>NC_009043.1:341000-682000 GCF_000209165.1 Scheffersomyces stipitis CBS 6054
CTTTTCTTCTTTATTGCGTAAGAAGTCGAGGGTATCATTATCACTTCTAGACTCCAAGCTTCTTCTTCCACTAACCAAGTTAGTGCTCTGGTTACCGCTCAACTGGCTCTGGACATAATTCACCAAAGCAGATGTCGACTTGTTTGCATGTTTGTACAAATCAACTTCGTCATTGTATATGTTGAGATTGTGAGTCTTGGTATCAGCTGATGGCCCGCGAATATGGGTAGACTTCGACCGAGGAATCTCAGCTCCAGCCGAGCCAAGCAACTTCGATTTATCTATTGAAGCAAACGGATCGGGAGTCTTCGTTCCTGCTATCAGAAGAGATGTTTGAACCTGAACAGAAACAGGAGCTTTCTTCACAGAATCCACGTTTTCAGCATTTACCTTATGCTTTACAGCTAATGGATTAAGGTCTACTTCTTCTGTCTTTGAAGACTTACGAATCAGTTCTTTCACACTGAAGGGAACTACGTCAGGGGCTTTGGAGTCTCCACGCATGACAGCAATTTCACCCAAGAGCTGTACAGCGTTTGGTCTTCTACGAGGATCAGGACGGAGACAGCATTTTATGACATTTTTCAATCGTGCGGAAAACATCAGACCTGGCAGATCACGGAAACGCAACGTCGTTGAGCTGTTGAGAATGGCAGTCTCCATATCTTCCAACGAAGAATGGCTAGGCAGCTCGAACGGAGTCGTGTAGTAGCACAACTTATACAAAAAACAGCCCAATGCCCAGATATCCAGCTTATCATCGATGGGGAACCCCTTGGATAAGTCTATCATCTCAGGAGCTCTGTATTGGGGCGTAGTGTGTTGCATAATATCTTCACGTAAAACCAGTAGCTCCAGCGCCAGTTTCGGTGGAGCTATATAACCGACAGCAGAGCCGAAATCGCACAATTTATAAGTTCCATTTCCATCAATAAGCACATTCTCAATCTTAATGTCTCTATGAATGAGTGGTGGCCGGAGGTGGTGACACATGGCTACGCCGATAGTAACCTGAAACATAATATCCACAATCTCACGCTCATTAAGCTTGTTCACAAGACGAGTATTCATGAAGTCAATTAAGCCATTGTTCTGGCAATACTCCATAAGTAAGAAGACCTCATACTGTTGGTCTGAATTAGCATTAGGCGTATTAGATGTCATTCTCAGGGCATGCGAGTCTATGTAGCTGACGATGTGTTTGTTCCCTCGCAAACGTCGCATAGCATCTACCTCTTGTCTGAGTAAAGTCAACTGCCACTTGGAAGGCACTGCTACCCGTTTCAAGCAGGCGATATCCAGACCTTGGAACGCTGGCAGAATGTGACAGGTGTAGACATGAGCAAAGCCTCCAGCCAGAATGTACTGGATGATCTGGATCTGGTGCAGGCCCACCGTGAGCTTCGTTCCAGGAGCGTACGCGTTGGGCGGAGGAACGGGCATTGGCTTGGAATGGTTGGAGAAATTGATTGGAAAGAAGGGGAATAGATATGTGAATACTGAAAAGTCGATAAGTGTACCTTATTGGTCATGTGTGAACAATCATGTGACACAGATGGCTGCGGTTAGATGTGGGATATCTCCATCTACGAAATTAGCTTTAATTTAGAAGTTCAAGTCTACGTACTCAAAATAGCATAAACCAGTATAAACCAACGGTTGTTCTTCTACTCACTTCAACAAAGCTCCATCCATGTAGCTGGGCTATTAAATCGTACTGAACACTTAGCTCTCTGTCTCAGTTGGGATAATATTTTCCCTTAATTAATTATGGCATCACGTGCACAATTTAGTGTCATGCAGGAATCACCAGACATATAACCATCTCCAGATTTCAATTTTCCAAATACCATGTCTCCCTCTTCCATTATTCAATGCTCTTTATATAGAAACTTCCCACATACACAATGCCTGACTTCTTTGAACTTTCCACCCCGCTGGATTTGGACATTGTCTCCGATTTCATCTTTTCTCCGCTGGACCTGAACCACGCACTAGTCTCCACATGGTCCAATGAGATATTGCTCTACGACTGCTCTGCCATATTGGCTAATCCCGACTCTCCACCACGTACAGAGGCATCAGTGACGTTTGCAACCGACGAGACCCCGTTGTGTTTATCATACGCTGGTTCTACCGGTGCCTTTGTCGGTTTCCTCGATGGATCCATTCGTCCCATTGACTTTGAGAACTCGCAAGTAGACAATGGTGTCAACCTTGCGGCACCGTCCAGTGACGACGAGATAGGCAATGGAATCAACAACTTTGCCGTGATACCTGGAAAAGAAAAGTTATTAGCTGCGAGTTCGTTCAATGGAAAATTGCAAGTAATCGATACAAGGCAACGTGCGCCTATATTGGTGAACCAGCTTTCACATGACAACCAGCGGCGTAAGATCTTCACTATGGACGCCAGCGATGTATACTTGACTTTGGGATTGAATGGCAACAATATTGAGATCTATGACCACCGGAACTTGAAGATTCCTGTAGAGAAACGAGAAGTAGGACTCAAATACCAGATAAAAGACCTCAAGTGTTTTCCAAATAACGAGGGCTTCGCTCTATCGACAATTGACGGAAGAGTCTCTGTAGAGTATTTCGACTCTTCTCCGCAAGTCCAGGAGACGAAGCGGTTCACTTTCAAGTGCCATCGCTCTCATGATAAAGTCACGGGTGCCGATCTAGTGTATCCGGTAAATTCTATAGCTTTCAACAAGACATACGGTACTTTGTTCACAGCTGGCTCTGATGGATTTGTCTACTTATGGGACTTGGAAAAACGTAAGAGAATGAGAGCATATCCTCAATTTCTATCTGAAGAAGATGAACACGAGAGTATAGCCAGAATCAGACTTAATTATAATGACCTGCTTGTCGGTGTAGCCACCAGTGATGATAACTACAATCGAAGAAGACGCTTATCTGAGAGCAACAGTCTGCGTCAACCTAGTAAAGTCTATGTGAAGGTGCTTGGATCTACGGAGTGTAAACCCAAGAGCCAGTAGTAACCATAAGATCCATGAACCGCACCAGAGACTATTTCTACGAACCATAGTCTTAAACTGTGAATCAATGGCAAACACGATTGCCAATTGCTTCAAGAACTTTCAATGTTTGAAAATACTACGCAAATACGAATATACGAATGCATACCATAAATGAACAATTCTACAGTAAAAAGTAAGAAGCGTTCTAATGAACAATATTTTTTCTATTTTCGCAACCATTCTGCCACCCAAGAGCCGTTTTTACAATATTATCGGAGTTCGCGAAAAGACCCCATCTCAGAATTTTTCACTGGCTCGAAATGGTTTCCATGTTTGGGTAATTTACTCTTTTCTTACACATTCCATCTAGAACCCCGTCTGACATCGACACCTTACATGTATCTCGGTTTGTTAGAAAAAGTGAGAAGCTTTTTCAAAAAAATGCCCAAATTCGATGAGGATTCCCAAAAGTTCACAACTTGGTTGGAATCGTCCGGTGTAACGATTTCTCCTAAGATCGCCATAGTAGATTTGCGAGACCAACACCAGGGAAGAGCAGTAGTCGCTGTTGAAGATATTGATGCTGACGAGGTGTTGTATTCTATCCCAAGAAGCTCACTTATAAATGTAACTAACTGTTCTTTAGTGGATGACCATCCACATCTCAAGGAAAAGTTGCAAAAGTTGGGCCACTGGGAAGGTTTGATCACTGTACTCCTTTACGAATTGAAAGCGAAAAAGGAAAACAGCAAATGGCTTCCGTACTTCAATGTCTTGCCGATTAATGACAAGGAAAACTACCAATTGAACCAGTTGGTTCATTGGTCAGACGAAGAATTGAAGAGCTTGGAACCTTCTCTAGTTCTTGAAAGAGTAGGAAAGGATGACTCCTTACAAATGTTCAATAAATTGTATCCCAGGATTATAATTGAAGAGTTGGGTTTGAACGAGTTGGAAGGAATTACGACAGAAGACTTGTACAATGTAGCCAGCTTAATTATGTCGTACTCCTTCGATGTTCAGCTTCCTAAAGAAAATGTAGAGGAAGAAGATGAAAGTCAAGACGAAGAGGGAGATGAAGAAGAAGACTTGGAAGTAGATGACGATGACGTACTTGAAGGAAATGAAGACAGCGAAGAGCAGGAAGAAGTTGCTGAACCTGATGACATTTACAAAGATGACATAGAAAACGATGGCGCAGTCAAATCAATGGTTCCATTGGCAGACACATTGAACGCAGATACCACTTTACACAATGCTAGTTTGAACCATTCTGAAGGAGACCTTATCATGAAAAGTATCAAGCCCATCAAAAAGGGAGAGCAAGTTTATAACAGTTACTTCGACCACCCTAATAGTGAAATTTTGAGAAGATACGGATATGTCGAATCACAAGGATCTCTGCACGATTTTGGTGAAGTACCATTGTCCCTAATCAAGAGCTACTTTGTGAATAACACTAATTTGACTGGAGAATTCCTTGATCAAATCTTTTCTATTCTCAACGATATCTCAGAGTCCATGGAGGACGTAGACGAGCAGGTAGAAATTGTTTTGGACTCTTATGATTGTTATAAGAGTAGAGAAGTGATCACGGAGTTAGTATTTATAGTCCAAGTGTTATCAGTCATATCTGAAATCAACAAGGAAGAACATCTCGATACATTGAATGACGAAGCAAGACAAAAGCAAATCAACCGTATCTTCCAGAAGTGCTACCAACTTATCGAAGGCAAGAAGCTCACCAACAACTTCAAGTCCAACTTTCAAAAGATTTTGCAAACCAGATTGGAACAATACCCTGAAGTTGCCGCTCTACCATATGAAGATGGAGTCGCATTCACTCGTAGAAAGATGGCTGAAGTTGTGTTGAAGTCTGAATACCAGTCTCTAAAGAACTGTTCGGATATAACCGAGACCTTCCAAAACGGAAAAATGGGTAAATTCGGCTTTATCGATGATGGTAAGTTGATTAGAAACATCACTAAGAAGAGGCCAGCAGAAGAAAGTAACGTCAGCAAGAAGAAAAAGAAGAAGGTACAGTAAATATCTAAAATAGAACCTTTTGTATATTCCCATATAATTATTAGATAAAAAAAGATATTAAGTAGAATTGAAGTGAGCCATTAATAAAATGGCACATAAATAAATGTCATGAAGAACTTACTTCAAGCTCGTATCAGGGCTTGGAGAAAGCACACTTCGAGCAGAACACATAGGTGACGATGAGCTACTTCCGTTACTAGACGTGTTGCTGTGACTGCTAGTGTTGCTTTCAGTGGCTTCTAGTACATGGACTTCACTAAGGGTCTTAATTACCAATTGTCTTGGTCTTAATACTTGAAATCCTGACTGCTTGGCCTCTGGGGCGTTCCGCCTAAGGAGCTTGTTCGTGAAAAGTTTTACCTTATCAAAGAAGCTGCTCAACTTCTCATCACCAACCTGTTGTGGCTGGTTATCATCAGAACTTGAAGTTTGAGTAGATCCGCCCCAGTTAGGTCTGGAGTCCCACAAAGCCTTCACTTCGGGATCTATGGAGTCATCAATAAAGTACTTTTTATAGATCTGATCACCTTCACGAACTTTGTAGTCGTTTCTTTCCTTCCGCAAGTTGGAGAACTGTTGTTCTTTAGCAAAGGATTGTAGGTCAGTATCTGAGAAATTCGGAGAATCTTCGTAATTTGTTGATAAGTCCCGATCTTCAGATTCATTGATCTTGTTCAACAATGTCTTCTCCGAAAAGTGCCTTTTGAGCTTAACTTTTTCAGGAGCTATTTGGCTATCTTTAAAGGCTGTATTAGACTGAAGATCGTTTCTAGCTCTGTAGTAAAATTTATCATCATCTTCCTCATCGTCAACTTCTAGAGGCTTGACATTATTAGAAGAATGGTTGAATGCGAAATCATAGATAGTCGAACTTAGACTCTTAGGTTCTTTGGTTCCAACAAGCGGAACACCATATGATGGACGGACTGTCTTTGGTGCTACGAATGAATTATCACTGGTAATATCAATTGTAGGAAACAACGACGGCTTTAACTGAATATCAACCGGATGATATTCAAACTCCATATCAAATTCATCTTTACTTTCAGTGCTAGCCAATTTGCTATTATAGGAACCTTCCTTTTTCTCACGATGGTGTCTAATAATGGAAATGATTGTCTTGGTGAAACTGTAGAAGAGCTGAATGAGAAAAACAATCGCAACAACCAAATGAATCAATAGCTGGACATATGCAACGTAGGTCCTACTAGCTTCACTCAACTGTAATGGCCTGATGTAAGGAATGCAGAGGATGGTGACAAAAACTCTTGCAAGAGGCAAAAACGATTTTGAAGACACCCAACTCAATTTCACGAAATACGGGCGTATTGTGAACAAGAGTACTAAGTCAAGGAACTCGAGTATGATCAAACAAGCTACTTGGATACTACCATGATCCTGGAGTAGCCCGATAACCAACAGCTTCAACAAGACAGACCATATATCTATTATGACATAATAAACCTTATTAGGATGGTAGTGGTTGTAGAAGAAAGACCACAACAAAATGGTCTTCATCGAAGTGTACAATTTAGAAATCTTTTTGCTGCGAACTAGACCAAACTTTTTGAAGGAAATCAAGTAGTTGAACGTAAAGTAGCCCACTAGTCCAACCCATAATGCGAAAAGAATAGAACCGATTGCCAAACTGACCAGTGCAACAGTACTCCAATCGCTGGAATTAGGAATAGTAGTTGTCACATTTGTAAAATTCAATGACGGATCTAAAAATGAAGTCACATTGACTCCAGCAACTGTAATGTTATTAGTTTGCAATATTTTGCTACGATCAGTGGGGATAATTAGCTGATCATAAGAAGAAGAATTAGAGAAGGAGATATTTGTCAATGCTGTAATGCTAGGGTACTGTTTGTTCTTATTTCTGATGTCACCAGCACTGGTGAACATAAATGAAGTAAACACCAAGAATGGAAAACCAAAGATAATCAAAAAGGCATCGAGAGCTTGTCCTACTATGAAGTACAAGTTCTTCTTGAATGTGAAATTAATCTGATCGCTATCTGGTTTACGGCAATTTTTTTTGATGTTGAATTTCTTTGCAATGCAAGAGAATAAAATTTTGAGCACCAAGAATGATTGCTGTATGGCAATGATTATTCCCACAACTATTATGAGACATAAGATGAAGTTCGGCCAATTGTTGAGAATGGATTTGTCAGATGTGAACAACGTCAAACTCTTCAAACCTCCGGTGTTCATCGTCAGATAGATGTTGTCCATTCTTGTGACCGTTTCTGGGACACTACGATGCAATATGGAGACCCCTAACAAGGCACACCATCTTATCTGGCCAATCAAGGGCTGGTAGAAGCCAGGATATTGTAGATCTAGACCACCAATAAATAGTGCAAACTGAAGATACATAATAATTCCAGGCACTGTGGTATCCAACTGTTTCAACAACTCTTCATTACAGATCGTGGAAGCCTTGAATAAGAACGGATTAGACGACTCTTGGTACGATGAGTAGACTACAATGAGGATGTTCAAGATGGCAGTTACCAAGAGGAACATGAGTATTCCCAAGAGCAAAACTCCGCTTATACTATCTGGCTGTACTGGAGTTACGTAAACCTTGTTGCAGCCGATGAGTTGTGAGCTCAAATCATTGGAAACCACAGAAAATCGGACTGAATACGAGCCCAAGGTGTGGAAATGCAGACTAATATCTGCTTCATAGTAGAAAACGATAGAGTCGTTGACATATAATGGACATTGAACTAATGATCCGGTGCTGTTCGAAAATAAACGTTCGATGGTCTCGTTGTTAGTAGTGAAGTATTCCAGCCACGAGTCACTGAATTTGGCATCTGTTTCTGGAAGAGAAGTGTTGAAGAAAGTGCCATTTATAGCCAACAGGGGATTTTCAATATCTTCTCTTTTTGCGAACACACCTCTTTTAGCATTTATGGTACTATTGTATTTATCAGAAGCTGGTTGGTAGGGTGCTGTTTCTGGGGCCGGGGGTTGTGGAAATCTGGGACTGTTCATGAAATCAGTAGTGTTTTTGACGGCCAAGACGTCACAAAACCGTTTGTTTTCTTTTATGAAAGTCTTGCCCATAAAGTCAACTTCTATGTGGAAGGTGGTATACCTGTTTGTGGTATAGTTGACATCTGATATCATAATGTCTGTATCTGACATGTTGGGGTAGTATTTGACCTGGGAGTTGATCAAGAACTTGAGTTTTTTGTGTACTTCGTCTAGTGCAACATCGATGATAAATGGTTCGAGAAGGTATCCTTTTAGATCAGAAGAGCACAGCTGTGACTGAACAAATCCCGCGTCTGTCCATCGTAGCAACGATAGTACTATCACTAGACACTGTAGTATGAAAAATGAACTCATGGTATATTAATATAAAGGCTGCAACGATTAATGACGAGCTATGATATCAAAAATGGATAGTAATGAATGAATTCGATGAGCTTGAAGGACTCTTTCTATAATGATGATGTTGATATTGGTAAAGATTTATGATGTATATCTCTGTTTTAGATACTGTCTTAACGAGCGCACGAAATGAAAGCAAGGATAAGAATGAAAGGAATCAATGAAACAGCTTGGTTCTGTCAACCAGATATGCCAAGTCCTTCTCTGTGATTTCTGTAGACAAGACCTGCTTGTCAACGAGTGTAATGTGTCAACTTGTGGATTGAGGTTTGTATGATTAGACTAAGGCACGAGTGTGCCTACAACGACTATGAAAGCTGACTGAGCAACGACGACCAGACGTTCTGGAAGAGTATCACAGGCAAACAGAGCAGGTAAACAAAACTAACAAACTATCTTCTACAAAAGAACAAGACATGCTTTCAGATAGTGTGATTTAGAGAAAAGGAGTCTCAGAAAAAAAAGACTGCGTAGAGACCGAGCTAAGATTATGGCTATACGAGGTGGGCTAGGAGTGAAACACAAAAGATGGGTCTTATGATAAAGAGATAGAGTCGAAACGAAGAAGAAAATAGAGCAGTTAGATGTCAGTGTGGAGGAATAAGAAGGAAAAGTAAAATAGAGAGAGTGGCATGTCTATTTTGTTGTTGTAGTTGAGTGTATGGGTCACGTGAAAACATCAATTCCTCTTACATACTACAACTCTAGTGGAGCTAACAAAGTTAGAAAGTTGTATACTCGTACCTTCAGTGGCATTAGAGTTGTGCTCGACTCAGTAACTACGATTTATTATTCGTTTCTGGTATGTATTACTATTTCTAATAATTAATAATGATAGGAAGCTGCTCATGAGTATATGTACAATAATGATAATGAAATCGTGAAGAAAGGTGTTTGATGAAGGAAGCCGTTAGACATTGGAAAGTTCAGTTGAAGTCAAAGAAATCGTTGCAAAGTTGAAAGATGTTCGTTCCAAAGCTCTTAAAATTCGCATGGGAATCAGTTCAAACTTAACAAGATCAAGAACTCTCAAATTCTTCATATACATTCAAAAGTTTCTCAAGATGCTTTTAAAATGTTCTTAAGTATTCTGTTATTCAACCCCTGAACTCTTGCCTAGCAACCTTCTTATTTACAGGAGGGTCCTCTAGACTTTAATGGACCTGGATCTCGATCAGTTTAAGGATTTAATCGTGAACCTTACCTCTCAATTTTGGATACAATCTCGAAGCGTGGTAGTTAATTGTGCTTAAACGGTCAGATTCCGGTTTGTGGGTCTCCATGCAACTCTTCAAGTCCTTTTCAAATACATTGCATTGTAAAGCACCTTCTCCGTTGGAAGCCCAGCAGTTCAACAAAGAAGACATCAACACAAAACACTGGTTAGTGGCTTTGGATACGATCGGCTTTCTGATCTTCAACCGGGGCAAAGGCGGAAGGTTCTTGGGTGGAGGACCCACTTTCTTGTAAGCCATGGTGGTGTCTTGGGAGAATTGGTGAAGAGAAGATAATGTTAGTTCTAGAGACTGGAAATTTTTCATTGGTTATATTGAACCGGCGCACGACATTAATGAGATTTAGTATGGAGGTTAGCTATGAGACGTTAACTATGGAGCATTAACTAGTGCAAGATTACGAGATGAAGAGTATGAATGGTGAAAGAAACAACCACTTCAATTCTATTGGCTGTTAGTGCCAAAGAAATGAAGTATGTGTAGAGTATAAACTATGAATTCTAGTATTTTTTTCCTTTTCCTAATTTTAGATATTAGTGGAGTTATTGCACTTTCATTTAGTGTAAGTTCTGTAAGCATTCTAATCCCATAAACTATACCAACTACAGAGTACTGACCACGGATATCTATCATACTTATAGGAATAATGCAGAACAATACAGACCTTAAGGAAACACAAGGGAAATATAAATACATATACTCTACAATATTTCTCTCACAATAAATTAAGACTAAATACAATCTAGTATATACCCATATATACTCCGTGTTTTCTATGTTGACGTCTAATACTCAATCAAGTTGTCAAACTTCTTCCACTTCAACATCAATCCTCCCTTCCTCAATATTGTCTTCCTGTTCTTGATCTCAACATCAAATCTGCGAGCACTGCTATTCAACCAGTAGACTCTCTTGAAGCAGTTGGATTTGTTCAAGTAAGGGTTGTAGATGACAGCGTCATAGTCTCCCTTGACGTACAATGGTTTGAAGAGCTTGAGCAACTTAAACTTGATCACATTCCCGATATTTTGAACAATCCGTTTCATGAACTTGTTCATGTCCCGATCATTGTAGTACTTGATACGGAACAAGGTGTCGATCTGGTCTTCCAAGTTAATCAAGAAGATCTTGTACAAGTGGTTTCTGAGTTTGTTCTGTTGTCTGATCGAGTTTAAGATAATGGAGTAGTTGGGAATCATAGAGAACTCCTTGAGATGGTAGTTAATGATAAGCAACGAAGAAGAATTGACAGAGTTGGTGGAGTGGGTCTCACACAACTTGAATTGGTTATGTTTCAACTCCTGGTTGCTATACATGAGAAAACGCGAATTCAATGACGACTTCATATGTGATTCGATTTCGTGCTGCAACGTCTTTTTCATTAACAACACCTCGTTCTCTATCCTGATTACTACATCGTTGTGAAGATCAAGCGAATTGTAGTTGTCCACAGAGTCTATTAGAATGGAGTTCTTGGGAACCTCCAATTGATGGTAGATGCTGTTAAGATAATTGTTGATCTGGTCTGGTTTACTCAACTCGTTGCCATTAATATTTCCGCTAAGCTCTTTGTTGGCTAGCTGGTTACTCTTTAAAATCTTGCTTGGGTCTACATTGGTCGAGTTTTCGTCCATTTCGATGAAGTCAAGATCCCGTTTGTGGATTGGAATCTTGGTCCGGTACATTTGCAAATCTTCCACAAACTCCTGGGGATAGCACCGGTCCACTAAGCGGTGTTTGCCATTTCTCAATGGTAAGCCAGAGATGCTGCGGTCAAAACCGACAACATTGTATGGCAAGTTGAACAAATTCTCGTTGTAGAGATATGCTCCAGGAGCAAGCGACAAATTGTCGATTTCTTTTCTACGCAAGAGCTTGAACTTCTTCGATATTCCGTTGAACTGCTGGATGAGTACTGTGATAGGATCGTCGTATTTACGCAAGTATCTCTTGAAGTATTTGAACTGCACAGTTTTATCGCCATCGAGTTTGCCCAACTTATCGTAAATAGACTCTATTTTGCGCAACTCTTCTGGGTTGAACAAGTCGAGCTCGTCGGGAAGATTGCGGATGATTTCCTTTCGGTTGAGGCAATGCTGCGAGTTGAACGAAAAGAGCTGTCTGCCCTGGTCGAGATTCTGTTGGATGCGAAGATCGTCAACAGTCATGTGAGAGATGGTGTCGTAAAGGTCATTGAGCTTGTTGAGGTTTTCCTGCTGTTCCGAGGCGTAGTAAGGAGGAAGTATGTCGTCTTTGGACGAATGGACTGGAGGTATGAGTGGTTCTGATGGAGTAGCAGTTACTTGTGAAGCCACAGTAGATGAAGATGAAGAAGGCGAAGATGCTGTTGTTGACGTTGTGGTTGTTGATGATGTTGCATTCTGCTGTGTTGCTACAGAATTCTGTGCTGTTGTAGTTGCTGAAGCAGAAGCTGTTGAAGTTGGAATTGGATCCTCCGAGCTCGGCTCTCGGTCCGTTTCCTCCGACTTGATGTTACCCTTTTGAAGCGAAAGCCCCAAATTCTTGAGGAGCTGTTTGGACTTCTCGTCCTTGCAAAGCTGTCTTGTATTTGAAAAGGCTCGTACTTGAGTCGAAGCACTGTGGCACATAGATAGGGAGTTCTGGGCTCGGCTAAGGCCTAGTCTGGGAACAAACTTGATTGCCATAGTAGGATTAGCTATTGGGGTCAACCAACGTACAGATCGTACAGATAGTGGAAAGTATGAAAGAATGAGAACAGTGTAATTAGTGTATAGACTGCTGAGGGTGAGTTATGGGTTTGTCTTGTAGCTGAGATGGTATATGGTGCAATAGTTATCTATGAATCAGGTGCTTGGCTATCTGGATTTAAGAAAAAGAGTGGAGAACAAACTCGCACAGAAAGTGCACCGCTTCAGTAAATTGTGCAATCCTTTTCTTTTTGCCGGGGTAAATCTGCGCACGGATGCGTACGCGGGGGTATGATTAATAGCGCGGTTTACCACAAAACTTGTGGTCCAGCTTCTCAGTCCAAGGAGAACATCAGCTCGAATCTATTGGTGGTGACAAAATTAGCAGATTGGTAGAAGATATTTCTATATAGAGACATATACTGAAGCACTTATTGAACTCAATTTACACAAAATAGTATTGATACGAGAAAAACTACAAGGAACGTAACGAGAAAGTATATGACTACGCAAGAGATAACCCAATTTTGGATTGCATGTATTTCGCAATTATAGTGGAGATTGTGCTTTTTCAGTGGATCTGATGCTCCCCATAGTTCTGGTTCGATAATTCTTAAGTGCTGGCAGACATGAATGCCATTTTAGTCGCCTACTGAGCCTTTCTAGCATTGCGTTATAGTTGAAACCCGGTACAGCCCAGACTTCATGTTGCAGATAGCCGTTTATTGCACGTTAATTACATTACTTCTTTCACTCCTTGTAATCTCCTACCCAGCCATGCTTATCAGGCAACTTCGTCTATACAGTGCTTTCGTGCCTTATCTGGACACTCACACGTGACTCTGCCTAGACGAATGTTCATAATCTCCTCCGGACTCCTCGAGACTTGGGGCGATCTTCGAACTATAGTTTGATTTTCAAAAATACTGTCATGCACAGCCTTCTGTGAAAAAGTATCAGATCACCACCAGATCAAATCCAGCATAGACTTGTATACTGTGACATTTTACAAGTTTTGTAAAAGTTTTGTAAAAGTTTTGTAGTTGGTTTCGTAAATACTTGTATCCATCGGCATTTGTAGAGCTACTTTGCCTTTGCGTATCCAACATTTGTAGCATTCTTCTCCATACCCTCGGCGGACTGTAGAAACACTCGTCAGTTCATGGCACATACTTTTTTGTAACCGCCTCTTCGCCAGTTCCTGTGTCATATTTGAAACATCATTATTAAACACTTTCCTGTGACTTTTATTGCCGGATCACCTCTCAGCAATTTTTCACAGTGTTCGCATCTCATCAGATCACATCAATTTACCTTTAGTTCGCCTTTAACGTCGCCTACTGCCACAACGAGACTAATTCTAGCCAGCTCCACGCGTGATGCGGCCTCCATTTACAATTTGATTCACGCTATGTCCACTTTAGTCTAGGTGGCTCCGAGAATTGACTGTTGAGCTCATCTCAGATAGACTCAAGGCTCAAGCTCACAGATTGAGACACGCCGATGAAATTTCGCCTCCTGAAAAACCGTTCCTTGCAGATGCGCGATTGCAAAATATTTTTCTCCCGAGGCAACTCCATAATCAATCCAGATCTGAAAAAGTCAATGGCATATACGAACTCGATGTGGACCGTGGCGAGGTGATACAACTACATTCTAAATTATTATCCATTGTGTTATTGAACGCCGTAAATCTATAAATTGTAAAGTAACCTATTTTGAGAGAAGTGAAAAACCAATAAATCAGAACCCAGTGTATGTGTAAAAACGAGTGTAAAGCGAATGTAGTAGGTGGCCGTTGTAGAAGTCTTAATAGTTGTATGCGTAGTTCATCTGTTGTTGACCGTGGCTATTGTTCAATTTCTTCAAGAACTTGTTCAACTCGTGTTCTTCCTTCAATGCCGTCATCTCAATTATGGGATCGACGTCGTCAGAAACAGAACCACGAGGAGAAACTCTCTTGTTAGGTGTAGTACAGCTGTACATGGAACCCGAGTCCAATAAAGAAGCTGTAGAATTGACCGAAGAAATAGAAGACGTGGAATCTTGTCTGTAGTGAGCCTTGGGATGCAAGTTTGTAGATTGAAATGAAGAAACCGAAGTAGAAGACGATCTGCTGGAGATACTGTCTCTTGGTGATCTTGCCATAGTGATAGGAGACAACAAAGAAGAGTTGCCGGTCACTGGAGAGATTGAAGAAGCTCTCGAGGAAGAAGGGGAAGAAGCGGTAGAGGCGGATGAGTCCACAGACAAGTACTGCTGTTGATTTTGCTGTTGCTTCTCTTCGGCTTCCTTCCTTTGCTTGCTCAAGTACTTTCTCATCTTGGCAGACTTGATCAAGTCGTACTTGATGTTTTCCAAGAAGCTGCTAGTGGCCTGGATCATCTCGGAGTTGGTGATTTTCATGTCCCAGTTCAACAAGAAAAGCAATTGTCTTTCCATGAGATTGATGTCCTTGGCGGTGAATAAACCATCAGTGTACTTGGCCCAGTGAACGTTCTTTGGAGACGAGTCGTTGTGGAACTTGGAAGACAAGATCAAGCAGCTGAGAAGAATTCTGTGTCTGGTGCAAGGCAAACCTTGTGCATTTTTGGGCAACTTGGACTTGAGACGGTTCAAGTACACAAGCGTAGCCATCAAGGTTCCAGTGTAGACATTGGTGTATCTGACCAATCTGGTCAAGAAAGTCATCAATGAAGGTAAAGGCTTCTCAGTGTTAGCATCGACGTAGGTAGTCTTGGTGTCCTTGCATGGAATCACCTGTAAGGTAGAAACCACGATCTTGTGGACCATGTCCTGTGAGATTGGCGTGTTGAGGAAGATGTTCAATGCCTTCAAGTCAATAGTGGAAACCATTTTGGAATATATGTGAATAGTGTCTAGATGTAGTAGGAGGTATCAACCAAATGTATGAGGTGAACCTAGTGAAAGAATGTCACTGCAATGATAAGGTAATGATAGAATGAGATGGTGATCTGGGTAAAAAGTAGATTGAGGCGATACTGAAAACATGGGTGAATCCTGCCATATATATATATTTCTTCACCTAAAGTGATGCCTATTACAGGAGGCCTGATTGTACTAGAACAACTATGAAACCAAACAAACCAAAAAAAAAAATCCACTTGCATCACCATGCTGGTATTGAAATATTTTCCAGGTACATGCTCTACTCCTTTGGGGATAATTAGATACGCGATTTGCATCAAATCGCAAAGTGAGAACGTATCATAGCCAAAAAATATTTGCCAGTGATGAAAAGTCGAAAAAATAATGTTAGACCAGACCGTGTCTCTCATCCCTTCGGCTTGACAACGCCATACTCCAGTTTAACAGCACAAGCCTCTATAAACACGCGAGAAACAGTTTATTTACTGTAGTGCAGGAAGGCTCTCCTTCGCAGGACTAGACGCAGCTAAAACAAGGTCGAGCGTGTTTCTGGGAAGTGTACAGTATGTTTGACGATTTGGCGTCTGGGCCTTGTTTCACTTCTGTCACACTGTGGAACAAGGCTAGAAAAGCTCCACACAGCGTTTCAGTATTGCAACGACGGAGCAGTGCACCACAGGCAATGTTCTATTAATAAGTTATCGATTGTGGTTTGACTTTGTTGCCACTTTGTTGCCACTTTGTTGCAACCTTGTTGCTATTTGCGATTGGCTCCTTCTGCTTCGAAGCGCTTATTCCTTCAGCGGCTAGCAAAATTTTTTTCGAGGCTGGCGCATACTTATTTTGCAACAATATTCAATTGTCTCTAGAGCAATTGTAATAGCCGCCTGAATACTGATTGCAGTTCATGAGCCAGTCTCCTTCTTGCAATTGTTTCAAGCACTGCTTTGATTGTTGAAATTGTTTCGAGCATTCGACAATACAAACTTCCCTTACACCCTGAAACAGGGTTCCATCTCTATTGTGAGCTCTGAACCCCTGGGACATAAACTGTCGTGGTTGCATTGACAAACTACATCCTTTTTTCCTAAAAGAATTCTTCCACTACATTGGAATCATTGTTGGAACACATAGACTTGCCATGGTATACCTAGGCGAGTCTGTATAGCATTTTACATGGTCAGCCGATTTCTCATGTGAAACCGGACCGTCTATGCTACGATGTGCAAGGCTCTGCAAGTTGACGTTTTGAAACAACGGTTTCACTACGAACCCTGAAATTCTAACTTCCAGGCCTACTATGCAACGGTGTTCAACATCATGGACAAGGTGGAAATGAACAGTGAGGCAAGGTTGGAATATTGCAGACATTTGCGGCCCAGCACACGAGCTTCGAATGTCCAAAATTCGTGTATCGACTGTTACGTACCACTGCTATTTACCCCATTCCGACAAATGCCAGTAACACACTGCAATTCTCCTTAAAAATAAAGTCAATGTCAACATGACACAGGTGTTCCAGCATCGAAATATCCCGATATGGACTCCAAAGATGTTAATCCCTTCGTCGCTAATATATTCATAAAAGCGCGTAATTGGCGTGTACATTAATTAAGTGAGCATTAATTAATTCGTTAACGACGATAAACCTCCACAATTTATCCCTTTGCGGTAGTCAAGCTGCAACTGCAACATTTCAATCTGGTGCCTGGCTTGCGTATCTGTTTTCTTGGAGTATTTAATGACTGTCGGAATTGGGCCTTTAATTGCGTGGACGGTTGCCTCGTATCCCCACCTAGACGATGTGCTCACAATGTAGTGTTGGAGAACGTAAAGCCAATGAATGTAGAACCGTTCAACCTATTGCTCTGAAATTTGATCCTGTTGGCTTGGATTACAATCAAGTCGCGGTCAATCAGAAATTGTGTGCTTGTAATGTGTTACGTAGTTTGCTTGGGGCTCATAATATAAAATATACTCTTTCTGCTAGTGAACCTAAGCCAGCCAACCCTTGCAAGATTCAAGTTGAACGCGCGAATCGTGCCTGGCGAAGACTCATGTCCACGTTGAAGAAGTACTTCTCCTTGCAAAGGCAGTTCTCTCAGTTCATGGGATACTTTAGAATGATAATTGTAATCCGTGACTTCCGCTCAATAGAGTAAAATTTACACTGTATCCTCTAATATCAGAGTGCTCTACAGAGTAAAACACACGAGAGATTCTTTAAGTGGTTCTACGTCATTCATTATATAAAGTTACTACACCAAAAAGTGTTCTATAGGAATTATCAGAAATTTGGGTATACTGGGTCTGTCATGCGTATGAGTACTCAGACTGGTGCACAGCGTTTTGTCGTCACTTAAAACCTGGTATGGAACACTTTTCAGTAACTATTAATTTACTTAGAAAACTCTCATTCAAGGCCGTAATGTCAGACAGAGAGGATTACAAATCTATCGACTAGTGCACATCACGGCAAAACGTTACCACACCTTGAAGAAGAGTTTCCTACTAGGTAGAGCTATAATCTCAAAAATGGAAATAGTCTATAATGAGAAGAGGAAGTTATTTCTTAAAAGTTGAAGAGGAAATGCGAGCCTTATATAGCAGTCAACGAAAATTTTTCTCAATTCTGCAAGGCAGTTACCCGGCCATGTCACATTTTTGGAACCCTCTCACAAGCTATGGATGCAAAATCTGAGACACACTGCTTGTTAGAACAAAATAAAGAGGATACTTCTACTTTTGTTGGCCTCTCAAGGAAGAACATCCTTTTCTAATTACATAGATACAGTAATATACAGATATTGATACTCTTCTTAATCTTATGTCTATGGTACTTATTTCTACCAACTTTCATCTACTTCGTCACGGAAACCAAGTAACTGGTCAATAGGTAAATTGTTGAAAATATCGATGGAGTAAAAATCTGCCGTTGTCAACTCCTCTTCAGCAGCAGCGTTAGATGGCTGCCCTCCTGAATTTGTGTTCAAACTCTCTGGACTCAAGGGATTCATCAAAGGAGTCGGAATAGACAAGTTCATAGGGGTATAACCAGTAGAACCGCCTTCAGCAGGGTTAGGATCAACAACACTGGCTTTCTGTCCAGGTAACTTGAAGGGCCCATCGTCCTGCGCAGAGCTTCCAGAAACAACGTTGAGGCCAAAGTTGAACAACCCTGCTGATCCCGTAGCCTTGCCAGTGCTATTGTTGTTGGTATTGGTATTGCTGTTGGAGTTGTTATTGTTTTCGTTCTTGATGGAAGCCATTTGGTACCACAATTTATCGATTTCAACATTTTCAATAAATTGGAAATCATCCATATCTGCACTGCCTATGGAATCAACTGATGATGGAACATTTATGACTCCAGCCATATGGGCTGCATTTGGTTCTGAACCATTAGTACCATCAAAAGCAGCTTGTGGGGTAGAAGAAACACTGACACGAGAGTTGGCTCCATCAAGAACTGGAGCTTCAATATCTTCATTGTTGATATCGTCAAACAATTCACTTGCTGCATGGAAGATCTTAGTCTTGCCGAACTTCTTCAATGTGACTTCACAAATTTCTGTCAATTCATTGAGCTGATCATTGCTCAAGTCTAAGAAGATTATCTGCTCATCATCCTGGCAATACTTGTAGAATTCTTCACCAATAATCATCTTCAACAAGAAAGTATGTGCCTTGGTAACACGCCAGGCATAGTAGTAACGCTGACTCAATCTGGACATCGCAGCTATACAGAACTTGATAATCTTCTCCAAAATTTTAGAAAGCTTACATAATTTGGCAAATTTCAACTTGTAGCCAAAGTTGTCTCTCAAATTTAAGCCATGATTTGCATTGTGCTTCATACGATAAATGGTCGAATTTAGTCTCACCAAAATCGCAAAGTTCATCTGCGTAGTCTTGTGAATCATACTCTCAATGGTGGGGTTCAAGATCAAGTCTGCCGTTTCACCAAAGTTGATATAGTTGTTCGTGATCAAAGGGAAGAAAGAAGGAACAAACTCACCACACGTTGTCGCAAATATCTTTTTGACATAGAAGTAGGCAAAGTCGGTCTTCTTCTTACTTTCGTAATAAAGGTACATGTGGAAATATATGGTGAGTAAAAAGCCTTTCATGTTGATATAGTTCTTACACTTCATTGTCTTGAGGAAAGGGTAAACGTAATTGTCCTGTTGGAATGGCACCAAGAAGTATCGCAATGTTCCATAATGATCATTTAAATGATGTTCAAAGTCACCCATCAAGTTTGACAATTGTGAAACCTTCACCTTCTTCCTGATATCCAAGCAGATATCAAGAATAGCTGTCAACCTATAGTAGTACTTTTCAAAATAGGCAAATGTACTGATGACATGCTGTTCCATAGACACATCTGAAATATTTTCGTTACCCTTTTTATAGTATGGTAACTTGGTATCGTAGTATTTCTCTCTGATAGTCAAGGGGTTGCCGTATTGGTAAGCCTGGATCAAATCGTTGATAATCAAAAAGAACCAAATCTTTCTACCAAGATTGTTAACCTTCTCGTCATTACAGATATCTGGAAAGGTATCCGGTTCTCTGTTGATACCCATGGAATAAGCCATTTGTACTAACATTCCATTAAATATCTGTGAGTCTCCACCGTCGGCTCCATCACCATCTTCAGGAGAAAACATATGATACAACCTCATGAAATAGGCACATTGCAAGATAACCAAACTGGATTTACGCAACAATTCGAATTGGTCAAGACACAACTGGGCTACGTCTATGACATCTATATTGATTGGATTAGACAATAGATACTTCATCTCAATAGCAGGTGGGGCTGGATCGTTAGAATTCAAGTTATTTTGGTTTACAGCTCTTCTGTTGGAGAAAAGAGACAAATAGGAGATTCTGAGGATGATCAACAATATTCCAATCTGAGCCAAGTCTAATCTCTTCTCGATCTTCAAGTCTCCCAAGCGACTATCAGAGTAAGCTTCTGGACCAAGGATTCTAGCCATCTCCAACTTGAAATAGTTCTCATCTATGAATGGCATGTAAGGATAGACACTCTTGAAGAACTTGTTGATCAACTTCCAGATCACTTTTTGTTTGGGTAAGATCATTTTAATTTTCTCAATCAACTCTAACTCTCTGCCAATCTGTCCCTCATACATAGTTAGACCAAGCGCTATACCCAGTTTGTTCATTTGGGTTTTTTGGTGAGCCTTTGGATTATGTAATTCAACCTTTGAGTATCCTCCAGAGTGGATCTTCTCCTTCAGGTTACCACTGGTGTCACTCGCCTTAGCCACATTTCCGTACAATCTCAAGTCATTGAAACCATCCCTGTCTATAGCCTTTTCTCGGAAGATCTTTTCTTGGTCGTCGGCACCTTTGGGAGAATCGGCAGGAGCTGAAGTCTGCTCTGGTTCCTTTTCGGGTAATAGTCCCAATTCCGGAGCTGGTGCGGTTCTTGCCAATCTCTGAATGGCAAGATGTCTTTCATGCTTTTTAGACATCATGAATTTCCAGAGAGACAAAAGACCAGGATCCTTTTTCATTATCGAAAGCCAAGCAAATGGACCGTAATTCATTCGTCTGGAGGCGTCTCGGATATGAATAGGTGTATAGCCTTCGTATAAATTGATCAAGTCGTCATCAGCAGAAAAGGGATTTATCCCAATGAACGTAGGGTTTTTGTCTGGATTATACTTGAAGTCCTCAAACTTTAAAACGTATCTGTTGACATATTGAGGTCTTCCGGTATAGTCTACATCTGGACGGTCTGCATTATGAGTCCACTGAAGAGGTGGAAGCTGAATTGGAAGATTCCCATTTCCACCGGTAGGTCTAGAACCAGATAAGTACGAATATGGTATAGCATTGGCCGATGAATTAGAAGAAGCCGAAGAAAGTGAGCCTTCTGGAGAAGTTCTGTTATGGACATTACCGTTTGCTGTAGATAGAGATGGCTGAGATGAGAATGAGTTTGTTGAAGTATGAACACTTCGTGAATTGTGACTATGATCCACAAGATTGTGATTATGTTGATTGTGATTATGTTGCGATGACTGTGGCTTGAGCGAGGCCTCGATTTCCTTGATTTTGTTTTTGAGCGTTTCCAACTCAGATTGCACAGCCGGAGCTGCCAGAGAGGGATCTTGGTGGCTAGCTGTACCTCGTGAAGAATGGTTTCCGGAGTGATTCGAAGGGCCAGGTGGCGGCACGTGGAAAGAGGTTTGAACACCTCCATTTGCCTGTGGCGGTTTGGTAGAAGCTGCTGGTGGATGGAAACGTTGCACAGAAAAAGACGGCAAGTTCGAGCTGTGAGAATGAGATGACGTATGCGGACTATTGCTGCTACCGTTGACGTGGAAAGCAGAAAGGCTATGTGATTGAGGGGATTTTCGTGAGTTTTGATTGGAGGTGGCCGCCATGGCGGCATTACCGGTTATGGCCACCGGCTCCAGCCATATAGGGTCCGAGTATTCACAGAGATTGGCTACATTGTACCGCACACAAGAAGAACAAGGTCTACCACGATCACACTTGACTTTCCTCTTTTTGCAGTAATTGCAGCTGAGCGACAACCGGTTTCGTTTGCGGGCCTGGGCGTCGTCTACCATGTTGGCTATGTTCAGTAGAAGTCAATAGTTTTCAAATAGTGAATAAATTGAAAAATTGTATGGTTCGAAAAAAGAGTCTAAATATAAATGCGACCTGATAGCAACTGGTCAAGCAATATTAATAAGCTCCAGTAGGCAGAAATAGTGAGCAGTGAAAATTGAACAGTTTGCGACTCGTGATCCACAATAACAATAACGGTTATTGAGTGTAGACTGCCGGATCAGTGAAATGTGCAATGTCTGGTGAGTTCGATATGCAAAATGGGTAATTGAATTTGGAAATTGGACTAGTGAAAATTGAAATTTCCAAAATTTTGTGTGATTGAACTTTGAATACGTGATTGTAGAATTGTATCCTTACTTCAAAATGGCCAGCAAAGATATAGCAAGGTTGGTTTGTTATATATGTAGATTATACGCTTTATGAGAAGAGATTAGTAACGACGCTTCAGAGACCAGCCGCGGCAAATTATCAATAGAAGAGTCACAATAGGGAGAACTCTCGGTAACCGTTTTTTTCGCAAACAGACTGGACTTCTGCAGCTCTCCTTTTTATATTGCTGCAACTATTTGGTTGCCTTGGCTTCGATATTGGACCCCGGTCTATCTCCACTGTACTACAGGCTAGACCCCGATTCCATGGTTTACGGTACTTTTTGCGGACATTTATCTACGAGCGATTCTGATTACTTGACCAATAAATGAACATGAAATTACCATCGCCGGGATTGCGTCTGTTTTGGGAAATTCCAAGTGATAAAATGTTCGGCGCACAATTTGATTGCAAAAATACCTGAAAATGCTCTGAAAATACTCTTCCATCTTGAGGCCAAATGACCAAAAAGAAATATGTAATCATCTCGATCCGAGATCGGAAGGATATCATTTGTGCGGCTAACTCGCTAACCACGTCAGGATAGTAGGATCATACAGAACCAACTAGTGTAAAATGTATGTCCAGTGTAGTATCTCCAGTAAATCTCTCGAATTGGAAGGCTGGGAAACACAGCCAATTTGTTTTTATCAACTACCCACATAACCAGAAACTGGGTATCTATTGTTACAGTTTTTATTGTCATTATATAGTACATACTAAATCTAGACATCAAAATGGTCCAAGTCTCCATACATTTCGAACAACTTCAAGAGGTCTTCCGTACTAATGTGCCCGTTGCTGAAATAGCCAAACTCTGGTGTCAGATGTGAAAAAGAACTAAGGTCTCCTGGCGACTGCTGCAAATTGGAACTAATCGCCAGCGCATTACTAGACATTGCCGACCTTGGTATTGAGGGTGATGCTCCCATTGCAAACACTCTACCTGACCCGGCATTAATGGGATTAGATATCCTAGAATTGTTGGCCAAAAACTTGGAAGGGTCAAACGAGATGGGCACATCCACATTATTTAGTGGTGCTGGATACTTGAAATGCTCCTTGGAAGGATTAGTAGGTGGACGGGTAGAGGTTTTCTTTTTCAGTTGTTCTTCTTTAGCACCTCTGAATTCTTGACACAATTTACACAAATAAGTCAACTCACCATTGGTAAAAAATTCAAGCATATTGGTACCTTCGTGGAAAAACTTTGGATTGTACATCGTGGCTTCGAAGAAAGCCATTGGGTTATCCATACATTGCTTCAAAACAAAATACGTCATCACATACAACTTGTATGAATTAATGTAATTCTTACTCAACTTTCTGAAGTTTCCAACGAAAAATTCGGCTTCTATCAACACCATCATGAATAATGTGTCCAAAATTTCTAATCTTGGCTGGAGAGTTGGATCAGATGCAACCTTCTTGGTAAGATCGATTTTGTGATGCAACAATCTAACAAAGAATGATGTCAAGAAAGCATGCGTCTTTATGATACATCTTTCGTTGTTGGAGGTTAAAACGTAATCATAGTTCTTGCCGAACAATTCGACAGAATTGTCCAAGACATAAGACATGATGTAAACCAACTGGACGACACTCTTTATATAGATCTTAAAAAGCTCTATGCCAGCATTCATTGATGGTGTTTGCGATTCATTGTATTCGTTTTCATAATGGATGGCAATCATGTAATACATGCACGAAAGATCTGTCCTTAACTGAATAAACAAACAGTATTTGATGACTTTCATGTAACTTTCCTGGTGTGCGAGGGAATTGATATCATGACTGGTACCATTCAGTGGCACAGCAGCCGGCTTGCAAATGCAATCCTTGAAGAAATCCTTGCCAAAGAAACTGAAGAAAATCTTTTCCAAGTTGTTTGTTTCCATCAAAATGTCAATAACTTTTGGTTTATCTTGAATGTTGTTCATCTTTTTAATAATGTTTCTATAGCCCTCAACAATCGTATGTAGCTTGTTGATAGTATCGTTCTTGGTTCCGGTTGAATCTTCACTATACAGAGGCAACTTGACGTCAAAAACGTCTGTTGAAGCTACCTTCAACGGCGTACTCGAGTGAATTGCTGATGTAACATCGGAAGTAATTAAATAATTCCAAAGAGACCTCCAGATTCTAATTAATGGCTCTCTTTTACTAATTAAATCCTGAGAGCCGTAGCATGTTGGATCCCGGTTGAGTCCGATAGAAAATGCATGGGTTATTGCAACTCCCAACAAAATGTTAGAGTCAGTTCCACCAATACCGTGACAATCGTCTGGAGACATTTTACGGAAGAAATAAAGAAGAGTCAAACTTTGAACTTTTCTGAAAGTAGATTTAGTACAGATAAGGTCGTCTGCCAAACATAGGTCCACAACATTGAGATAAGATGCTGTGCTGATACGCCTCATATCACGGACCATACCCTGTTCCTCTTTGGTGTACAGATTGTTTACTGGATCATTGTGAATCAAGGACATGTACCCCAAGCGTAAAACAAGTAGGAAAATACCCAACACCGTTAAGTCGTGGTCAGATTCAATGATGACTTGGTCGTAAAACCCGTGGTTGAAAGAAGGGTACTGTTGCAATAATGTTGTGATATCCATCATTAAAGAATTCTCGTCAATAATGGGAGCAAATGGATGGACGTACTTAAAAAACCGACAAAAGAGCATGAACATATTCAACTTGCTGGGGAAAACACCTATGATGGCTTTTTCTACCAATTCATAGTACTCCTTTCTATTTTTCTTACCCGAATAAAGCGATTTTAATCCAGGCAAAATGTTCGGAATGGCATGAGGATTTGTCTTACGCTTGTGCGTTTTCTTTTCTGGTTCTTTTTTGATAGCTGGATCAGTTGTCTTAATTTCAGTGCGTGATTCAAGTTCGGATTCCTCTTCCTTGTCAGTTGTGCTGTTCTGTTCTACTACATCTATTCTAGTAGTTATCAAGCCGTCGTCCTCGAGGATGTTGTCATGGTCTACATCCACATCTTTTTTGCTATCACATTCAGACATATATGAACCGGGAGATTCATGAATGGAATCTGAAGCCAAAGATGATTCAATTCGCAGTTTCTTGGCACCAGGCGAAG
Source organism: Scheffersomyces stipitis CBS 6054 (assembly GCF_000209165.1). Classification (NCBI taxonomy): domain Eukaryota; kingdom Fungi; phylum Ascomycota; class Pichiomycetes; order Serinales; family Debaryomycetaceae; genus Scheffersomyces; species Scheffersomyces stipitis. The sequence continues at coordinate 366,340 of NC_009043.1, forward strand.
TGTTCTCTTCTGTTCCATTATTGCTGATTAAGCTTCCAGTTTCAGGGATACTAGAAGTAGCACTTCCTGGAGCTGATCTCTTTTTCGTTTTAGGTGCTTCAAGCTTCATGAACTTGCCCATTTCACCAGACTTGAAGAGTAAGATGGCGTAGTTCCGCATGATCTTGATGAAAGGATCACTCTTGGTTAAACCAATGTAGGACAACACTCCTTGGTATTGCCAAAGAGGCCCTTCAAGATTAAGTGCGTAACTTGCATTGGAAAAAACCTTCATGGTGTCGTCAGGATTAACCTGTAGAGACGAGTTGGGTCCCAAGGGAATCGAAACGAGTCTATTATTAGAAAAAGATGATGGCAATTTTCCAGGAGTCAGTGGGGGGTTGGCTGAGCTCATAGAAATATTGCTTTCTGTTGGAGAATAAGCAAATGCAGAAACCGAATTGGCACTAGAAACAGTTGCTGGAACAGCAGAGATGTTGTAGGCATTCTTACTAGTATTGGCGTCTGGGCTAATAGCACCAACAGCAGCTGCAGGGTTGTCGTTATTGGAGTTCTTGCTGGTGTTATCAATACTGTCTTTGTGAGAGACGCTGTTATTATTGTTCATGGTGGAGCTGGTGGAGCCCTTGGCATTGATAGAGCTCATCGTATTGTTCATGGCTAGAACACCAGAACTCATGCCATCAGCTCCGATATTAGAAGCAGCCACATGAGCTATGGGGGCGTTACTATTAGCAGCATTACTGTTCGCCAAATCAGCATTTGGAGGACCTATATTCGCATTGGTGATATTAGGCAAGTTTTCACTGTCTGGTGTTATGCTATTATTGGCATTATTGTCAGGTAGTGGCGGAATTCCAGGACGTACCTGAGTTGGCGACGCTACATATGGAGGAACAGGAATCTGTCGAGGTTGACGATATTCGTAGTTACTAGTGCCTCCATTCGCAGTGTTCACATTGGCATGAACGTCACTATTCGCACTGTTGGAGTCCTGCTCCTGGCCCTGAAATCCAGGATACGCTGGATTCGAAAGGGGGATGGGCAACTGTTTGAGGTTAACGTTTCCCTGATAGCCCTGGTAGTCTACCACTTGGTTAGCTTGAAGGTGGGGAAGCTGCTGTGATTGGATAGACTGCTGGGGTATGGGCTGCGACGGAGCAGGTTGCTGTGCTGTAATATGCTGTGGTTGAATATGCTGTTGTGGAATAGGTTGTTGTGGATTATGGGGGTGTTGGTGGAGTTGGTCCATCTGGTTTTGGTGGAGCGGTGGTTGAAGTTGAGGTTGCACTCCTGGCTGGAAATGTGGAGGAGGGGGGAAGAATTGTGGGGGAGGATGTTGGAGATGTTGAGGTGGGCCTGGGGGCTGTTCTGGTAGATGGTGTACATGGCTGTTTAGCAGCCCGCTGTCGTCTACGTTGTCTTTATCCAGCTCGTAGTAGCAGAGGTGGGCTATGGATTTTTTTTTGCATGTTCCGCAGACGGGTCTGACTCGGTCACATTTGGACTTCCGTTTGCGACAGATGGAGCACGAAGCTGGGATTCTATGTCGTTTGCGGTAGCCCAACGATGAAGAAGAGCCCGGCGACGACGTGGTGGTAGACTTGTTTGTCATATTCTGTAGTGGTCACCCTGGAAAAAGAAGAGGCAAATAGAAATAATCTTTTGTAGATGTGGATTTAAAGATGAAGAAAAAACCTCCAACGGAAGAATGTATCTGCTGTATAACGTAAACCAAACCCTTTGTCCTGCAAGAAAAAGGAGCTAGTCCTGCGGACGGGAAACTCCTAGAATCTATGCTCAATTTCTGGCGAAGGTTTTTCTGCCTGGGGCAAAAAATACTTCAGAGTGCTTAAATCCTGCAAGTGGGGACGAGCCGGCTTAATGGATGGTGTGTTGGTCTCCTGGTTTGACCACTGAGGAGGGGAGCGCGGGTACTATAGGGGCTGAAAGGGGCTAGCGACAACTCTTCGGTTTGCAAATAAAGGCCAAAATGTGCTGTTCGCAATCTTAGAATGCTCCTGTTCTGTGCTTCCTGGCGCGAGGCAGGCTTTCTGTATCTTGAAACTTTTCAAATGTGTCTAAAACTGGGAATGTGTCCAAGAGCAGCTTTTTCTTCCGTTCTTAGATGCAATTCTTCGCTGCGTTAGCCAGTTGATATTGAAGACGTAGAGACTATAGGAGAGCCAGATTTTCAATTCTATTTTCTTAAAATTATAATATTAAATAATTTTATTTTGATTTATTTTTGATTTCTGTATCTGGACGCGGGTGACTGCTTCACTGATAGACCGAGGTGCCCCCGTCTGCTATGTATTGGCTATTGGCTCGAATGTCTTCGGAATAGTTGCGCTAGTTCCGGATCTGTTGTCCACTATTGCTAGGGATTTATGGTTCTGGTGTGTGCTCCTTGATTTCTCTCTATGACCGTTAAATTCTGTTGAGCTCGCAAAGTATAACTGGATTCAATTATAATGCTGAGGCGTTCTCACTTCGATGTTCTTGGAAGACAATTTAGCGGCGGAACTGACCCAATCTAGCGACTCTGGTTCTATTCGAACTCTATCGTAAAATGAATTATATTTTCCACCAAGAACCCTGAGTAGAACAAAAAATATTAAAAATGCCGAAATGTCTCTATATATCAATTTATCAACCTGTTCGATAGCAACTCGATCCGGATTTTGCTGGTCTATAAATAAATAGTGTTTACCAGCGCCGTGGAAATGGTAGTATCACTTTCACCTATACTTCTACTTTGTATGATCCCGATGCTACAGTGCCGATATTAGGTCCATACTTTTGCACACTTAGTTTTTTTTTTTTGAATCATACAGGGCTACCCTGTTATCTACGTAAATGCACCATACATAAACTATATTATCTGTAGGTGCATGCTGCTCAAGTGGACGTCTCATTCCTAATCCACCATAACCTTCCTAAATAGTACCATAGATTGTACGAGTAAGTTGTCTTTTTCACATGATTTTCAATCGACATGCATTCAGGTTGCGCAATCTATACGCTCCAGGATAAATGAAGTTGATTTGTGTTTAGCCGGAATCTTGGGCATCTTGTGAGGTGGTTCATGGCATTGATTATTCACCAATTCGGAAGAATCCAGGTAGGAAACTCATCGTTTAAGGTTAATAATAATGGACTCGGTCCGGTATGGCAGTAGTAGTGTCATTTGATTTTTTGACCTTGGTGAAACTACCTCTCGTACAGCATTACTGGACTGAAAAATGTATGGGTTTGCCTGATCCCTTAAAATTACTACACTGTATTTTTTGATTGCTATGCATACAGAGCTTCACTCTGACTTAAGCCAAGATTTGACCGGATTTCTGGATTAGGTTCCATGGATTTGTTGACAACATTGAGCTGTCTTTTCCAATGCCGATCTTGACAGTAGTAATACGAATGGATTCTAAATTAAATTCTGTAGGGACTACAGCTTGCAGTGGACCCCCAATTTTGGTCGACGAAGGAGAAACAGTAGCCTGAAGACCACAACAACCTGACTGTACTATTCCTTTTGCATTTGTTGTTGGAGAAACGTCAGCTCCTCATTAACCCCTAATTAAATTTCAGGCGTTGGTTTGCGCCCGCTTCTCGTTAGTACTACCCTCAACTGCTGGTAGCTTAGCGGAAAGCTGTAGATGGAATCTTACTGCTTATCAACCAGCACTACTCTAAACATATTTTAGTGCTGGTTGTGTATTGTAGGGCGTATTTCGGACGTTTCTAGCTGGTAGTCCGCATGACTATTTTCTTACAAGCAGCGATATAGTAATAGGCTACGGTTCAGCATCGCATATAGATTGAAATTGCCCATGTCCTCTAACGCAGCTGTCTCCGAATGGAGCCTTTGTGTGCACCACTGATTCAAACATGCATACGGTTGGCCCAGCACACATGCACCGTGTAGTTGCCGAAGGAATAATTTTCTTCGGTAAGACGAGGGAACATCTTTTGCCCCATGGCAGCGGTGTTGAACAGAGCCTCTGCGTCCGGCTAGAATAGGGCTGATGCCATCACAAATTTGCCCTGTCGGCAATTTTGCAACTAGGCTCGTATTCTGTGCAGATAGGAAATAAACTTTGCTAGCATGCAACAATACCGAAGTTAAAAATGCACTCTAAATGCCATTGTTCGGCTACATCACTCGCAAATCATAGCGGTACAAGGATGAGCATACGCATTGTAAAACCTAGTTTAGAATAAAGCTTAGGGAGAACAGCGCCCTGATTCATTGTGATCTGTAACCGGATATGTCCAAGCTGCTCTAAGCGGCTGAACCAGAGCAACTGCAACGATGCCCCGGGGCTATGAAAGTATATCTCCATTTAAGCCATGAGGAAACTTGATAGTGGACTTGGCTCTAGTTGGTAACTATGCCACTAGCACATTTTTATTGTGCTGCAGGGCAGGTGTTCGTGGGGACTGCGGCAAAGAAAGTTGGCCGGAGAACAATACCTCCCTCCTGATTATAATAAACTGCGGTCAACAAGAAATTCATCTCCACGGATACAATGCTCAATGAAATTTCCAACAGTGGCCGGCTGTGTAAGTAGTAGCGAACAAGGAGTTTGGTTCCTGGAAGTGAAATTATTCAATTGTTCTGTAATGTATGGAATTCCTGGGCCTGCGAAGATGATACGATTCTCACGCCGTGCCCATTCTTGGAAAGACGTTCCTGCTTAGCTGTATATGTTCCAATGTTGTTGACGGTCCTTACAATAGAGAGAGCCGGTGTCGAGAAATGAAAAAACGATGTGACATTCGGGCAGTATACGAAGTGGCTGCGACAGAGTGAAATTTACATAAAAAATTACCACGAATATTTTTCAGAACAGAACGACAACACCTCTGACTGAATAGCACAACTTGTGGGTGGTATCCGCTAACGAATTGTCTACGACCTTCCGAGCTTCGAGACTGCAACCATAAATTGGAAGAAATGTGTCTTGTGTCTACTGCTGATGTAAGCACGCGACAACTTGTCTTTACGTGTCGCACTCTGCATTCTACGCGTTGTTTATGAAATCTGAAATATTCTGGAAATTGCTTTAACCCATGTAGTTCTACAAGTTAACTAAAGAGATCTTGAGGTCATGAAATGAGTGTCTCGGACATAGAAACTGAGCGGACCCGTTATTATGACGCCTACGACGCTGACGACGCGGAGTTGGATGGTTTTATCGTTTCCGACGAAGAAAACGACAATCTCGAAAATGAGAATCGCAATGAAAGAGATCCAGATTCACGGAACCAAGACGATGTAGACGAATACGGCCAGCCCCAAATAGACAGGATACGAACCATGACAGAAGCATTGGCTCCAAATGAATCTCAGGCCCTGAAAGTGTTGAGAGCTCATATTTCCGTTTTGGTGTCTGCTTTGGGTGGTCCAGATCACACTTCCAATATCTCCCCACCTCCATATAAACTCGGCCACGATGCTTTGGCATGTTTGAAAGATATCAAAAGATGGATTAAATCCGTAGACGACAGACAGGACAGTTATCAGGTAGCTTTGGCATGTGCCGAATCAGGATTGGTAATTAACGACTTGATTGTAATTCTCTGTCAATGGGATTCAAAGAATAAGAAAAAAGAAGATTTCAGAAACAAACGAACTATGGAAAAAATTATGTTGGCATGTTTGGAATTGCTCGTTTTATTGACTTGGTCTGTGGAGTTGCGCCCGGAGCTGTCAGACAAGCAGAAGTTGCTCTATTACGATGTGAAGAAAGCACAGATCAAATACAAGAGAGCTATTTTAACCTACAACAAGGGCCAGACTCTCAAGGCAGTAATTCGCTTGGTTCTTCCCATAATTTCAAAGGAAAGAGTTGACCGTGAACCAAAAGACAATGCTATCATGAGATTAGTTCTTTTCTTCTTCAGAAACATTTTGTACGTAGAGCCCCCCAGTCCCAGTATTTCCAAAAAGTCATCCAAGACAATTGTTGTTACCGATAATATGCCTGAAGGGGTCTCATACGATGACATTTCGTTGTCCGCCACAATTTCTGCATTCAGCAAGAACAGAGTATTGATGCTCTTTCTCACTCTATCCAGTGGAATAGGTGTAGATTTCGATAGTCGGTTTCTCGGCCCTACTCTTTTGGAATGTATCCATTTGTTAGTCAGAGGTGTCGATCCAAATGATATCTTGAAACTAAAGCAAATGCGCATTCCAACAGAGATCAACGACCCCGGCAACTCCTCACTGCCATTCCACAATGTACCACCAGCTTCATCTACAACAGGCTTGCAATTGCAAGATCTTCTAGCAAAAGAATCCAAGATCAAAAATAGTCAAACGCAGAGTATGTCCACAAGACATGGCCGCTTCGGATCGTTGCTTTCCATCAGAGGTGATCATTCAATGTCTTTCGTAGTTTCTGGACAAGAAGCATTGATCAATGCTGGACAGACAATGCAAAAACTTGATCGTTCTAAGAAATGGAAGAATCGTTCATATTTCAAATACGATTCGGACGAGTACACAAAGTCATCGAACACTACCTATATGAACTATGGGGGCCTCGTCATCCTTCATGAGTTTATCGAACTGTTCTTAGCTGGCGGTTGCTTTAACATTTTAATAGAAAAATTATCGTCTGTTTTCTCCAGTTCAGACTCCATTCTTGAAAAAGAATACGAAACTGCTACATTTTTCTTGACGATTGCATGGTTCTTCCAGTATAAGCGAGAAAAGACCGTTCTTTACTCTTCTGGGACAACTAACTTGCAACCAATAGGTGAAGAAGATGACAGGAACGATTTTGGCTCTGTTGGTGCAGCTCTCAGTCAAGTGAATTTTATCTTGCTTGTAAAGTACTGTGTTGATTCTTTCAGTATTTCCCCTAAGCGATGGAGTTCACTTCATGTAGTGTTGATCTGTTTGAAAGAACTTTTGGAGATTTCTAATACGCTCTTTACTAGATCTTCGAGTTCGGCAGGGGACGAGGAGCAGAACGAGTTGGATCGAGAGTTGGCAGAGGGAATTATAAGTCACTTACTCGTAACACAGGATTTCCTTTCTATTCTTTATCATTTACCTCAGACTGCTTCTAGGCATTCTCCTGAGTACCTAAAGGTTTGTATTTCTGTGGTTCACATCTTGCTCAAGACATTAAAGAATTTTGCCGAAGAGGATGTTAAGTTATTTATACAAACAACTAGAAGGAACTCGAAGAAAAAAGCAAATAAAGAATCAAATGATCAATCCGACGCTGTTGAGCAAGTAGATGAATCGGATACTGAAGATAAACGTACTCATGCCCGAGTCACCAGAGAAAGAAAAATCAACTACGAGCGCACAGAGGTTAAATTCTTCCACCAAGACACTGTTTCAACCTACATTGAGTATTTATCGCGATACGAAGATCTTACCCACTATGAAATCAAGAAATGTCTTACTTATTTCCACCGATTATTTGTGGTAAGAAAGGATTTCAATGGATTGTACAGACTAGATTTCATGCAAGTGCTACACAAGCTTCGGGATTACTTACCATCTCAAAGCAATATTCGAGGGCAGGTAGATGAATTCATATACTATTTCATGAAGAAATTCAAGGCTAGCATCGAGAGATTCCCCAACCCTATTGAAATTTTGTTTCCAAGATTTGAAGATGCAGAATCTAAAACTTATTTGGCAACAGGAGAACTATACATTCAAACAGAAAGAGAAATTAGAAGTGCTAATGTCAAAAGATTTGAACCTGGCAAACCATTGGAGTTTGTTAGACATTTTGAGGACAACGAAAAGTACAAGATTTTGGTAAGTGCCCTATATGAACAAGGACTTCTGAATATGTTGGTTTGTCTAGTGGAAGACTTGCAACGTATTCATGGAATTAAGCAATTGGATGAGGATGTTGATGAAGTGCTCCAACTTAAAGAAGACTTCAGGCAATATGTTCTTACGAATTCTCATTTGCGGTTGTTGTTGAGAACTGTTGGTTTAATTCCTGGTTATTCCTTGAGTCAGGAATGTCAAGTTCCGAGTAAGTTGACAAGTTCAGATATTGACAGTGCAATAACGTTGATAAAGAAATGGATGGGCTTACAACCTGCTACCTTCGAGGATGGCAAAGACCCATCGTATTTCTTGAGAAGCACAGGGGACACAGTTGATAGACCAATTGATTACCTGGACAGCGAAGACGATATTGCATTCGAGATCACACCAAAAGATAGACCAAACGAGAGCCACTATGATATGCTTACTGAATTGGATGAATTGGAACGTGCTATCAGTGGAGCTGAAAATCGTGAGAAAGGTAAAGCTAGAAAAAGAGGAAATAAGTCCAGCTCCACTATCAAGAAAAAGCTGTTGCAATCACGTAGTCGTCGTCCTCCAAGGTTTAATGTGGATTCCGATGATGAAAGTGAATTGAGAAAAGAAGTGAAGTCTTCAGAATTCGTTCATGATTCTGACGACGAATCGGACGATGAAGCTTTCTTTGAAAGAGAGGAGCGTTTGAGGCAAATGTTGAATTCATCTGGTGGTATCGTTAATGCACAGCAGTTGAGTGAATTCAAGAAGGTATGGGCTAGTTTAGAGTCTACAGGTGGAATTGCTACAGCTAGTCAAGTTGTTCGTGCAGTTGAATCTGTAGCTAACATTTCAGATGGTGTTGATACTCATAGTCACCAAGACGACAGTCAACTTGGACGTACTGGACTTACAGTTACTCAGCCAGAATCTCAAATTTCAGAATCTCAACCTTCTGATTCCGAGAACGAAGACTCTAGTGAAGAAGTATCTGAGGTCCAAATCCGAAAGAGATTAAGAATTGAAGATGATGAAAATGACAGTGACAATAATGTGTCTGAGAATTACGTCAGTGCTGAAGAGGGAGAAGAAGCGACACCAACCGTTAAACGTAAGAAGAGGCTAGTTATTAGTGATGATGAAGATGAGTAAACTGTCTACATGAATATATAGATGTATTCTGATAAATGCAGCTATTCTTTTTCCGTATGTCTCTAAATATGTAAGTTAATCTTCTACACAATGACCACCTTCAGTGTCTTTAAGACTGGTACGAATGCTCATGAATGACGAAATAAACATAACAGCAAAGCCAAAGAGAACACAGGAGATGCTGGGTAATGCCTTCCATATGATAAAGTCTCTCTTGTCTTTTTTTCCTGCGTTCTTGTAGTCGATTTGATCCCATGAAAGCTTGAAGTAGCACAATGGAGGGATGATGTATGCCATCAATGATGCCGAAGTTGCACCTATCAACTCTAATATAATACCGAGATTACAGGTGAATAATGAAACAGACATAGAAGAAAACACGAGCACGGTGGTTATAACAAAATGCTGTTTGGAGCTCAACTCAAGATGGGCTGTGCTTCCATTCTGAGCGTCGGAACTGTTTGCTAGGACAATGTCTTTTAGGACATCTCTGACGACAAAAATCTCTAACGGAAAGGTAGTCAACATATTCAATCCAAAGCAAAACCTGGCTACGTTAATCCAGTTATCGTTGCTCTTGAAGTTGTTCAAGATGTTTCCCTTTGTGGCATCACCAAAGTTCAACAAACCGCTGATTCCCATAACCAAACAACAGACCATAGAAACACCACATGAGATGTGGGTCAATTTGGCAAATTTGGAGAGGGTAGCATTCTTCATTGATTGGTAGATGAGAATGGTGTTATGGTGGCAGACCAATGCGAAAGAAATAACTGAAATACCTTGGAAAATGTTAAAGTTAACTGTCCATTCCAAGGCTGTCAAATCAGATCTCAACGAAGGATCCACAAATGGCCCTCTGGCTACAGTGAGAACTACGATGATCAACATCCCTACTAATGCAAAGCCTGAAGCCTTTGCCAATTTAGAGATGTCTCTATTAAGCGACAAGGGATATGAAATGCAAGTGGTGAACAATACAATGATTGAATTACGCTTGAACAACCATCCAAAAACGGAGTCAGAACTAGTGACCGATTTGGGGATGAATGCCTTCAATACATGAGGTATGGTATCACCGATGATTACACAGAAAGCCATACAACCTCCATACGCAAAGGAACTAATAGCAAACAAAAGTAAGATCTTGCCGTAAGTTCCATAGCAATAGTTTACGGTGTCTTGGTACGATCTAGTCTGCGACAAGTGGGAGTTGATGACAATCAATCGGAGAGTCCAGTCAATGACAAAAGTCAAACCAATCATTACCAAGATTCCGCCAACAAGTCCAGCGTTTCTGAAAGCAAATGGCTGGCCAATGATCCCAGCTCCCAAAATGGAATTGGCCATGTTCATGAAAGCCATTCTCATACTGGACCTACCATTTTCCACACTTTCTGTTGTTCCATTCCCACCAACTTCTACTTCGTAATCGAGTGAGTTGACTGACTCTAGGTCGAATTGATCCGTTGGACGTAAATGCGAATTGGAATTTCTGTGGAAATCGGTTTCTTCGAAATCAGAATCTGCATGAAAAGGCTGGATATTATCTGAATCATCATCGTCCAAAGGCTGTAGATTGTGATTCTCGGCAAAATGGGCCTGCGGTATCAGCGTATATGCTTGGTTGTTTAGCTTCGGTTTGTCGGACATGGCTGTATATGTGAACACATGTGGAGATCAATTAAGGTGAAAATCAAGAATAATTCACGATCTGAAATATTTCAACAGTCTGATAACTGTACATAAGTACATTCGTAAATAATGCGAGGAAAGTGTGAAAACACAATGACGTAGTTGACGCGACTACACTCCCAATCTACAACACAGTTATAGAAAACATAGAAGTAGTAAAAAGGAGTAAGAATCAAAAGTATGCCTATCTCAAATTTCGAAGTCCTTGAACATAAAACTAGAATCCTTCTTCCTTCTTCATGAAAATTAACTTTTGGAAATCTACAAGAAAAAGAATTTCAGAGTGCGAATTGCAAAGCGAAAACCTACAATTCATTTTGATAAAAGATCCAGTTCTTTCTTTTCTACCCACCATGTATGATTTTGAATAGGGTTTAGCTAGTGCAGTAGATATACAATTGGTTGTGTATTCATGATGCTTCGACCCCAGGGCCAAGATCTAAGCTCGCAGTCTTCCACAACTATTCTCTGTGGAATATGCCATCAGAACACATCTAATTATGCATGCCCACAATGTAAGATATTATACTGTTCCATGGTGTGTTTCAAGTCGCCAGAGCATGAAAGCTGCTCCAAACAGTTCCTCAAGAAAAACGTAGAAAGCTCGGAAACAGAAACGGCTTCCCAGAAGAAAATGCTAGAGATATTAGATAAATACACTATGGAAGACGATCAACAAGACGATTATGTAGAAAAGGAGCCTAAAAGACAATGGAAATACGTGCCTCCAGAAAGCACTGCTAAGCAGATAGAAGAATTGAAAACGAAATTTGGCTTCTCTGGTCTGAAGAAGAATACCTTTGAACATGAGCCATCGAATGATCTGGACAGCGACAAAACCGACCATGAACTTACAGCACAAGAAGAAAGGGAGTTGGAAGAACTTGTCAATGGGGCTACGGAGGAGCAACTTTTGCAAATTCTTTCTCCAGAACAGCTAAGACAATTTCAAGATTTAATTGAAAACGGCTACTACGAGGACGCAGATAGTGATGACGACTACGAATAGAACAATATTGATTTACTTTACTGCCCTTGGCTTAACCTTTAACGACTAATAATCCACATGACAGTTTAGTTATTTACAAATAATGCAATGAAGTAAATTCCAGAATTTTTGAAAGCTAGTATAGAATAATCAACTGACGCATGAGATTTACATTTTATATCTATTATTCGCAACCTTTTGTTAAAATAAGCAATTAAGATTTCTCAGAACGAAAAATTTTAAGATTTGGCAATTTTTATCCCTTGCTGATGGTTATACAGGTTATATATATATATATGGATTTCCCAGCAATTATATTAAATCTCCAGAAGGTAGCATTTGCAGCCGTTCCTTGGAAGAGACAAGCTTTGTTCCGTTCAAAAACCGGTTCCGTTCACGTGACTAGTATAAGACAGAAGGATTTCCGATTAAAGAAGAGTCAATACACAAATTATATGTTGGAAACAGTCGAACTTAACAGATAGTTACACGCGCCTTTGGTTTATTCATGTTTTGGTGTTGAATATGAAACATTGAGCAATACTCTGTTTTAAATAGGTGGAGTCACTTTCTATCCAAGGAAAAGACGATCCTGCATAATTTCCATCATAAGATGCCCATCTACAAAAGTTTGAATGCAACTTCAGATTCGTACTTTTGCCAGTATTCGTACTTTTTTTCAGTTCCACAAAATGGCATTTGACAAACCAGGAAGAGGAGGCAAAAGCTTCAGAGGAAAGAGCAGAAGCTCTTACGTGGATATGCGTGAGACAAAATCTAGGGATATCAAGAAAGCATTAACTCATAGAGCCAGATTGAGAAAGAGTTACTTCAAATTGTTAGAAAAGGAAGGAATGAGCACTCCAAGAGATGAAATAGATAACACTAGCATTTACCAATTAGAGAGTGGCGAAGACGAAGCAGATCAAATACAAGAAAGAAGAGAAAGAAAACCTTTGCCAAAACAGGAAAAGGTGAAACCTATGAACTTTGCTGAAAGGGCCAAGATAGCCAAGCAGAGAAAGGAAGAAAACAGAAAGGCAAAGTTGGAAGATGTAAGAGAAAGACGCCAAACCATAGAAAGAAAGAATAGAGAGAGGGAAAAGAGAAAAGAAAGAATATCCCAGACCACCAAGACTGGACAACCACGTATGGGTCCTAGAATCAATAATTTATTGGACAAAATCAAGAAGGATATGTGAGAATTTCTAAAATCATCTACTTTCGACACATCTCAGCATTTTCATTTCACACCGCATTGTTTTGTATTATTAGGATAGTTGACCAATATATATATTTACAAGACTATCGTCGTATTGGCATTACAAGGAGAGTCTCCTTCTAGCGTTGCGTAGCATGACGATAAAGTCATAAAGGAACAATTGGCTAGTTCTTTTGTGGTAGGACCACCAGTTGGTCAAGTAATGAACAAATTTTTTTACCGAATACGATTTGTACTCCTTGGCTATTTTCTCGTTTTCTTCGTCGTAAACTACACGAGCGCAGTAATTTGCCAAAATCAAAAAGGTTCTCTCAGGTCCCAAGGGGTTGTTCAAATTCTCATCCAAGCTCCTTGTTAAGTCATTTGTCTTGAGAATCAACAACACCATTCTCGGCATAGAACTTAAGATATCCATCAAGTCTTCAAGAACACCTTCCAGGTAGTTCAACTCGTTTTGGATGATCCTAATTTCTTCTTCGGATCTCAGTTTCTTGATGTCGTTCAATGCATTTTCTGGAGCTCTTCCGGTGATGGCAGAGACAAAGATTCTGAACTTTTGATCGCCTTGTATTCCAGCAAACTTCTCAGCGTACTCTCTCATTTTGGGCACATCACTATCAAGAACAGCCAACCAGAAGTGAGAGTAATCACGTTTCATCTGAACCGGTATATCTCTGTACAAACCATGGTCATATAAGATGATTTCAAAGTTATGGCCGTTCTTGTATTCCGAGTTTTCTAGAGCTCTAATAGCCAAGTTACCTCCATGAGGATCACAGTGTAATCCTACGCCTGGCGTGAAGATCATGTCGTTGAATATGTGTGACAAACACGACGAAACATCGGCGGCAGAAATGTTGTGTTCTCGTAAATAATCGAGGTTGTCTAATCTGGCACCTCCTACATATTCCATAATCAATATTCTTTGCTGAGCTTCGACAATCTTAGGAACTTTCAAAGCAGTCTCTCTCTTGAGGTCCTTGAAGTAAGCAGCCGTCTTTTGAGCATTTTCTGCTTCTTTTGTAAAGTCCAATTCGATAAAGATAGAGCTCTGCATTTCTTCACCAAGCCAGGTGAGGGGGTATTCTGGGAAAAACTTGTACATCAACTCAAACACGGTCTTCGTCAAGAAAACATCAAGAGGAACAAATTCTTGCAAGGAAGGGTGCTGGATCTTGACAGCCACTTTTTCGCCCGACTCTCTGAGCGTTGCTATATGGACTTGTGCCAAAGAGGCTACACCGACCGGTTCTGGATCAAACTCTGAAAACATATCATTCACTGAGGTACCCAAATCGTTGACAAACATTTTCTCGATCTCCTCCATGGACGAACGAGGACACTGATCTTGTAAGGGTATCATTGTATCTGTCCATTCTCTAGGCAATAAATAGGTAAGGGCAGTGATATGCTGACCCAACTTGATGTAGATACCTCCATTCGTCTCTAAGGCTCTCAAGGTGATATCAGCTGCTCGCTTGTGGGTCTTCTTTAACGCCTTGGAGCGCTCTTCACGGGACTCGTAGTCCTTCCCAAGCGTTTGTAAGTACATGTTGAAACACCTGAAGACAGCAACTGTCACCACCGTGACCCTTTCTGCCGTAAGAACCACGTGACGGACATTGTCGTTAGTGTAGTATAATGCCGAGCCTCCTAAGCCAAGTGCTACACCTACTGTGAACATCCTTTTGAAAGATCTAGGCTTGGGGCCAGATCTGGCAAAGGTTGAGAAACGTCTTGTGAGAGATGACGAGATACGGGGACTCATCCCTCGGAAACCGACTGCCATCGGTCCGACACTGTGACGGGTCACAGCACAAGCTGTGCCTATACGTGTCGTCAAAACCATCTTTTTGCGTAACTGTAGAAGAAAAACATGATGTGGAAAGTTGCATTTCAATAGAGCCATTTTGAATATACAGAAAGGGCGCACGTGATTGTTGAAAAAACGAATCGCAATAGAAAGTCCTAAAAATTCTGGAGAAATCCTGCATGTTTGTCAATCTATTTATTTATTTATTTTCTATGTCATTAATTTTTTATTCTGCGACCGTTCAGCTTTGCACCCAACTCATAACCATCAGCAAATGTAAAGCCATATTAAAAATCCGAAATCTTATATTGCTATAAATCTCATTACTTTCTGGAACTCACTTCGTTTTCCAATATTAACCTTTACTATACGATCAAATTACAGACACTACAGCCACTATCATTTTAATGCCACTCGCACTTTCCCAATATTCTCATTATTATTCTTAACTCTCAATTCTAATACTAACACAGGAATTATAATATTCTTATTGAAAAAATCCCTCGATGTTGCCTGCATCGCTGTTTCCAAACTCAATCTGATCCAAGAGTACGGCACTCTGCAAAAAGTCAAAGTCAAAGTCGTTGAATGCTTGCAAATCGAAACCAAGATTGGGTGGAGGAAAGTTGTCCGGACGAGTCTCAGAAATGGAGACGTTAGACATCTCAACAACTGGTTCTGGCCTCTCTACTACCGGAGTAGATCCGCTACTTTTTTCAACATCCGAAGGCGAGTCCGAACTATCTCTCTGGCGCTTGATCACACCGCGGATATTACTTTCAATAGCATTATACCCTTGAGACATTGAACTTCTATCAAGTGCTGTATGGTCAAATGGACACTTCCTTTTCTTAGCATCCACTGGCACTGGTGAAGCTGTTGTTACAATACTGTGGTTAACAGGACATTTACCCGGCCTGGAGTCGATAGGCGAACTGTCTTCGTCTATGGGTGTGGTGATATGCGAAATAGGACATTTCGTATATTCCTTTGATGTAATCGCTGGTGGCGTTGAGTTCTTGAAGCTCCTAGGTGTTATAACTGGGCAAGACTTCATATCACCAGCAGCCCCGATTCCTCGGAATTGCGGAATGTTTGCATGTATCTTGGCGTAGTTGATGCTTGTCATTCTCTTGGAATTACGGACAAACGTCAAATAGAACTTCCATAACTTCGAGAGTTTACCAGATTTATCCTTATCCAATAAGGGACTCTTCGCAAGCAAGTCTACTGAATCCTCAACAACGCCTACTATATGTGTCTTAATTAAGTCTTCCATGCTCATTCCGTAATCAGAAATTGCCTTGTCGCCATTGAAAGCCGAATACTTGTTGAGCTGAATTCGCAATACAGTTTCTTGTGACATCATATTATCATCATTCGAAACTCTCATTAGCAAAGCAACAATAATCTGGATAAGTCTAGTCAAAAGTTCTGTTATCGCCAGTAACACGTACTGCTTGTTCATGCCATCATGGTCGTTGATAAGTTCTTTTCTCAACAGATCAATGATTTCAAGATACTTGGTAAAAATATCCGGAACAGATGATGCTACCAACTCTTCGTCCATACTTTCCTCTGCCTGTAATAATATAATGTACTTCATGAAGTATCTGAGATACATTAACATTGAAACGCATTCAAATCTACGTATATGCCTCAATTTCCGTAATCCTAAATCTACAATCCAGGTACTGCATTGTCTGATCAATGATTCCAAATTGGCGATAGTCAATTTGAGATCGCCTACCTTCGAAATCCCATGAGCTAAAGCAGATGAGATTCTGGCAATCAAATAGTGGAGATGAAGTGTTATAGTTAATTCATCAAATTTATGGGAATTGAGGGAAGTGATGTACTTTAGATGATACAGAAGCAGATCTGCCTCTTCTATCTTTGTATAGAGTCTTTGCAAGAGGTTGTCAATTGCTTCTGAGTGTTTTATCAAGGGCACAAAGTTGAATCCAACCAAGTTGGCCAATCTGACAAGATCTGTCCATATATAGCACATATGGATTTTCAAGTCTCTGTTTCTTTTTCTGGCTTCTTGTTCCTTGAAGATGACGAGCTCAGGGTCTTTCCATAATTCGACTGTGCCTTCATCACTCAATATAGTTTTCAACAATACAGTGAACAAGCTTGTGAACCCTGGCTTTGGATCTGAGGTTGCACCGTCTTTTTTGTATTCGGCGACTTCACGATTAAGCAATGTTATATAACAAGCTATGGTGCAAAGAGACGGAGAAGATGTTTCTGAAAACTTCAAGTTGGTTATGTGCAACACAAACTCCTGGACTATGTACAAAGTATTTCTGAACTTGGAGCCTTGCCCAACATAGACTACTTCCGTAGGAAACAATGAACGGAACTTGAGGCCAATATCTTCTTCTAACCCCACTTTAACATTCAGTCTCAAGGTATCCAACGACTCCTCGATTATCAACGCTAACATACACAAGTAGACTCCCTTCATCTTAAGGCGCTCGAAAAGCTGTTCGTCAGTCAATTTAAGACTAGGATCATTGGCAATATTTATGGATATCTCATTCCCGTTCTTCTTAATTATACTCTGAATTTCTATCTTGTAGAAGGAGAGTATATGCCTCGATTCGATGTCGTACACCTTGTTGTTGAAGTAGAAGTCGATGAGGAAATAGAGCTGTTTGAAATTGATCTTTTCGTTTCCTCGCACCAAGTTGAGCGAGGAATCCCAGAGGTTCTGAACCTTAAGTAACAACGTTCTTCCCTTCTCCGATACGAGGTCATGATAAGCGAATTGCTCCTGTTCCGTTCCATACTGATTTGGTACTACAGTGTTGTACTTCCTTGGGGTATCAGTGGATCGAGCCAGAGGAACAGGAGAGCTTATCCCACCTACTGGACTTGGTGTGATCTGGTCTTCTGTCATGAAGTTGAAATCGCACTCGATAACTGGACACCTTAATTTATTTGGCTCTTCAGACTTGACCACACTGTAGGTGAAGTCGATTTCGTTGATTCTATAGGGTGATTTCTTCGACAAAGGGTTGGATGTGACAGACTGGTTTGGTAAGCTGAAGGCTCCCGGGCTGTTTCTAGAAGTGTTGTTCAACATGTTCATTTTGTACATGTGGTAGATCTTCTGGAGATTTGTGATTTTGAACCAGAGAGTGGTAAGCTGTGGATCCAATTTAATCAAGTTGATCCACGAGTACGTATCTATGTGGTTAACTTTAGAACTAGTACGTCCTATTACACTGTATGCTGGATCGTGGTGAATTGTGAGTGGATCTCGGTTGTTAACGAGAGAGAGGTTCAACTTCGTCAAAATCAAGATAGGCTTACAGCCCATAGCCGTGGCATCGTGGACCTTCGGCGAGAGCTGCTGGAGCACCGAAAGCTGTCGCTTCAAGTCGTCGATCTCCTTTCTTTGAGAAAGGATGACTTTGTCAGTATGCGCTCGAAACTGTTTAAACTCACTCGTCTCTTCGATCTTGACTTGTAGTAAAGATGCGTTCGCATCATGTGAGTCTTCTGCGTCTTCTGCCTTCACCTGAGAACTCTTTTTCGACCACACTGGCTCCAAATACTCGCAAAGATGCGGCACACCATTCTTGATACACCCTGAACAGGACGGCTTGCCCTTGTCACATTTGACCTTACGCTTCTTACAGTTGAGACATGACACGGGAACTCTGTTCCGCTGTCTCTGGCGTTTCTGTTCCATGGTTACCGTTGCCTGTGAAGAAGAAGGTGCCATTTCCGCGACGGTATGTAACTGTACTACAGTATGATATCGTAAGGTAGTTATGGTAAGTTAATCCGATCCGGAGATATCGGGGAAGCAAGTAGGTAAGTGTGTGTAATAGTACTTGAGCACTGTCTCTGGACTTGCGATAAAGGACTCTGCCATGCTTCGGCACTCTGCCAAATCTCGCTTACTGGTCTAATTGGCTGAAATCGAGCAGCTGGGCGAATTAGGAAGTATCCCCGTCAAGACTCTATTACTAATGCTGGAGTCTGTACGAAAAGACCACAGCGCAACCGATGCGAAACGGCTGATGTAGCCTTAGATCACGTTATATGTATCACATGTGCCATACAAATGAAGAACTGCTAGATCTTAAATATATATAGCAACTGTTCTGGGATACGAGTCTGTTCTTGCTTCAAGTAGGAGAGAATAGCTACTCTGAAATATATCCAAAGAGAAGATCTTTTCTGGGAGCTTTATACCTTTAGTTTGTCCAGTTTCAAAGTGATATGTAAAGTATTTCATCTCATTCTGTTTGCGTGGGTTAACACAGCCTGCTTAATTGAATTTCAGAAGAATTCTGCGCAATTGCCTTCCTTAATAGACGGAGAAGCACCTTTACTCTTCAAGTAGTTGAGATTTGTGAAAACCGAAGGAAGAATCGCTATAACTCATACTGTAAGTCTTGAGTCAAGGACTGTATAGACCAACTGATCGGATCTCGGTCGCGTGACATATATCACCTGACCCATCTCTTCAAGTTTCAACTATTAGACAAATCTGAGTAGCTACAACTACATTGTATTCTTTGCTTCCGTAGACAATGTCCGCTGGTATTCCTGTCAGATTGCTTAACGAGGCCCAGGGCCACGTGATCTCGCTCGAGCTTACCACTGGTGATACATACCGAGGAAAGCTCTTGGAAAACGAAGATAACATGAATTTGTCACTTTACGATGTAGTGATAACGAAAGGCAGAACGGGTGCTACTTCATACATGAACCAGGTGTTTGTGAGAGGGTCGATGATTCGCTTCATCACTGTACCGGATATATTGAAGAATGCGCCTATGTTCTTTATGAAGCCAGGCGATAAACCTAAACCTCCTGTGAGAGGACCTCCTCCAAAGAGAACTAGGCATTGATATAAGAAAATGAAAATGAAAAATGTTCAAATTGAAGATATATCAGAAAAGAAATCACTATCAGAAGTATCAGAAAGAAAACTGTAGCAGAAATGGATTACGAGAAGAACATAAAACAAGATTCTGAGAATCTGCTATAATAGCTTATACGCTGTGATACATTTTGAGAAAGATCAGACAATAGAAGCTGTCCACAAGCATCTTGTATCTATATAGATGTGGACTATTGTACACTAGGGGCCATGTCCATATATGTCTTAATACTAATTAGACTAATATAAAATATACTCAATTCTCAGTTAATGCCTATAGTAGATATATAATTACAAGTGATGGTTAAGCTTAACAGTTAGACCATGGTGACCAACTCTTCAGCAGCCGTAGGATGGATGGCCACACAGTTATCGAAGTCCTTCTTGGTAGCTCCCATCTTCACGGCGACTCCAAAGCCTTGTAAGATTTCGGCAGAAGAGTCTCCCACAATGTGAAGACCTACGACCTTTTCTTCAGGAAGCAAACAGACGATTCTATAAGCTGTAGGCGACTTGAATTCGTCGTGGTCTACCAACCCGTAGTACATCTGGGTGAATTTGGAGTTGTACACCTTGATATTTTCTTCGCCGTATTTGGCAATAGCTTCCTTGGTGGATAAACCAATGGAACCAGCTTCAGGATGTGAGAAGATCACCGATGGAACATTATTGTAGTCCAACTTGTCCTCGGCGAAGATCTCTGGTCCAAACAATCTGTTGGACAACCTACGACCAGCAGCAATGGCAACCGGAGTCAATTCCACTTTGCCTACTACGTCTCCAAGCGAGAATATCTTGGGATTGGCTGTTCTCTGGAACTCATCTGTTGAAACTTGCAACTTATCGTTGAGTTTTACGCCGACCTTATCTAAGCTGAGATCAATCAACGATTTTCTGCCTACGGTCCAGACCAACTCATCTACTTCTAAAGTCTTACCGTTACCCAAAAACACCTTCTTCTTGCCGTCTGCCGTCTTTTCAACCTTAGTGACACCACCGGACTGTTTGTATATGTTGATGCCCAACTTATCTGTGTAGTAGTCGGTGATTGTAGTCTGGATGATGTCATCAAACGACCTCAATACGGTGTCACCTCTGATAATGAAGTGGGTTTCTGAACCCAAGCCGTTGAAAACACCAGAGAACTCAACTCCAATATAACCAGCTCCAACTACAGCCACAGATTTAGGTTGCTTCTCTAATTCAAAGAACCCATCTGAAGTGATACCCAATTCAGCACCAGGTACCTTTGGAGGAACAATAGGTGCACCTCCGGTGGCGATCAACACTTTCTTACCAGCAAATACAAGCTTCTCATCCTTCTTGAATGTCTTGCCCTCTTCCAAGAACTTGATCTCCTGGTCTCCAGATAACGTGACTTCTACATCGCCCTCGGAATTGATGAACTTGGCGTAACCAAAGAGATAGTTGACGCCTTCTCTGTTCAAGTTGTTCTCATAGATTCCATTCAACTTTCTGACGTAAGCGTCTCTCTTCTCTTTCATCAAACCCCAGTTGAAATCCCCGTACTTGATTTCTTCCTCGGATGAAGCCAATCCGTACGATTTCATATGGTGTTTCTTGTGAGCCAAGTCAGCAGCGTGCCACATAAGCTTCTTGGGAACACAGCCGACATTGACACAGGTACCACCCATCTTGTGGTATTTACCTTCGATCAACAATACTCGAGCTCCATATTTGGCAGCTCTACGGGCTGAAGCAACTCCTCCAGAGCCACCTCCAATCACGAGATAGTCAAATGTATTGTGCGCAGAAACAGGAGCCATTGTGGAGACAGAAGTAGATAAATGTTTGTGGATAGTTTGCAAACGGGTAGTGGATGACTTCAAGATGTTGGACGCGGAATTTCTTATCATTATATACCCTTCGGCACCGTTCTTCTCCAGAGTCAATTGTGCGAGATGAAGGGGGTATCGAGAAAATTTCATTCCACCGTTTGTAATCAAGCGGAGGAGGACCGGAAGTGGCGTTGTCACGTGCCTGATCAACTATTATCTATGGAAATTCTAAGTTGGTATAGCCCAGAATCATAATGATAATAATAAATAATAATAATTAAGAGATGCTGATCTCAAAGATGTGGATGACGCTACGGCTGGGTCACTTCCATGACACTCTCTTTTGAACTTGGTATATATTGTATTTTTCTAGGAGTTTCCATGGACGGTCATTTTCCGATTAATTCTCGAAATTTGAGAGTCTCGCTAAAGTCGCAGGATGCACCGGAAGTTCTCACTAATCGCACTAGAACTGGACCAGAATTTCTAATCAGTGGAGATTCTCTCACTTCGCACTACACTACTAAACCGATCTCTACTACAGTTTTCCATATTGACCATCTCTATTGGTATTGGCTCGTTAACTACTTTATTAAGAGTTTGTGTAATCTGCTATCCCCGCTAGAAATCGTCCTGGTTATACCCGTCGTCCACTTCGTTTTTGATACACTTTCGGAGAAAAGATAACGTAAATAGTTGCAACTCTTCATTAATGCTGCTGGCGTCCAAGTCATCGTCTTCCTCTAAGGCGCGACTTGAAGACGGCAGGTGTTCAGCCAAATCATGTTCAGCCAAATAGCCGTCGTAGAGTTTGTCAAGTTTACGAGATGTCACGCTGTGGAACTTATCGTAGTCAAAATCTGTAGCTGCTAACAACGGACTCATATTGACGTTCATGTTACTACTGTTCATGTTCATATTAGAGCCTCTTCTTCTTTTATGCTTGATATTGCTACCGATGGAACTGTTCTTTAGATCTCGCAAGGAAAGTTTTGTTTCTTCTAGAGCCTGTAGCGAGGCTCTTTCTTCGTCTAAGAGCGACTTGATTTCGTCTCTGTCTTCATGGAAAATTTTCTGTAGATTGGCCGTATTGTCAATAGACGAATAGGACGAGTTGTTGGTAATATACTCCTGGTTCAACGAGTTGCTGTAGCCAAATAGACGCTGAAGGACTTCTTTCTTCTGACTGATTTGCAACTGCCTTCTAGTAGAGACAGAATGAGCCTGGGAAAAAAGCCTTTCCTGGTTCATTTGCACCTGTTTCTTGTACTCATAGAGTAGATGCTTTGTATCAGTGTTGCTTCTACTGCTGGAAACACTAGTGTGCTGTAAACTGGAATAGCTGCTCTGGATGATATCCAATTCTCCACGAGTATAGCCCGGGATCGCCTGGATCACGTTGTTTTTACGCAGATTTACTTTGCTAGACCTGCTAGCTTCCGTATGTTCGTCTTCATCAAGTTCATCGATATCATCTTCAGATTCACTCGAATTGCCAAAGATCACATTGGTACTGATCCTTTCGGCCAGTTCCCATGACTTTATCTGGGATTCCTTTATGGCCGGTGGTAAATGTTCGCCGTGCTGGAGGTCTATTTCCGTCGGGTAATTTGTGAAAACTGAATAGTCATAGCCATTCATATTTATAGGTTTGCGAATTATGAAACTCGGCACGGATTTGTTGGGGTGGCTATCATCGATGTCATGAATGACGTTTCTACTGACTACTTCCATGTCGTCTGAACCATCTGCGACTTTTTGCTTCAGCAGCTGGTGCAAATTCAACAACTTCGATTTGATCAAACGACCATTGCGAGACGATTTCAGAGAAAGCACCTTACCGCTATTACTATTACTGGCATTGTTAGTGTTCCCATAGTTCACTTTATCTTGTCGTTGGCGGAAACGTCGTATGTTGTTGCTCGGAGTGCTTACCATAGAAGATGAAGACGAAACAGAACGCGTGGTATCGTTGGTGTTTATGAATGTCGTCGAAGTATCTACTGCAGCTGCTAGATGTGCGGAAGATACTCGTGATGTCGGGTTGATGCTAAACTTAGGGAGGTTATATTTTGACGATGAGGAATAGTTGGGATTGTTTGTGGAAGAATTCATAGTGAATAGTTATTATTAATGAAGAATGTGAATGAAAATATGGTATGAGACAATAGGGTATTCAATAATGTCTACTTGTTTAATCGTCTTTGGTGAAACTTCGTATTCGTCTAGTTCTTGCAAATAGTTGATATCGACAAACTGATGACGTGATAGAATGGTTGATATATAAAATTTGACAACTTTAATACGGCCTGATGCTATACTATGATATGAACAATGATGTTATTGGTCAATAATGATATTAGGAAAAATGCCAGATAAGTTTAAGATATTCGTACAGAACAGAATGAATTTGTAACCAAATGAATATTGCAGAAAACCAAACTTTGAATGGCTCAAAAACCTTCCAAGATCCTCGATATCTACAGAAATATCAATCTTGTATCACACCAAGTTACTGATATGGTTCTTTTGGGGAACAACTCAAACACTTTTGTCGTTTTGTCTGTTATCACGCTTTGGATATACTGAGTGTTTCTATTCTGCTTGGATGTCCGATTCTGTTGCAGACACAGCTTCAGGTTCTGGAAACAAATGTTTGGATTCACTCTCCAAATCCACGACGCTGCGTAATTGGTTTTGTCTGAGATGTAAGCTTTGTTGAACTACTAACTGGTTTTGGCACAATTCCATAAGGTTTAGTAGACTTATTTAATTACAAAAATGAGTTACTGTATACAGATGAAGGTTATCCACAAACAGAGTGTTGACTGCCCAATTGGGCAAGGTGTGGCAGATGACTGCGGAATTGGGACTATGAGGGAAAGAATGAGAAGTTGTCCTATGTCGCAAAGATTGTCTCATCATAAATGTCTCCTGATGTTATTTTCTTATGTAATCATATGTCTTAGATTTGCATTATATGCCATACGCATTGGCTGTTGATTGCACTCGGGTTCTTTTTTTAATGCTACATCCTAAAGCGCTATCACGTGCTATTTCTGGCACTCCTTCTCTACTTTAGGGCTTCAGCCCTAACACTCACTTTTTCCACTCTATGTACAGGTCCATCTATCTCAGTTAATTAGTATGCAGTTTCGTCCATACTACCCTTTTGCAGGCAGAATTCTCACACTGTGAGGTTCGCATTTTCTCACTGCGAACAAAAAAAGTTCTTAAAAATTTTCATTCTTACTGTTTTCTTACAAAGTTACCTATTGAGTATTAAGCAAAGATGGCTACTGAATTAACCGTTCAATCCGAAAGAGCTTTCCAAAAGGTTCGTAGATATCATAGTGGAAGAATAATCCGCAACAGCACTGCGATTTGACAGAGAATTCGTCGAGAAATAGACCACCAAATTCGTAAGAATCCCCATAATGGAGACACTGAAAAATTATCGGAAGTCGAACACAGATAACATACCTCCAAACAAAGAGGCACATAAGAGTAGAGAATCAAGTGAATGATGTCACAGTGTAATGTCGACAAATAATGAAATGAAAATGGGCTAAATTGGATATAGTAATGATCAATGAAATACCAAATCATCAACTGAAAAATTATCATCATTACTGTGAAGAATGCACATCGTCTTCATTCAGTAAGAACACACATCAATATCTTGAGGGACAATAAGTTGTCGCGATATCATTTGGCAATTTCAATATTAATTTTTGACACTTCAGTAAAATTTTCAAATCCACACTTCAAATCTTGAACGAACTCTGTCAGCAGCAGCATCTCAATAAGATCGCCATACTAACATCTTCTAGCAACCACACATCTTTACCAACCCAAAGGCCAAGGCCAACAGAAAGACCAAGAGATGGTACAAGGACATTGGTTTAGGTTTCAAGACCCCAAAGACCGCCATTGAAGGTACTTACATTGACAAGAAGTGTCCATTCGTTGGTACTGTCTCCATCAGAGGTAAGATCTTGACCGGTACTGTTGTCTCCACCAAAATGCACAGAACTATCATCATCAGAAGAGACTACTTGCACTACGTTCCAAAATATAACAGATACGAAAAGAGACACAAGAACGTCGCTGCTCACGTTTCCCCAGCTTTCCGTGTCCAAGAAGGTGATGTCGTTACCGTTGGTCAATGTAGACCAATCTCTAAGACCGTTAGATTCAACGTCATCAAGGTTGCCGCTGCTGCTTCCAAGTCCAAGCAATTCACTAAGTTCTAAACAGCTAACAAAACGTTAATATGATTTCAAAAACTGAAGACGTCTCTCCCGAGATGGTCTAGTATATATAGTATTTATATAAGTTTTGTTTCTGTTTTATTAGGGTCTTTTTCTTTTAATGTTACATTAGTCTTATAATCAGTTCATTGTAAATTCTGAAATTGCATGCTTCGGCATTACTAGCTCATAGATATCTATGTCTTCAATCTTAAAGAAGCCTCTTCCGCTAACGAAAATGAATACTTATCATGGCATGTACTCTCTTTACCTCATCATAAAGTCAATTACTTATTCTATACTGTCCGTGCACTCATAAAGTATGGAGTGGTCTTTATATTGATTCGTCTCTCTCGAGACATTCAACTATTTTCTTAATACAAAATTACACCATCTCTACTACAAGTTGGATGGGGCATCTATCTTTTTGACTACCATCTTTTTTCCACCCCATTCGGCTAACAACAGTAACAACTCGCCCAGCTCATGAAGCTTGACCAAGTCGTCACATCCACCTCTGCTTTCGGTGGTTGCTCCAACAATGACATTTGGTACAGTCGATCTACCTGTGACTTCACCAATGTATGTCTGCAATTCACGACCGTTCAGGTGCTTGTCAAGTTCGACAATCTGAGGCTCTGGGGTAATCTGGTAGTTGTCCTTAAGCAACTCCTTGAGTCTTTTCGAGAAAGGACAGTAAGACTTGGAGAATATAGTCATAGGTGCAAGCGTTCTGATTTCCAAGAACGATTGTGCGGGATCAAATGGCTTGTCCTCAGAAACTTCTGGTTTTCCTTCGTCTGCTTCATCCACATTGTTCTCGGAAAGTAAAATCTTCTGATTTATAGCATCATCTTTCTTGTCGTCGTTCTGAGAGTCGATAATGTTATTTGTAGTCACTACTTGAGCAACGGAATTGGTCGAGGTGTCAGAACCGGAAGATCTGTAGAGAACGAAAACCAATAAAATGAACAACGAGGCCACAGCCACTAGTCTTGTTTGTTTCACCTTGAACATTACAATGATATATGGACAGAGGTCGGGAATGTGAATGTGAAATGTGAAATGTGAAATGGAAACAGCAAAGCAACCAAGTTATATTAAGCAAAGGCGGATTAATATAAGGCAGAACTCGAAACAGCAAATTCAGCCGATATGTTCCTTAAATATAACAGAGCAAGATCCAAATATTTAGATTAGCATAAGCTGATAAAAAAGGACAATAGAAAAACAAAATTGATAGCCAGATTTGCTGTGGAATAAACTTCCAACAACGTGAAATTTTCCTACATCTCGTGTCAGACAATAGTAGTGTGTGGAAAGAGACGTGTTTGGAATTGTCGCGGAAGCGTATAGCAAAACAGCACACGATAATAGAGAGTGAAGATGAGAAATGGATCTGGAGAACAATGGAAGAGACACGTTAGATGGTAGTCTTGAGTTTTTCCACATTGGGCTTGCTCGGCTTCTTCGTCCTGTTCTTCTGCGTGAGTTAAGTGCTGAAGTACATTTTGTATGGCAATTGTGGTGTTAGCTCTACATAGTGAACTCTATATAGTGAACTCTATATTGTGAAGCTAGCGAGCTTACTATTCGTTGATAGACATAAACAGAATATGTATTCTGACAATAAATACTGAATACATATATGTTAATACTGAATTACTTTATGGTTCGTGTTGAAATTTAAATACTCTTCTCGCTACGGATTCAAGTTATTTTGCAATTTTGACTTTTGATAAATTTATATTTCCTGCGAGTTTGACACCATATTTTGCAAAATAATTAATTTTACAATTTCTACTTGGTCCATGAATTCTCTTATCTCCTCCATTTGTAGTCATCTACTCCTGAATCGTAAATTCAGGGGTGGAATTACACCCCGAATACATACCCCAACTTTCACTGGGACTATTGCACTCATATAGATACCTTCAGCGTATGGTGATTACTAACTACCTTAATTCTGTAATTGTCCCAATTAGATCACTATATCATCAATAACCTTCAACAAAGTCTAGACAAAAGTTCGCTGAATTTCAGACAAAGCATTTTTCAGCTTCTCTACTCACCAACTCACCTACAGTTTTTCAATTCCCGATATATTACTTTAATGGTAAAATCTCAATTTCCAATAATTACCGAGAGGTACATATCCCTCTTCTCGGACCAGTGTACTCCCTATAGCTCTCTCCAGTGTGATCACTTACCGATAATTGCCTACAACAGCATTTAAATTTGGATCGCATTTAGAAGTCGTGTGACAAAAGTCCAATTGATAAAAATAACAATTGAAAATACGGAGAAGTGTGGGCTAGTCCTATGCTGGTATGCGGAATTGAGAATGAAACAGTTGAGCAGACGAGGCTCAGGCCGCGAGGTTCTCATTGTTCCAGCAATTTATGAGTCTCTCCCAAGAATTGACTCAAGTCCCACTCGTAAAGGTTGCGGCAGCTGGTGAAATGTTCACGGCAGGTGAGACTCCCAGTTTGGAAACAATCTTGACGCTGCATGGCTAAAGCTGAAAGCAGCCGCTTCGTGCAAGTAGACCCCGAGCTGCTTACAGGGCATTTGATTTTTTACGCTGAACTATTTTCACAGTTCATTTTAGAGTTAGTGCAATTTTTTGATTTTTCGATTCTTGACATTTTCATTTTTGAAGCGCATCTCCTCATCCCCATTGAGCCTTAATATTGCTAGGTGATTCAGCAGTTCCTTCGAAGGCTCTCTGGCGGAATCCCTCCCTGCCTTATTAATGTGGTGGTTCTGGCCAGAAGTCAGACCATTGTTATTGTAAGCTAGGTTGTTCCCGCGGTGCTTCGGGAGTTGGAGCCGTAGTGTCACACGAACACAAGCCCCTTGTGGATAGCCCTCGTGTGCTCAATTGTCATCTTTGGATAGGACTGCAGATTTTGCACAAGCGAATTGAACACAACTGGTGCAGGCACTTTACTTTTTCTGATTATTATTGACAAAATGTCACTAGACCACAGTCTGCCAGAAACGTGGGTGCGATGAGAAGGGATCGCCTGGGTCGCGATATACGAGTTGACAGCTATGGAGGCGTTGAAAACGTCAGCGACCTTCTAGACTGCAATGAAGAGCTCTCGGCTGGACCTGGGTCATGTTCACGTGCCCATTGGGTTTCTTTTGCGAGACTCTCGATCTCGCAATGACAGAATCTCCCCAGTTTTCTCTCGTAGCAAGATGTTATCTGCTAATGAAAACGGCTCCGCTGAGTGAGCGGGTATTTTTTCTGCGATCCACAGATGCTGCAGCTCAGTCTGATATTATGCAAAGCAAGCGAAAATAATTTCCTTCATGCATACAGGAGAAGATAAATGGTGTAAAGAAGGATCCACGTGGGTCGTGGACACACCAGGGAACGTGGGCTATCTTCTATCGCAGCCAAGAAAGTTGCGAAAAAGTTTATTTTTCTGGGGAGCACACGTGGGCTGCAAAAAAGGATTGCGGCTGCAAGATCTAGTGCGAGCGTTTTGAGCCTGGCGACCAGACTGTTCCAGCGAGAATCAGGGAGACCACACAGAAATTAGGGAGACCGTTTGAAATTGCGACAGAACAACCGCGAGGAGAAGGTACTTGCAAAGAGCATGAATTGTACAAAAGAAGAGTAGCGGGGAGCTGTTTGGCCCAGCTTTAGTGTTGATGGGTTGTGAAACAAGCAAGAACAAAACTCAGACCCAGATGGGTCCATTATCAGATCAAATGGCGGGCAGACGCATTCAGGATAATAGTGACAGATTTAGAACGAGAGCCAGTAGCTGTAGCGAGAGAATTGCTGCACCCGTGGCGAGAGACTGGTGTTTGTCGCCGTGAGAAATTCACAGTAATCGCAGGAAGCAGAATAAACACCAGAAGACACTAACAATGCCCGAAGCGAGAGTAGCGAGACACCCCTACTGTTACCAATGTCTACCAGTATCTTCTCTCCAGGACCTCAGTATCTTGTAGCTACCTTCCTCTTACTCTACCAGCTCTCACCCCCTCCTTTCAACGCGAACTGTTACAATTGACAATAGACTGAACTCACATTCGTTATCTCCTCGAGCCACACTCCCTATCGGTACAACTGTGCTGTTGGAGAGATTTCTTGTCCGTCTGCGTTCCTGTTCACATGAGTCCACGGTGTCGGGGTCGTACGTGATTGCCCCTAAAGCGTACCCCTAATTGGCTTACTGGAGGAGGTGTTGGAATTTTGCAACCAAATTAACCTTTCAGAAGTGTGTCTCATGACAAGAAAAACAAGAAAAACAAGAAACTTATTGCCAGTTTATACTGAACTGGAGTTGCCCAGAGTTTCTTTCAAATACGCGGCCGCACCGTCGACTGCTGTTCTAAAGCAAATGAATTTATATATATATGAGGTTGGAACCCTGTTGAGAACGAAAAAGACGGCCACTTCAGAGAATCGAGAATACTTTTCTTCCTTCTCATAGGCTTCATTTCGTTTGAGGTTTTGTCCCTAAAGCCTCCCTATGATTTAATCAGCGTACCACGGGGTCAGTTGAAAATTGCTCCCCATTTTCGGCGATTTCCTGGCGACAAAATCAGCATGCGTAGCAAACGTAATCGCACCGCCGCCGAAGCTCTCACTAAACTTCGCTGGTCGGTGCTGGCGCCTGCTTAATTATGGGCAACGGTTTCTGTTGCTTGTGCTACGGGGCGGTTAACCGTTCTATTATCATACCCAGTCTAACTGACTGTTCCGGCTGCATTAGCACCAGAATTACCTTAACTAAGGAGGAATGAAAACTGGCTGGCAATTTCGAATGTGGACCCCATTCTCTGGCATATTCCTCTTTCGTCGAGTGCTCCTTCCTTGTAGAGGTTGGTGTGTGAACACTGAAGAGGTGAAATTGTAAGATTGGCGGATTTAGCGACGCTTTGGGATGGTGGATAACGGTTTTCCCATTCTGATAAGTAGATCGCGTACACTTCGTTATTAGTGAAACCGGCGTGAGCACGGCCCCAATGAATTCCTCTCGGTGCTCTCGTGGCCAATAATTATACTGCTTTTTGTTGTATTATTCTGCATTCCTCTTGCATGGATGCAAGTGAGTTCTAGTGCCGTTCGTGGGTGAAGCATATGAAACCTAAAAAAGAAACTGGACATAATATGCCTTTCTAGCCTATTATTACCTCCATTTCACAACGGCCCACGAGACTCTGCAAACTGCTAGACGCTTTTTCGATACCGTTTCAAGGAGACATACGCAGGCTAAGCACCATAGCCAATGCCTTAGACAAGCAGACACTCGCACCATAATGTTGTACGGGGCAATTTCTCCGTTGCTATTTCAACCCGTGACAATTCCGCACCCAAAGAGTTTCTTTTTCTTCTTGCTTCTCCTAACAGATTATCTGTCGCCATTCTCTTGGCAGGCCCTGATCTAGTCAACAGCGCCATATCGCTGGGCAAGACGTGCAAAAAAGCACTTTCTCATGGATATATCCCTTAAGGCACTTTGAAAGTTTTTTTTTTTTGGCACTCCATTTTAATTTCTGCCTCGTAATCGTGGTTGCAGAAAATAAATTATTTTGGAGGATTGTGCGCAGTCCGTCAATTCTAAATTAAAAAATACCTAATTTATTAAACACCCATACAATACTGAGAAGAGCGCAGGAAAGGAATTTACTGGCTAGCACCAGCTGAAGCGCCTATACTGAAGGGCAGAATTTTTTCAAGTGCCCAGGGTGTTTTGTATAAATAAGCACCAATTCCCGTTTTCAACAAGCAAAATGTCATCTTGTTTTCTTCTTCTATCATCAATAGATCCAGTAAGTCTGAATAACTAAACATGTCTGACATTAACGAAACTGAAGCCTACCACGAAAACAACTCTGGTGGTAAGACTGCCTTCAAGGACTACTTGGGTAAGTTTGCCCACATTGAAGATCCATTGGAAAGAAGAAGATTGGCCTTGGAAGAAATTGATAAGGCCGGTTTTGGATGGACTCAAGTCAAGATGATCATGATTGCCGGTGTCGGTTTCATGACCGATTCCTACGATATCTTCGCCATCAACTTGGGTCTTACCATGTTGGGTTACGTCTACTGGAAGGGTACCATCCCAGCCTCTACCCAAACCTTGTTGAAGGTTTCTACCTCTGTCGGTACCGTTATCGGTCAAGTCGGTTTCGGTACTGTTGCTGATATGGTCGGTCGTAAGGCTATTTACGGTTTGGAATTGATTGTCATTATCGCTGCCACTATTTTGCAATGTACTGTTGGTCAATCTCCTGCCATTGAATTCGTCGGTATCTTTGCTACCTTGAGAATCCTCATGGGTATCGGTATCGGTGGTGACTACCCATTGTCTTCTATTATCTCTGCCGAATTCGCTACCACCAAGTGGAGAGGTGCTATTATGGCTGCCGTTTTCTCCAACCAGGGTTTGGGTCAATTGTTTGCCGGTATCGTTGCCATGATTACCATCGCTGCCTACAAGAGCGATTTGGAATACGCTACCTCTGCTGCTCTCTGTGACCACAGATGTATCAAGGCTTGTGACCAGATGTGGAGAATTCTTATCGGTTTCGGTTGTGTTCCAGGTTGTATTGCCTTGTACTACAGATTGACCATTGCCGAATCTCCAAGATACTCCCTTGATGTCAACGAACACGACGATCTCGAAAAGGTTGCCGACGCCGAAGCTCAAATCGACGAACACGCTGCTGAAATCGCTGCTCCAAAGGCTTCTTTCCGCGACTTCATTGCCCACTTCTCTCAATGGAAATACGGTAAGATCTTGTTGGGTACTGCCGGTTCTTGGTTCATGTTGGATGTTGCTTACTACGGTTTGTCTTTGAACACTGCCATCATCTTGCAAACCATTGGTTACGCTTCTTCTGCCAACGTCTACCAAAAGTTGTACGACTCTGCTGCCGGTAACTTGATTTTGATCTGTGCCGGTGCCTTGCCAGGTTACTGGTTGTCTGTTGCTACCATCGATACCGTTGGTAGAAAGCCAATCCAAGTTGGTGGTTTCTTGCTTTTGACCATCATCTTGTGTATCATTGGTTTCGCTTACCACAAGTTGTCTGAAGGTGGTTTGTTGGCTTTGTACATTCTTGCTCAATTGTTCCAGAACTTCGGACCAAACACCACTACTTTCATCATTCCAGGTGAAATTTTCCCAACTAGATACAGATCCACTGCTCATGGTATCTCTGCTGCCTCTGGTAAGGTTGGTGCCATCATCGCACAAACCTGTCTTGGTACCTTGATTAACCACGGTTGTGCTAAGGACAAGCCAAACTGTTGGTTAAACCACGTCATGCAAATCTTCGCCTTGTTCATGTTCATTGGTATCTTCCTTTCCTTGTTGCTCCCAGAAACTAAGAGAAAGACCTTGGAAGAAATCACTGAAAAGTACCACGGTGAAATTGATGCCACCAAGTTGGGCAAGGACAGATACATTCCTACTGCCCAAGAAGAATCCTACGATTCCGACTTGAAGCAATAGGTTATGTATACATCATCTACATCATCTCCAATATAAAAAATGCAATGCTAGGCTTTTACCAGATTTTTTAATACTCCACTACCACTCATTTTTCTTCATTTCAAGATACATCACCGGATCTGAATTCGGTTTTACATACTAATTGGTTTATAAAGCGTTCTTTTATATATTAATTCACGAGGCTACACTGTTTAACTATGATCTGTAAATTTAGATGGCTGTCCTGTAAGCTTTAGTCACTTCAGCATAAGCTTCGAAGCATAGACTCGATAAGCGAGAAGATTCTTATTATCATCTTGTAAGTCTCTACTCTTATGGATTGTTAAGCGAGTTGAAACTTCCTAGGACTGATCTGAAATTTGGTAAGCCATTGTATCCCTAGTAAAAATATCATGATATGAAAACTTCAATTATTCCATAATATTATTTGTCCCTTCTCCTGGAACCATGCATGGGCTTATCCTTAAGGGAAAAACCATCTGCACACAGACTTTTAGTACCCCACGAGGCCTTCATCCTTTTCTTATCGAAGGGATAGCATTTTGCTTTAATTGGGGGGTAATTCACTTCAGTTTGCTACGATGTGGACGAAGTCCTCAAACTATGCTTATTGTGAGCAAGAATTCCAGACATTGCCCGATTTTGACAACGTTGACATTGTTCTGTGTCAAAAAATCTTGGGCCCAAGAATTTTCAAATTTGTTCAGCATGAGATCTTAACTTCCATTATCATATCGGTGAAACTTTATCCCACGGCTCTTTTAGAAAAGTAATAAAATACCCTTTTCGTGTCGTGAACTCAAACAAGCCCTGAATGTGGGGACGGAGCCATAAGAGTGCCGTGCCAATAAAACGTTTTGAGCCACTAGCTTATGGAATTATAAGAGACTCTTTTATTATTGTAGCGGCAAGAGCCGATGTATATTTCTTTTTTAAGGGCTGGAAGTATCCGCCTTTACTTACACCTGCAGCTGCATGGCATAACCGCTGATGGGGTGAAATAATAACAAGCTTTTTAGACATCTGGATTGACTATTTTGTATGTACAAATTTGCATCGGTATGTCTTAACTAATCGACACACACGTGTTGCACTTATTTCTTTTTAGTCCCGTAATTGATGCCTTTTTGGGACAAATCCGCTGAATCTGTACCGCTTCTGTACTTTTAGCTACAAGAAAGGATTCCTGTCAGGTTCGGGTATGCATCGAAAGTGAGGCAGGTTAATTGGACATGCAACTAGTTTGATAATTTTTTCAGCTTTTTCCTACAGAGAGAATACAGGGATTTCTTACGAAGTTTGAAAAGTGTATATTGTTTAGAAGAGATACTTCCATTAATTTGGTAAATTGTAAATGGAGATGTCTTAGACTGGCACATTGGCAAGCTTGTAGGTTTGTTTGTATGTACATTTACTCCTAGATGAGTAGAAAAGTCAGTCTCTGAAGACAGGTTTCAAATAGTGTTCTGTATCTTGAAGGTACTATTCATACCCATTCAGAGTCCCATTGAACCTAAACTAGTACGTAGAGTTTAGGGTTGTAGAAATTGCTGTGGGCAAAAAGAAATTGGAGAAACTCTTCAAGAGCATCGACAAGTTGGACAATGATTTGATTTGATTCATCAACTTGTTCATGATAACTTACACTTCTGAAATTGTATGTTCGAAGAAACATCAAGTATACCCTTAGGTAAACGTCCTCTGTTAGTGTATAGTTATCTTGAATAGACTTATAACCATAATGGGCTGTTTTCCAGAAAAATGTAAGGAGTACTTGGTTACTGCCAATGTTAGTTATATCTGACGGTAAAGAAATTTGGTAAGACTTACATGTCCATCAAGTCGGCGTCAAAGAAGTATTCTGACATAGAGGAATGTATGTTCTGGATTGAACGCAAGTACTTCATAGCCCTGTAGCAAATCCGCTGAACTTCATCTTCCACAGAGTTTCTTAATGAGGGCACTTTACTGAGTATCGCAGTAAGCGGAGAATGAGGGTATCGGGAAGTTATCGGTGATATAAAGCGGAACACAGCTTCTGGCGACCTGAGTGTAAATGGTTTCATAGCCATGACGAGAAGTCTTTTCCAAGTTTGATCCTAGGATGAACAGTTCAAAAAAGAACTGGAATTGCGTTTGTGGACAAGCGGTTATAGGGTCGCAGAATTTTGCACCCAAAAAGATCGAGAGCGAGCGTGGACACAGAAAGAAGAAAACAGAGCTTCAATATACACGAAAAAATTCGATAAGCAATTTCCAAATAGAATTTGAGATTGAAGAAGCAGAACTGTTCTGATCGGCTTAGATAAAGCAATCAGGATAGCAAAAGTTTAGTTACAGACTTTTGGGGGATCTACTTAGATAAGACATCACGTGACACAACATTTTCTCTATTTATGCTGTTCCAAAACTTTCTATTTTATTACTTTTACAAACATCCGAACTGTTGGATCGTGTGAACGATAAACTACAGTTTTCACACAAATAATGCCATACTATTATGACGCCAGATATCGAGGGCAAACTCCGACATTGACTCCGACGTCGACTCCTATCTCGTAACGGCCTGCATACAGAACCACACATTTTTGCGAGCGAAGCGCATTTTCCACCAACCTAATTATCCCACACTCTCTGGCCCAGTTTGATTTGATAATGTGCCACTTTTTCTTTAGAGAAGTTGGAGATAGGAAAACACTCATACGCGTCTGTTAGAACCGAGCGAGTTTTCTCATAGTTAAATTTTGTTGTTGAGTTTCAGAAACAAACTGGCCGATTGTTTGAGTTGATTAAACGATTCCCATACAAGTTTGATTCACCCCTTATAGATCTTTTTCAATCTCGTGCATCCAAAAGCTTTAAGAAGTTTCATAATTTTCACAGCTTAATATTTACCCATTTGTAATAGGCGTTGTGATTACAGATAGTCACAGCAATATTTCAAACTCTTTTCAGCGTTCGCCACATTCCACGTATCAAAAGATATCTAGTGTACTTCCGGCTTTTTGTTTGCTCCAAGTGTCAGTTTCATATATTCTGAGCCATCAATTCCATCGACTCAATTGATTCTAGTGGAATTTTTCAAATTTGTTCATTTTTCAGATTCTCCACACTTTGATACCTTCATCTTTCAGCCTTCATTCCTCAATTTTCAGCAATGGCTCCTCCTACCAGACCTACCAGTGCCGGGGCTAGACTCCAGAAACTTGCATTAACACAACAGTTCTACTGGTTCCTTGGTCATGTGATGGCCGTTCTCTTTTTTGCAGTTTCCACCATCAGTTCGTTTATCTTTCCTCGTTCATCGCTTAAGTACTACAGGTTTTCGCTTTTATCGATCCTCGTGACTTACGTCATTGTGATCAAGCAGATTTACCTTCGTAAGCTTCTGACTGTGACAGCCACTCGTCTCATTCGTGACGAAAACGTCCAGTACTTTGTTCTTGCTGGAGTGTTCTACTTGGCTTCCTTCAAGATAGGCGTCGTGGCTGGTTCGCTTTACTCATTTGCCATTTTTGCTGTGTTTCACATTCTCACATACTTTCAGAACAACTTGTTGTCGATTGTATTGGCCAATCCTCAGGCTCAACAGCAGGTGAATGCCACTATCAACCAGTTTACCACTAACTACAACCAGCAGGCACTTATAGTTGCAGCCAATGCTGAAGCCATGCTTCTCGTGTTGAACGTTTTCCTGGTTTTCCTGGCATTTTTGTTCAACTTGGTGCTCCAACGTGACATTGTCTACTTCTTGGTCAAGTTATGGGTAGCTGCTATAACTGTAGTGTTTGTAAAGTTCAGATTCGACTCTAACCAGTACACCAAGCTTGTAATCCAACAGTTTGATCTCAAGATCAGCGAATTGTTGGCAAGATTCAACAGTACAGCCTTGAACAACTTGTACAATGTCTCGTTCAAGAGCCAATTCCTTCCTCACTACATTGCACCTATTCAAGTGCCCAAGGAAAACATCAAAAAGACATGATTTTGGCCAGAGTACGATGTTGGTCATAGTGCGACATTTGGACAGGTATTGATAAGATGTCGCACTTTAATTTCACTATCAGAGTCTCATTATACAAATCATCATGGTCTGCCGAGTGCCATGGCAATATATTTATACATCTGAACTTCTGTCACAACCTAGCCATCACTATGCTGGAATCAGCATCCCAAATCCTTTTCTCTATTTTTACCTGTAAAGTTATAGTCAATATATTAATTATTTAAGCCTCGTTGTGTAAATGTCGCATTTTGAAATATCTTGTTGAGGAGATCCACGACATCGCCAATGAACCACTTTCTAGTTGGCTCGTTAAGAAACGTAACGTGAACCAAGCTATTTTGCGATAACCATTTTGTTATTACTATGGCATCTCAAAGTTCGAAGAAGACGGCTCAGGCCAATACCACTACCTTGAACCAATTGCATGCTATCTCTGCTGGCATAAACTTGGCCGTTCTCATCATCGTCTACTTCTTTAGAAGACCATCCAACTACAAACCATGGGTGCTCTTTTCACTTCCTTCCTGGTTTTTCCAGTATACTTTGGAGAAGTCTGGTCGTCCAACTTACCAAGGCAACAAACTTGTAAGATCTGGTGAAGATATTCATCATGAAGGGTTGTATGAATACTTCTTCGATATCATCTATGTTACATGGATCTTGGATATCCTCATGGTAATCTTGGGCACCAACTACGTGTGGTTTCTCTACTTGGCTATCCCAGGTTATGCAGGCTACAAGATCTTTGGCGTAGCTGCACCTTTTTTGAAGAAATCCAAACCAGCTAAAGCAGAAGCTTCTTCAGAGACTTCTGGTGCTGACTCCAAGAGTAAGCGTCAGACTAAGTTGGAAGCTAGAAGAGAAAAGGGCCAGGGCCAGGTGCGGTACAGATAAGTCACAAAATAGACTTGAAAGAAACGAATAGTGAATATTTGATGATGTACTGTCGCAATCGTCCAAAGTACCATTTTACTTCATCAAAGCTCTATTATTGTAACTTGAATCTGTATTCAGTGATTGTGAATATCGAACATGTGGAACTAAAAACAGAACAACCACAGCTTTTCAAAATTGTTTATATTATAACCACCTCCAACGTCTAGTGTATATAGTATATAATAGTTATAACGTGACATTACGATCCAGCAACAACAGTTGGCAAAGATTATAATTTAAGTAGAAGTGAGAAGGGCTGCGAAATCAGACCGAATTAAAAATTTGACATATTGACAGAATAAGCAGACACTCAATTATTAGAAACATTAACGATTAGTATAGTAAGTACGGGATAGCTTTATAAAAACTGCAACAGTTCGAATAGCACCAGTATTATCTTGTTTAATATCAGCCACACACGACGCTCATAAAATCTGGTGGCAGATTTCGCAAACATTTTTCTTAAAGGTTTTAGCTTGGTGAACACTATCAAAAAATCTCAAAGTGGAAAATCCCAAAGTGAAAAACTCAATTTCTACGATCCACCACTTTCTTGTCATTTCCCCATAAAATTACACCAGAAGAAATGGGTAAAGTGTCCGACCTAGAGTCGTTCATAGACGTTGCCTCAGACTTGCTTTCTGCTTATCCGAGTTCAACTACACTTTCAATAACTTATACAAATGTCGCCAAGAAGAGTAAAGATTCCAAAGTCACTAAACCTAACACGAAGAAAGCTTCCAATGCTGTTCATTTCAAGTTATTTGAGCCCAAGTCTGGTAAGTGCATCAAGTATAACACATACAAGATCAAAGAGTTGTCACGTCTTTTGGCATTCATCGGACCTCGTGGTGTAAACGTAGTAACATCCACTTCTACTGGCCAAGACCATGTAGATGGTTTGGCTTCCATCATGAGTAATGTCAAGTATAGCAACGAAGACGAAAATGTAGCAGTTTCAAGCACGGCAAATGTAGCAGCCAATTCAGGTATTGAAACTCCTGAAGAATTCAGTCATGATACTACTCCTGTTCCAGCATCAAAACCCGCAACCGCTTCGAAGAAGAAAAACAAGAAGAAAAAGGGAAAGAAGTAACCTAAGAATATAAAATAAGTTGAAGAATCCCACCAAATGATCTTTCCTTGAAAGACAACATTTCGACTAAAGATGAACATTTACGTAAGTATATACATGTAGCATCTACGACTAAACTAATGCAAATTGAAAAGAACAAAAAGTAGTATTCTGGACTATGTAGGAAATTAAATAGTAGACAACCAACAATCAAGCGACAGAGAACAGGAATCAGGATCCCACTTTCTTGCCAGAGAAGAAGAAAAGGCAAACGGTATATCGATTCATAGATACATGTACAATTAGACAGAAGTGAAGCGGGATTAAATAAAGGGGTTTTAAAGACAGACAATCCTTTTCTTTTGGGCATATGCTTGATTGGATAAAAGTGAAAGTGGAAGAATAGCAAAGATAAAAGCCATCAATGAAAGTTCAAACCTTCAAAGAGTGAGAGTTCAAACTAAAGTTAACATAGTTAACTATTGCTTCAAGGCTCTATCTATGATAAGCGAAATACAAAGACAACCTCCACTGAAGCTAGTAGCGGAACAAGCTTCTGAATCTGGAAATGAGAGTATCTCTCTTTCCTTGCGATTCCTTGCTAGTACCAATATCGACTGGACTGCTTCTTTCAGGACTGGCAGGGTAACCACCGGGAGCCTTCAAGATCTCAACGACGTCGTTGGCAGTATTGTTTTTGTCTGTGGTTCCAGTGGTGACGTTACTCAAAGTAGCATCAGAATCCTGGGCTACTAACTTTGGCTTATTTCCACTGGCAAACGAGTTCTCTCTCGAGTTGATAGAAGTGTCACCAGTGCTAAAACTGCCTTTGTTAGAGGTGGAAGATGGGGTGGCAGGAACAGAGACAGTGTCCTTGCCCTTGTTCAAAACCGCCGAGTTAAATAGAGAGTTGGTAGGAGTATTGTACTGATCGTCATCACCTTCGTCGTGAGCAGAAGTGACGATGTCGCGGTGAGAATCAAGATGCTCATAATCATTAGTGCCGTCACTAGAACTCGGAATTGAAACGGCTGCAAACGAAGACGAAGACGTAAGCACTTGGGTCAAGTTTTGGTCTTTGGACTTGACGTCTTCGAGATCCAGAAGAATATCATCCTCGACTTTAACAGGTAAAGAAACAACTTCGGGAGCCTCAGAAATGTGATGAATTTCAGGCTCAGCGTCCTCGGGAACTTCAACAACCTCCGGAGCTTCCACTTCTTCTGGAACGTTAACAACATCTTCAGCGAGTTCTTTAATAGAATCTCCTGGGACTTCCTCAGTAACTGGAATTATTTCTGAAACTTCTGGAATAACTTCTTTAGCTTCCTTAATCTTTTCAACTTCTTTAGTTACTTCTGGAACCTCAGTCTTGGTTGCAGCTACTGGGATAACGGCAGCTTCTGGTTCTTCCTCAAACTCGTGGAACTCGGTCAACTCAGCAGCTTCAATGACGTTGTTGGCGATTCCGCTGTCGTCATGTTCAGTCTTGTAGAAGTCACTGGTGACCCAATCGTTGCCGTTAACAATAAACTTGAAGACGAGCTTCTGGCGAGAATCAACTTTGACTACTTGCTGGTAGCCGTCCTCGAAGGCGGATTTGGCGGGAAGGCTCCGGGACCAGTTATCGAAGCTCCCGGTGATCTGGAGCGAATGGATCTGGTCCGTGTTCACATGGGGCCTACATAGTTAGTATAACTGATACGATAAGAGATATGGTATGATCTGAGAGACGCTTCGCACAACTGCAGAAGACGCAATTGGCGTGCCTCGCCGCTGAAAACAACACCATCATGTTTGTCTGGCTCTGACGAGTGCAACGGTAGCATGAACAGGGGGAGATGACTTAGCGGATACAGCGCTAGGTGTGTTCTGCGCTGCTGGGCCCATTCGCAGGGAAATGTGTGAAAAAATCAGTGTCGCAGCAGCGAAAAATTCCAGATCAGATAAGCGTGGTTCAGGGATGTGCTGATTATGTAGGACGATACGTACCACTCGATGGTGTAAGTATAGGAGGGCATTCTATAAGAAACCGTGTAGAGCGGAAGAGTAGAAAGAAAAGTAGAAAGAACAGGGTAGAAAACAAAAAGCAGAAAATGTGGATTAACAAGAAGCAGAAGAAAAGAAAAGAATATCAATCAGACGAACCCAGAATCCCGATCCTTAACTCTTACTTTAATAATAATACGCAACCACAAGAGGCGCACCCAAAAGTGCACAAAATTGAATGTGTAAATGGATTTTTTTCTGATCTCTTATCACAGAAGAGGGGAGCTGCAGAAAACAGATAGAACAGCAGGAGTGGAAGCAGATGAGACCGTCGGAGACTTGAGATCTGGATCATACAGTGTACGGCCCGTGAATTTCGACCAGCTCCTTGGTCTGTGGTTCCACGCGGCACACGTTTTGCAGAGACGATTTTTGTATGTGTTTTTGTCTCTGATAAAGAATTGCGAAAGCTGATTCCAAAGTTGGTTCAGATATGATTCAATTCGCGAAAAAAAGTTGTACCAGAATTTCCACGAGTTGACTACCATAATTCGGTGTTTCAGCTCGAGAAAACTGCATCTGGGCATCCCGTACGAAGGGGTTGTCAATCAGATAACGTCATGTGACACACAACCGGGAGCACCATGCTACGACACACCCAGGGCTTCCAAAGGGCTGAACTGGTGTATGGACCTGATCTGTCTTTCAGGAGACCTCATCTCATCTTGCTCACGTGAGACCAACATTTCCACATCTACAGCCCACTGCAATCAAGTGTAGGCTTCTCCACGTGACAGGAGCTGCTTCAGGCGAATGAAATAGTGGCTACACATTCCATATTGTGTTCAGAAGGAGTCGTTCACAAAGAACCATCTAGACGTGGTTCACCCATTATTTTTTAATTGCCAAGCTCTGCTGTATAATTCTCTACTAATTCTCTACTAATTGGAAAAATAGTTGTTTATTTGTTTACGTTTATGGCTTTTTCTGGATTTGACGTGTTTTGTTGTGAATAGTGATGAGCCAAACAGGACCACAAAATCCTTCCCATCTCAAGCGTTCGAACATCGGATTTGGCTCTCGGCGTACA
The DNA here is from genome assembly GCF_000209165.1 of Scheffersomyces stipitis CBS 6054. NCBI lineage: Eukaryota > Fungi > Ascomycota > Pichiomycetes > Serinales > Debaryomycetaceae > Scheffersomyces > Scheffersomyces stipitis. Next base: position 408,549 of record NC_009043.1, read on the forward strand.
AATGGCTCCAGTATGGAAGCACGTCTCGGAAGTATGGATCTACTTTGAAATCGCTAGTTGTCTCTAAAATTAAGTATCATTCTCTTGATCTAGTCTAATTGTAATATTTAACTCTAATATAAATGGACGCCACGGCCACCAAACGGTAGATAACCACACAGGCGATGAGTCCTGCAAACATTGCACCCAAATCATTGTCCAAATTATAGTAACTCAACACATCTGCTCCCGTGTTCAAGCTGCATTGCTCTACATTGCACTCGAAAAGCTGGTCGGTAAACCCAAGTTTGGCACAGATCCCAACGGCATATTTCATGGGACTGATATAGTTGATTCCCTTGAAAAATGGTGGCATATGGAGCGACATCGTCCCTCCCATAAAAATGGCTAGAATGACAAAGTTGGTCAAGATATTGACGGCTACCCCCATATGGTTGAAGCAACTGTTAACCATAATCCCAAGCGATTCTCCAACGTTGATGGAAATAAACCCTGTAGCAAACATACTGAAGAACATCCCAGCAGTTCGAGGTAATCCACAGACAAATACAATGAGAGCACTAAAGAAGAGGCAGGGGACAATTTCTGTAGGAAGCTCATTAAGCAAGTAGGAAATGCTGAACTCAAACACTCCATATGTACCGTCCTTGTATTCTTGGTAGAACAAGTTTCTCTCGAACGGGTAAAGTGTGATGTTGTTGACCAACCCGACAAAGTAAAGGTTCAACACTTCTTGGATTAAACCCAATCTGTTCGAAATACCATCCTGGGTATTCCTCAATGGCGCAAAGAATAAAGTGTGAACTATGGTCAAAAATATGGTCTGACCAGCTCTAGATATGACAACGTCCTTAGCACGGTAAGATGTAAGTACCTGGCGACTTGCTATGGCAGGAAATGTAACATACATCGGTAATCTCTTGTGGTAGTAGTTTCTGATATCGACTATGTTGTGAGATGTGACTCTTGTATCAGAACCTCCCTTAAGCTTCCATTGATTGATCAAGTCATCTATTCTTGCCTGGGAGATTTCCTTTTCCTCATTGAAGTTCTTGCTAACTAAGTCAAGAATGTAGTCAGCAATATTCATATCATCGGGGACCTTGTAGTTCATGCTTGCAAGATATTTTTCTATTCCTCCAGAAGTCCCATTGTAAACTACTTTACCCCCACGAGCCAATAGGAGCAACGATCCAAACTTACGGAACATTTCTTCACAAGGCTGGTGAATGGTCAAAATAACTGTAGTTTTGTTTTCTTCAGCCAATTTATGTAGCAAATTCATGATTGTGACCGAGGTCGAAGAGTCCAACCCTGATGTTGGCTCATCAAGAAACAATATCTTGGGCCTGGACAACAACTGAATTGCAATAGAAACTCTTCTCTTTTCGCCACCACTAATTCCCTTAACAAATTCAGATCCAATCAATGTCTCAGCACAGTCAATCAATCCCGTTGTTCTAATTAGGGAATTGATTATATGTGGAATATGTACATGCTCTTCAACTGGCAATCTGACTTTAGCTTGATAATACAAGGTTTCTCTAACTGTCAAGTTGTGGATCAAGGAATTATCATGCTGAGTGACGTATGCGGATGCCTTTGCTAATTGTTCTGGAGTAATGTCGATAAAGTTGTTTAATTGAAGTTGTCCATTGGAAGCATATGAGGTAGACTTAGGCAACCTATTGGAAAGGTAATTTAGAAGTGTAGTTTTGCCACTTCCTGAAGGGCCCATTATGACATTCACTTCGCTGGCTGCAAATGAAGCAGATACATTGTCCAATAGGGTTTTCTCGAAGACTACTTTTCTAAGAAGTGACTTCTTCTGCACATTGAGAGTGACATTTTGGACATTAACCTCAAGATCTTCATTATCTTGTGCTATAGCATCATCGTCATCATCCGAACATTTCTCTTTGGTAATGGCTTGGTCATGGGGGCCATCTTCCCCTCCAATCTTGTTCTTCTTGGTTTTGGCGATGGAAACATCAAAGGATTTGAAGTAGAAAACGAAAAATGTCATCAAGTTGAAGCCAACAAACCACACAACCAAAATCCCTATTGGTTCAGCAATCCAGTCAATAGGATACCCCAAGTTTTTTAATTGATAGTCACCAGAGTATTGTTCACATCTAGGGTCATCATTGTCGTATGGGCAGTCACCCATCCAACCAGAAAACTGATTTGCCAAAAGTGCTCCGAAGCCATACCAGAAGTAGGCAATGTACTTCACCCATCTGACATAGACAGGCATAGTCCTTGCATTGACAAAGTACCCACAAGCACTATTTTGTAATTGGTAGAAAACATTAACAACCAATGACGAGATAGAATAGTCTGGAGAAACAGCAAAGCAAAACATGGATGCTGACATGGAAATTAACTCCACTAATAGTGTTATAGCAAAATAGATACCAAAGTATGAAGAATCAGTAGGTCCGCCTTGTTCTGTAGACATCCTCAATCCCCACATGAAGTTCGATATCACGGCAAAAATTAAAGAAACAGGCAAATCTTCCAAGAAGAACTTTGCAAACCGTCTGGAAAGTATGAAGCCAGTGATGCTGACATAGTTTTCCAGGTACTCACGGTAAAAAAACACACCATCAGTTGTCCATAACCTCTCAATTTCGAAAAACATCGGGCAGAAAGCGACAACTTCCAACATTACATAGAGAACCGATGTTATCGATCTTATACCAGCCAAATCTGCCTTTGGCTTGAAAAACATCCAGCCAGTAGCGACAGCCAATAGCGCCGAACCAACGTTCATGGCTAGAACAGAAAGAACATCACGATAAGAAAGAACAAAAGATCGTTTGGTAAGAACCACCAACTCCCTCATAAACGAAATCTTATCTTCTTTTCTTCTACGGAACATCTTTAAGTTAGCTTCAAATTGGCCACTTTCTGACGTTTCAAGAGGAATAAGTTCGTGTTTTCTGCAGGCTTTCCATTGCTGGACCAAATTGTTGATTCTTAATATAGCTTGCTCTTCGGCTTCCCTTGAGGAGGTATCTTTGACTGACAAGTCCATTATGTAATCTATGAAGGTGGTGTCATTCTTGTGATCAACATCTGATATTCCTAGAGTCTTGAAGTAGGTGCCGGCATCAAGCAAATTTCCAAAGTAGACTACTCGGCCACCTCTTGTCAATAGACATAATTTATCAAATAAAGCAGTTATTTCTGGTCTTGGTTGGTGGATAGAGATAACGATGGTTATGCCGAATTCAGGAGAAGCAAGCTTCTTGAGGGTATGAACCAACTTCAACGAGCTGGTGGTATCCAACCCCGTAGTAGGTTCATCTAGAAATAACACCGAAGGTTTAGAAAGTAATTGTATAGCCAATGAAACTCTTCTCTGTTCACCTCCTGACAAACTTGTGGCATGAGATGAGAATGCAGCCACTCTAGAGTCTCGAATGAGTTGTAACTCCAAGACATCTATCAACGACTCTATATACTGAATTTTCTCGAATTCGCTGACACTAGGTGGAAGCCTGAGATCAGCCTGAGTCTTCAACGTTTCATATACTGAAAGTCCCGGAAGGAAAATATCCGTCTGTTGCATATAGGCATGTTTTATATTTGAAGCCGTATTCTCGCGGCTGTATAGTACACTTCCTTCAAATTTAAGCTTCTTATTGTGAATAGAAAGTCGCTGCGATAAGGTATTGAGCAATGTTGTCTTACCACTACCTGAACCTCCCATTATAGCCATTATCTGGCCACTTTCCAAGTCGAAAGAGACATCATCAAGTATCTTTGTTGCCTTGTCCGCGGAGGTTCCAGACTCAAGATCGCTTCGATCCTTAGTTTGGGATTTAACTGAAATTGTGAGACCGCGGGCCAGAATTGCAACTCTATCCTGGGGAGCTATCCTGAGGATGCTAGAGTCAAGCATAACTGTTGTGAATGATTACCAAGTATAGCCATACCATTAAGTTGGCCGGAGAAGGATTGCGAGGAGATTAACTGGATTAAATAATGCCGTTCCACTATCAGGAAAAAAAGTATTTTCCAGGAAGAACCGTTCGGAAAAGAAAAAATATCAAGCGCAATTGGGAACAATAGAAAATGCGTCTGGTATAACCGACCAACACTAATTTCCACGCCGATATAGCCCCCAAAGAGAATTGCGCTTTGGTTAGGGCGGTTTACTGACTAATAATTGTCATATATGGCACACAGTACATACGCCGTTGCTCCCCCAATGTATTCTCAGTAGTTGTTGAGGTGGAAAATGATTGTATTTTCAATTATTAAGCAAGAGCGCAAATTTCACCTTCGCGCAATTTCTTTGGGTGCATGTGAGCAGTCCCTATCAACCACAAGTAAAACCAGCAGTAGCGAGCCCTATGAGTCAGAACTGATGGTACTAGGTATCTTGGCCTAGAATTTATACATAACTAATCCAAAGACTTGTTCTAAGAGCTTAGCATATGACTAACGAAACCGCTATCTGTTTTGGTGTGCGCAATTGCTTATTTATTTTTTGGCGAACACTTTGTGTGGCTTTGTGCTATTACCAAGTATATGACGGGGGCTATTAACTTTAACTGTATTATTCGCCGATCTAAAAGTCTTTACGGAAATAAGCTAGTTGCTCCATGGTAGCAAGGATCCTTTGTGCATTATTGAAAAAAAAAAAGATCATTCGGGGCTTCCGTTGGAGAACCTGAAGAGTAAACGGCTCTACGAATATCGCTGATAAGGTGGCAGTTCTTCAAAGTTTGAACCAAACGTTAATTTGCCGAATTGGCTTGCTGCACTCCTTGTATGTATTTGTAAGCAGTAATATACAGATTTAATCAATTCAGTTTCCTGCCAAGGACAACTTTGCCAATTGCAATACGGCCTCCTTGGTTTGGGCACCCCCGATGAAGCCGGCAGCGTGAATGAAGATACATCCGTCGACTCCACTCTTTTGGCTCAACTCGTCATCTCTCAAACCTCTCAATTCTTCGGGTAATCCCAATCTGAATTCAAAAGATGACGAAGTAACAGAAACGGTAGAAACTCTCCATTTATCACTAGAATCCTGGAACAAAACAAACTTGATTTGTCCTTCTGCATTATTTTCTTTTTCGATAGAATACAAGTGTTCCTTCCATGGACAGAATTGATTCAAGACAAGGATTTCGCCTGACTTGTCTACATCAAATCTAGCATCAAAAGATTCTTCTACGATACTCTTGGCTGGCAACCAACCCTTACCGTATCCTTCCAAAACGCTGATAAAGGCCATGCCCATCAATTCAGAACTCTTGAGGAATTGACGGTCGAAGTCAGCATCTGTACAGCTTTCGTTCCACTTCGGGTTTAACTTTGATACCAAAGAAGGCAATGTTATGTTCTTGTCTGAGAATTTCTTGGTAGCTTCGATTTCAGTCGAATAGTTGTTGATACCATTGTCGTTGGCATCTAATGATTCGATGAATTCTTTGTAAACTTTTTCGTACAACAAGTCGATGTTCTTGGAGTCCTTTTCTGGGGTATATTCCAATACTTGTTGTATGATTTCCTTCCCGAAATGTTTGTACACTAAACCAGCAGAAGACAATTTAGTATTGTATTTTTCAGAGAAAGTCGAGTTGAATTCTCTTTGGTGATGGTCAAAGAACTTCACACCATCGTACTTACCGCTGACATCCACTACAATGTCACTTTCTTCCCAATCCTTGGGGTTTCTGGATCTGATCAACTCGGCGTCAGCGAACTTGGGCAATAACCTGAGCATGTACACAGCGAGAGATTCGTCCGCATGGAACGAGCCGGAATGAGTGCAAATTCTGAACATCTTGTTATCTAATTTGATCTTTTTGGGTGCTGACATTATCCTTCTACAATTTCATAGTGAAAAATATTGTTAGCGCAAGGTCTTCTCAAGATGTCTAGATATTTTTCTTTACTTGTATACAATACTGAATTTTGTACCAATAGAGCGAGCCACTTTAGTAAGAACAAATAACCAAGGCATGATGGACATTTGTCTTCAATTTTAGAAAAATGGCACTTCTACTCTTTGTGTACTATGTAAATAGAATCACTGATATACGATCCAATAGTTCTGTTTTTTTCTCATTTTAAATTTTCGTAGCATGACATTCCTGTTGATGCCTTTCGAACAGAGGATAAATCAAGTTCAATCGGATCAAGTAGTTCATATGTTGAAAAGAGATATATGTATTTATAGGTTAACATTGATCTAAACTATAAAATAATATACTCAAGCATAACTACATAACTACATAACTACATAACTACATAACTCTCACGGAATAGGAGCTTTGCACCTAGGACATTTGGATCTTGACTCCATCCTGAAGACACATGGTCAATTGAACAGACTTTCTAGGTGGATAAGGACCGTCATCCTTGCTCACAATATTGGGGAACATTTGAATAAGTCTGACAACAACGTAAGAGGCTTCAGTCAAAGCAAATTGTTGCCCTAAGCAAATTCTTGGACCACCATTGAATGGAAGGTAGGCCCATCCCAACTTCCTGTTTTCAGCCCATCTTTCTGGCTTGAATACTTCTGCATCTTCACCATAAAATTGCTTCATTCTATGAGTGAAGTAGACACCGTACGCTACAGTTGTGTACTTTCTGACAAACATTGGCGACTGGCCGTCGGGTCCACCACCTGTTGGTAGAACAGTGTCTTTGGTAGCAACTCTGAAATTTACTGGAACTGAAGGATAGAGACGCAAGGCCTCATTCAAAACAAACTTCAAATATTCACACTTTTTCAAAGACTCAAATGAGATTTCACTAACATCACCTCTTCCGAAGTCAGCATAGATTGCAGCTTTCAATTTTTCAAAGATTGCTGGATTTCTGGCCAACTCATAGAAGGTAAACGACAAAAGTCCTGCTGTAGTATCTCTACCAGCAATCAAAATATTCAACAACTGATCCTGCAAGACCTTTGGGTCCCTAGTTTGTTTGGTCAATTCGTACAAGAAGATGTATCCTTTCTTCGACTTTTCTTCCAATTCAGAATCCGAAAAAGACAAGGCCTTGTTCACGAAGTACTGTGCTACCTTCTGCACTTTTGCATTGCAGTCTCTGAATTCTTTAGGGTTGGTCAACCAGTAAAGAACCTGGGAATAGGCTCTAACAGCAAGATAGCGCTGAGACGTGTTAAATGCTTCAGAAAAATTAGAAATACCTTCAATGTCTGGTCTCTGCATACCAATAACCTCGTCATGCAACGACCTCACACTTTCACCAAATAAAAATTCCGTAGCTGAGTCCATGGTGAGTCTGAAGAACAACTCCTGAAGATCAAATGTGGTACCCTTTCTAGCTTTGATGTGCTTGGCCAAGGTCTGGATATGAGGTTCCAACATTTGGACATGAGAAACTTGTTGTCTAGCGAACTGTGGTCTCAACATAGCTCTGGAATTTTTCCAACCTTCGCCATCCAAGGTGAAGATCCCATCTCCCAACAAAGGAGCGAAATGAGAATGTCTAAATCCAAGAGCAAAATTGTTAAATTGGGTTGCCAAAACTGCCTTGTATACCTCTGGTTCACCCGTAAGCAAAACTCTGACACCAAATAGGTTAACGTATTGAGTGGTATCGGGGTACTCATTGAAGAGTCTAAAACCTTCATCAATCATTTCACCTGTTTTCATTCTTCTAAGTAATTCAAGGATGATAGGAATACAGAGAAATCCACCTTGTGTGAACTTAATAGGATCCTTGCAGCCATGCTTTCTAATAATCAACTGAACCGTGATGTATCTGTAGAGGGCCAAAACGGCGACAGCAGATCCCAAGAGAACGTACCACTTGCTGAGGTACAGCAATGCTATAATTGTTTTCTCATACATCTGAGCACTTCCAATTGAACACGAATTGTACTTCGGTAGACTACAACTTCATTCTGCTCCAGGCAATTACTGGGGTCTTATATAAAGTGTGTAATGTTCCAGTTGAACTCCGCTCCAGAGTTCTAAGGAGACATGAAGCATCGTTCTTGCAGGTACAGGTTCTTTAGACTAAAGCTAGCAGAAAACAATAGTGAGATTGACTATCATGTGAAAAGTTTCTAAGCTAAATTTACTTTCATCCAGGATATAGAACGTTAACTGTATGAACCAAGAACCGTAATAGTCACCAAGTCTCAATTAGTAAGGAGGGGAATTAACGTTCTGTCTATTGGCAGTTTCAAATCGCTCCATTTGAAACCCCCAACTGTACAGATGTTTTTGGATTTGTGATTTCATATCAGGCACAGTTCCACGTTTAAGAATACTTTGATCCATCACTAATTGCAGCAGATCTTTCTACACGGTGAGATATTTCCTTTCACGTATATACGGGACGAGAGAGATGCCCTAATTTCAACTGGCCAAATCGAGTCTAGATTTTTTTCCGCTTCGAGATATGCTGGCCAGGTCGGGCGAAGGTGGGGGAGCTGTGAAGTTTGGAGCATTCCAACAGCTCCAATGTCTATAGTTTATTTGCCGCTTACACCGTCTTTGGGCATTTACGCATTCCTCTGGTTCCTGAAAAATGAAAATCGGAGTAAACTAGTTCTTTGCTAATCTGCGAAATGTGGGGTTGAATACACTTCAGAGTGGAAGAAGGGCTCAAAATGGGCTAACTTTCAAGCTCTTAATCTTTCACATGAATGTAGATTGAATTCGACGTAAATCTATCAGATAAAAAGCGGATTTGTCTACGGTCTAGAATCGACCAAGATATAGTTGGCTCGTGGAAGATAAAAATGGACCCCCAGCTTTTGGATCTACATCAGTTCAATAGTGTCACAAAACGACCGACAATCGTTGATTGTCCTGTGATATTTGAAAGGAGTCTGTAGAGAACAAGACATGAATGGCTACGTAAATGTATCCATATTAGGAGAATTATGGAGGCTTGTGCCTTGACGAAGGCTGACCTAAAACGACAAGAATTCATTTGATTTGGCGAAAATAAAAATTATTTGCAGAACTCGCTCATCGTCCCATTTTCTAGGATGAAGTCGGAGTTCTTCCTACATCACCATATTTGGTCGCGAAATACCGGACTTAGAATTTTGCAATCAAATGACGCGATAAGAGTAATATTTTATTTACGTTTGGTGACCTACAGGTTATCTAGATAGACTTCATGATATTCGTGGATCTTAATGCTAGTGTAAAAGAGTTTATAAAATGTACCGTGGTGAAAACGTAGTACGATGCAAGAATTGAATGGAAGCTTACAATGCCAGAATGTGAACCAACTTTTAGATTTAATGGTAGGGACAGTTGAATCTCTTGTACTGATTTCCACACTGTTCCATGTAGACCAAGCTGCTGCTGGGGGTTTCCAATGCTAGCATCTGCTTGGGATACTGTTGTTTGTAGTATTGGCAGACGGAGTAATCGTCTTCGATTTCTTCTTCTGAGTGGGAATCCTTTCCGCGTTCTTCATCATCACTGTTGACATACGAGTTGCAGGCGTCTGTTTCTGGAGGAGTGTTCAACTGATAGTTGTCCTTGCCCGAAGCCGAACTGCTGTTTCTCTTCTTGAAGTCGTGGAAGAAATCACACTTGATGACTTCCTTGTACAATTCAGGTAATGCGATTCTGTCGTTAGGGTTCAATTGGAAGATCTTATCCAACAATCTGTTGAATTGGAATGAGATTGGCAAGATTGAGGTGAGGATGTTCTTGTTGTTATCTAACATGTAGCCTCTGAATACCTCGTTGTTGCCGTGGTTTTCATTGAACGATGCAATTGGCCATGGGTTTCTTGCACAGGTAATGTTGATGAATAAAACTCCCAATGACCAGATATCACCGGCCAATGTTGGGAAGAACTTGGAATTGGATTCTGTCACCGTGACGTTGTTGATTTCCACAGAGTGATATTGTTTCATGTCAACTAAGCCTCTGATGACTCTGTTGGTGTTGTAGTTGGTGGTTCTTTCTGGAGCCATGTAGAAACTGGAGCCTCTGCAGGCATTGCAGCAGATCAAGTTGGAGCTCATGGCTAAACCGAAGTCAATCAAGACAATGTGGACTTCGTCGTAGTCAACCAATGGCCAGGCCGACTTTCTCTTGTAGCTTGAATTATAACGGATCATGATATTTTCTGGTTTCAAGTCGCAGTGGTATACACCTTGCTCATGGCAGTATTCAATAACTTCAACGAGCTGCAACATGACGTTCTTCATTAATAATTGCTTATGATGTTCTGGTTTATGCTTTAAAAAGATTTGGTTGTCGATAATGTTGTTGAACAAATCACCTTGTTCAAAGTAATCCATCAAGATGACAATGGCTAAGTCGCCCAAGTTCAACACTCTATGGATGGTTATGACGTTTGGATGCTTGTGGACCTTTAAGTGCAATGCTATTTCACGAAGGAATGGGCAATGCACTCCATCCTCTTTGATGAGGTCCAATTCGATATCCTCAGCAACCACTTGCTGGTGGCTGGCAAAGTAATTGAAGATTTTGGCCTGGATGTACTTTTTATTTTCTGTCGAGTCCTTGGAGGAGCCCTGCTTTGGTGGTGGGTCTTTCAACACCATTTTGGCTGCGTACTGTTTGCCAGTATTCACATCTTCTACTAAGTAGATTAGGCCAAAGGTTCCGGCACCGATTTTCTTGACGAACCGGATGTTACCGTTCATAACAAAGTTGTTGAGATACATGTTTGGATTTGCTTGGGGTCTGTGGAGGAATGGTTCAGGAAAACTAGATTTGACTTCCGATACGGGAAACACGTCCAAGCTCATGCTATATGGAAAAATTGCAACGCTGTAGTGATTGCAAAATGTGAGTCGCTGTGGAGCGAAAAAATATTGTATGTACTTCTGTCAAGGTGAAGTACTATGGTGCTAGTAATTGTGTGTCTAATTGACAAATGCTGATTGTAGTTGTTGTTGATGGTGAACGAGAGAAGTTAAACTCAAACGATAAGGGCCAAGGGAAATATATATAGTTAAAAGGCAAGTTGGAGCCACGCCAAATATTGGTATAGCCTACATTATCCATCACCTACCAATGTGATGCCAGGTGATTTCATAGGGCAAGTTAGGGACGACCACCCAAAAAATACGCGATGGGTCCATATCGGAAGTTTGAAAGTCTTCCACATGACTGCAGCCTTACCTCATTGGGAGTTTGACGTGCTACATCAATCATTCGGCACCAGCCGATGACAAGGTGGAAATGTTAGTTATCCTTGGCGGCGTGTGCAGGAAGCTGCATCTCATCGTGGGCGCAATTCTCGATGGGGTGACTTTTTTCCGAAAAATCAGATCATCTCGGGTGCGAAAAATTCTCTCATGCGGGTGGAACAGGAACCATGAACAATTATCTTCCAGCGTTGGTGAAAGTGCTTCCAGCAATACTGCGGCTAAACGACCCCGATAAACACTGAGGTGGTGCCCTTCTTGGCGAATGAGTTGTGATAGGGCCCAGCCAGTGTGCAGGGTCACACCTGACACCATGTACTATGGGTGAGTATCGCTCTTGTGACGGAAGTGTACTGTCGACTTTTACGACGTAATCGCAGGTGCTGCTGCTGTCACCGTGATGTCAACATATCCATTTCTCCGATGAAGTTCTTGTAGCTTATCGACTATTGGGGTAATGACTCAACTACAGCCTAGTTTCAAATTGGGGTGTGTTCATTGGTGATGATGTATTTGCTACTGCTTATTCTCGTGCGGCCGTGATGTAATGGGCTTCTGGAAACAGAAGTAGATTTCGTAATCATCAGATTATCGTAAAAGTCTACACATATTTTTTTCTATGTAACAGAGCAATCTTGTCAGCTTAAGCTAGTTTTAAGTTTATTGTTGGAGATTGTGGATTCCCTCGCTGCTGTGCTATTTTTGTCCCCGTATTTCGTATTCTAGCTGCAAGTTGCAGATGTAATGTCATATTTTATCTACTCTAACAAGACAACACAACTTCCTGTAGCAGGTTGACTGTTGATAATGGCCTCATCTAACTCCGCTTGGGTGATTGCGGGGAACTCAACTTTAAAGTATTCGTCCACAAGAGCCTTTTGTAATTGTGGTAATTTTTTGCTCGTTGACAAGTGAACAATGCATCCACCCCATCCAGCGCCTGTGACTCTGGAACCGTAGGAACCATTCTTAAGGGCAATTTCACAGATCTTGTTCAACTTCTCGTTAGAGGAATTGTTCAACAAGTCCAAAGACTTTTGCGACTCGTTTAGAATGTTACCAAAAGCTTCGAGAAATTGTTGTGGGTTCTTCGACGACTTGCTGAACTCTCCCAACAACAGCAAACACTCCAATACCTTCAAACTCTCTGCGTAGACATGTTTTGCTCTTTGGTACAATTTCAAGGTTTCGAATCTAACTGGAATCTTGGATAAGTACTTCTCTTTGAACTCTTCAACAGTAATTCCTAACTCCTTTGCTGCTTCTTCTACAGAGAATCCAACCTTCTGTTCAGCATTAAATATAGATTCTCTTTCAACAATCTCCAAAAGAGTGTTTAAGTGCTTGATACCAGTCTGGTAGTCGTCAGCGTCCCATTTTTCTTGCTTCAACACTTCAGCAACATAAGAGTCCAAGACACCTCTTAAAGTAGCAGTTGAGACGTTAGAATCTCTGGGAGGGTTGAGGTTCAACTTCTTTGCCAAGATGTCAGAAGCAATGGCCATTTCCACAACTCTCAAATTGTAGTGGATAGGAGCAGTTTCGTGCTTGTTGGAAACTTGCAAACTGTTGGAAATCAAAAATGTGAGTTCGTCGTCTTCAGCGATCTTTGGGAATCCAAATGGAATACCAATCAACTTAGGTCTGAAATGAATTAACAATGCCTTGGAAGCTTCACCATATACAGAAGCACATTGGTCCATACCACCAGTGTTGACTCCAACGTAGTGCTCACTAACAACAGTGATTCTAGTCAAGTCTGCCTTACTGATACTATCCACACCATTAGCTTTCAACACGGCCAAAGTGGATGCAACACAGAAAGCAGCTGATGAAGACAAGCCACCACCAGTAGGGACAGTGCCGTCGAAAGTAATGTACAAGCCCTTCAATGGCTTGGATCCTCCAGCAACCTTCTCGGGATACTTTTCCATGATGTACTTGTGGGCAACAATCAAACTACAACTGAAGTAACTTGCCCACGAGAAATGTTCCTTTTCTATGGAAACAACACTTCCATCTTCAGGAAGCTTTATGGTTTCCTTCTTGAAATTGGCACTGTTTGTATTGGTAATAACCATTTCTCCAGAGTCGTTAGTTTTCACAGCAGCAACTACATCGACATCAATAGCCATAGGCAAGACCGAAAAGAAATTGTAGTCAATGTGGTCTCCCATCAAGTTAACTCTTCCAGGCGATCTGGCGAAGAAGTCAGGCTTGACCTCGAAGTTCTTGACGAACTCAGCAGTCAACTTTTCATACCTGACTTTGTTCTCATCTGGGCGAGAGTAGAAAGATAGGTCGTGGAATGTAGGTACTACAGATTCGCTCATAGTAATAGAAACAACAGAACGTAAAAAACGGAAGAGATCTAAAAAGATACTATGACAGCTTCTTCGAAGAAAATTGTCGAATAATTCCAAACCAAACTCGAGTCTTTATATGAAAAACCTCAAGGTTCGAGGTATTGGCACTAATTCGGGGTCGGAGATAAAATATGCAACGTTGCATAAAAATGCAGACCTCATCGAATATCTTTCAGACACTAATTTACCATCAACTATAAAAATCGGTGTCTGCATATCGGAGAAACTTGGAAAGGTCAGTTTCTCCGATTATCCCCCAACAATTGGCATACTCTGGTCGTGGAACCACCTGTCACAGCTAATGCAATTCACAGGCGGAATCCTATATACTTTATCCATCAACTTAGAGTAAAGCTCCTATTCACTAGATTTCTGATTAAACGAACAAAACACTCCTTTGAAGCAGTCACCTAGTAATCTTGGACAGCTTTTGGCACCCCAACAGCGACAATACTAGCGTTTTAACTGTTTGAGGTCTCTTCTTTTGAGATAACACGCTTAAACAGCAAACAGACAAAAATGTTTAACGGCCAAATTGCCTGACAATAGGCACACCCCACAGAGTCGTATGCACGGGTATACCCCAGGCGGTTGAAAAAAAGTGTAACGTTACAGTGTTCGCGGCCATAGTCAGAGGTTCTTGCTCTTCGACCTTCTTGCAGTCCGAGTTGGAGAATCTTCAATATATTCCAACACATTTATCCCAAAACACACACGAAACGAAAAGTTTTCACCTTGTTATTCTTTCTATTCATCGTCAGCTTTCAGAACAAGTTCTTCCTTGAAAAGCTTTTTCTATCAGATTAGCGTCTATTGAAACCTGATTCAGAACTGAAAAATTTCACTCCCATGTCTGCTCCGCAAGATTACATCCTCATCACTGGTGGTGCTGGTTACATTGGATCGCACACCGTGATCGAATTGGTAAACAACGGCTACAAGGTTGTTGTAGTCGACTCTCTTGTTAACTCTTCCTATGATGCTATTGCAAGAATCGAGTACATCGTTAAGCAGCCTGTACCATTCTACCAGGTCGACATTAGAGACGGCGAAAAATTGAACGAAGTGTTCCAAAAGCACAAAATTACCGGTGTTATCCACTTTGCTGCCTTGAAGGCTGTTGGAGAATCTACTGAGATTCCTTTGGAATACTACGACAACAACGTTAACGGTACTATCAGCTTGTTGCAGGTAATGAACAAGAATAACGTCAAGTCGATCGTTTTCTCCAGTTCAGCCACTGTCTACGGAGACGTTACCAGGTTCGGAGACAATTCTATGATTCCAATTCCAGAACATTGTCCAACTGACCCTACTAACCCTTACGGAAGAACCAAGTTAGTCATTGAGAACATCTTGAGAGATGTCCACTCTTCTTCTTCTCTGGAGTGGAAGGTTGCTGTGTTGAGATACTTCAACCCTATTGGCGCTCATCCTTCTGGTTTAATCGGCGAAGATCCTTTAGGTATCCCCAACAATTTATTGCCTTACCTAGCACAGGTTGCTATTGGCAGACGTGAGAAGTTGTCTGTATTCGGTTCTGACTACGCTTCTCATGATGGAACTCCTATCAGGGACTATATCCATGTCGTAGACTTGGCCAAGGGTCACCTCGCTGCCTTGAGTTTCTTGAACAAGACTAATGAAGGATCTTTCCGCGAATGGAACTTAGGCACTGGTAAGGGTTCTACTGTCTTCGACGTCTACCACGCATTCAGCAAGGCTGTAGGCAGAGACTTACCTTACGAGGTTGTGGGTAGAAGAGCTGGTGATGTGCTCGATTTGACTGCCAATCCTACTAGAGCCAACAAGGAATTGGAATGGAAGGCCGAGTTGACCATTGAAGACGCCTGTAAGGACTTGTGGAAATGGACCACCGGAAACCCAACTGGCTTCAAGATCGAAGGCTACGAATGGAAGTTGTTCGAAACTGAAGGGCATGCCAACAGATTACACACCTTCACTACTGGAGACGTTACCATTGCATTGGCTAACAGAGGTGCTCTTATCCAAGACCTCAGCTTCCAAGGTGAACACTTGGTTTGTGCCTACGACAATGGCGACGACTACAAGCTTCCAACCAACCCATTCTTTGGTACAAATGTTGGCCGTGTAGCCAACAGAATCGCCAACGGTGAGTTTAAGTTGAACGGTCAGACCTACAAGACGCCAAAGAACGAGAACAACAACACCTTACACGGAGGTCTTGTTGGTTTCGACAAGAGGAACTGGTTGGGTCCTGTTATCAGCAAGAAGGAAGATGTGTTCACAGTCAAGTTTGCTCTCATTGACGAAGACGGTCACAATGGCTTCCCAGGTGACTTACAGACCATCATCACCTACACGATTGAACCTACTGCCGTCAGTCATGAGTACGAAGCCAAGTTGATCAACGATAAAGTGGATGCCACAATCGTCAACTTGACCAACCACTCGTACTTCAACCTCTCCGGTGAACCTACGACCGATGACACTGATGTCACCTTGTTTTACGACAAGTACATGGAAGTCGATGATAAGACGTTGTTGCCAACTGGTAACCTCATCAAGTATCCACATGCTACTGCCAACGTGCCAGTTCACTTGGACCAAGACGCTTTCTTCGACTACTGTTTCATTGTCGACGAAGATGGCTGTGGTATCGATACCAGAAAGTCGCAGTTAAAGCCTATTTTCAAGGCTACCCACCCAAGAGCCAACACCGAGTTCCTCTTCTCTTCTACTGAGCCATCTTTCCAGTTCTATACTGGTGACGGTGTTAACACCAAGGGCTTCGTCAAGAGAAGTGGTTTCTGTATCGAGCCAGCCAGATTCGTTGATTCCATCTCTTTTGAGAAATGGGCTCCACAAGTCATCTTGAAGAAGGGTGAAACTTATGGTTCTCTCACGAAGTACTCCTTCTCTAAGAAGCAATGAGTCAGATAAAAAACTTTACACTAGGTAGGAAAAAAAAATAGATTTTGATGAAGATTGACTTTCATAACCGGTCAATATTACGCTGAGTAGGAATAAAATAGACTTTCATAAGAAGAATAGTTGTAGTGGGGGCTGTAGAGGTTGTAGAGGTTCCAGGAATGGGTGCGAAATCTGCAACTTATTTTATTTTTTGACAAATTGACATGCACTAAAATCAAACTTAATTACCACACAGTTTATAAACCTTCTTCTAACTCATAACAAAAGTTTGGAGGAAACCATAAGGCTAAAAGAACTGGCTGATATTACTTGGAACCCCTATCTTCCTAAGATTTATTAAGTTTTTTTTACCGTAGTGGCATACATTGAACATACTAACCCATATAAACAGCTATAAACTAGAGATAAAGGCCATTATCACCCAATGTAGCATGGGCCAACCAAGAGGAAACCCAAAGGATGAAAACCTCTGAAGAAGGCGTTTTTGAAGGCGAAATCTGCTAATATACCTAAAACGTGATAAATCGCACGTGATTTTAAGTGTTCACATTAAAATTGCCACATTAACGTGATAAGCTTCGTTCCTCATGGCCCAATGGTCAAGGCGTCTGGCTACGATTACGTAACCACTTCCGGTTGGAACCAGAAGATTCCAGGTTCGACTCCTGGTGGGGAAGCTTTTTTTTTGAATATCAAATCTCGATATTGTAAACTTATTTTCTGATTTGAACTACGCTTTCTTGTTTGAAAGTATCCTTTCGAATATCATTGGCATTATAGTGAGCACACCATTCTATTATTTGGAACGGACACACTTAAATTGATAGGCTCAACTTGGTCTTGATAACTACAGTTTCCTGCTCACTTACAACTTAAAATTCTAATCTCCAATTCATATATTTCGTGCAAATCGGAATACACAATATTTGTCACAATTTATGAATCTTTCCAGTTTACATTACGAAGATCTCCACTAATCTCAGAAAACTATTCATCTTTGAATTTCTCATATCTGCAAACTCCCTTCTTTAGTGATCCTCGACTTAAAGCAATCATAAAACACACTTCATCAGAATGAAAGTATATTCCATTTATATCCTCAACAAGGCTGGAGGGCTCATCTACCAGAATGACGTGAACCCGGGCCTCACCAAACTTACAGCAAATGACTACTTAGTATTGGCCGGAACTTTACATGGTGTTCATGCTATTGCCTCTAAACTTTCAATCAATATAGACGGGATGGAATCTCACCAAGAAAGCACAGCAAATGCCAATTCTGCGTTGCTAGTCTCTGGAAGATCACAAGATGCCAACAACAATAAATCTGGTCTTCAGAGTATAGAAACTGATCTCTTCAACTTGTATGTCTTCCAAACGCTTACAGGAATCAAATTCATTATCATCACATCTCCCAATCCAGTGGTACATAATCTACAGACAATTCCTAGTGAAGAAGAGAGAAAGAGTGGTGATTCAGTCATTACAATTAGTAAGGGTGAACTTAAAAAACTGTATGACTCTGCTAACGAAGTATTCAAACAGTTGTATATAGTTTACTCCGACTATGTGATGAAGGATCCGTTCTACTCATTGGATATGCCCATAAAAAGTTTCCTCTTTGACACAAAGGTTAAGGAATTTGTAACATGATACGTAGGCGCTTTTCTAATATGTGGATATTTGTCAATTATAGAAGGTGCCACGTCTCAATCCTGTTATACAATTATAGCACTCTAGTAGTATTTAGCTATTAGGTATATTTCAAATAGCCTGGTAGAAATAGTCTATAAATACGCATATTGATATTCTAGTAATCTAATAGATTTCCTAATTAAATTGTAGATTCCTCATAACTTGTTCTAAAATCCAGTTGCTACTCTACTAACAAAGAACTGAGTCCATCCACCAACTTGATTCTGGGTTTCCAACCAAGCAGTTTGATCTTGCCACACGTAGTGGAGTACTTCATGTCGTTGTAATTCCGGTCGGGGATAAACTGAACTTTATCATTGATCTGTTCTTTTGTCAATTTTCTATCATAGAGATGACAAATGAGTTTCACCAACGACAAGTTGCTGATTTCTTCGTCGCTTCCAACATTGTAGATCTCGTTGATGGACTCATCATTCTGCCAAATCAACTCAAGGGCATCAAGGAAGTCCTGAACATGCAAATATCTTCTCTTGTTAGAACCGATCCCATGAATAGGGATTTTTATTCCTTTAGTCAATCTTTCGATTGTCACTGGCACAATTTTGTCAGGATATTGGTGAGGTCCATAGATATTATTTGGCCGTATTATTGTCACCAGTAGATCGTAAGAGCACTGATATGAGTGTATTATAAGATCAATGGAAGCTTTGGTGGCGGCGTAAGGATTTGTTGGAAGAAGTCTTCCTTGTTCATCATTCAAAATGTCCGAGTCGCCATAGACTTCGTCGGTTGAGATATGCAATAGTCTTACCAGTATCTGCAGATTTTGTTGCTTAAGCAAACGCATACATTCTAATAAGTTCTGGGTGACAAGGATGTTATTTCTGGTGAAGTAGAGTGGGTCGGAAAACGACTTGTCGACGCTTGACTCAGCTGCAAAATTCACGATATCCGTTATTTGGTTGATCGGAAAATCTTCTACTAACAATTGCCGCAACTCGGAAAAACTCTCAGACAAATCGAGCTTGATAAAAGTGAAGTTGGGATATCCTTTTAGTACTGAAAGAGAAGCAGTAGAACATTGGCTCGCATAGTTAAGCTTGTCTATGCATGTAAAGTGATAGTTGGGGTATTTTCGTACAAAGTACTCGAGAAAATTGGAACCTATGAATCCAGCTCCTCCAGTAACTAGAACATACTTGTCATAGAAGCGAGTCATGTTGTTGCTTCTAGTGGTCTAACAAATGTATATTTTGACAATAATGATATATAAGAAGAAAGAGAACTATGACTAAATTTCACTGCAGGCTTCCTATCTGTTAATCTATTCCATATGTATATTTGAAGGATTATTTGAAATGAGAGAAGCTTGTGAGATGATGAGGTGATAAGTAAAAAGTGTAACGTTACAGTTTTCTAATTTCCTACTTACCAGTGCTGCCCCCACGCTTTCACGTAAGAAAAAGCAAACAATGCACTAAGTAGACGCCCACGCAGATTCATGACGCTTTGATTGAGATTTTCCGAAGATTGTTGCTGGAATCGAGCCAATGGAAGCCCTCTATTGACGTCGGACAAACCACATGGCTACGTCATGAGGTTGTCTGACATTTGCAAGTTTGCCGATTATTATTTGGCTCCGACATTTTTTATGGTCGCCCGCAGACAAAAAGGGCTGTATACATCCCAGACTTCATTAAAATTGCAACGTTACAGTGAAAATTTGACTTAAGGACCAAATCATACAAAAATTCAGCTTTACTCCATTATCAAGTAAAATCAGACATTTTCTTTCTAGAAGCTTGTTCTACAGTATATAAATCCCTGCAAATCAGTCTCCGAACTCCCGGCCAGTCATGAATGGAATGCAACATCTTTTGAATCCACTAACATCCACTCCAACTTACCAACAGATGACGAACGAATTCGATTTTACAAACCACTCCCATCGTCGCTTCAATCCGTTGAGCAACACATATGTCTTATGCTCACCACATAGAGCTAAGAGACCATGGCAAGGTGCTCGAGAAGAGATTAAGAAGGTTGCGTTGCCCAACTACGATCCCAAGTGCTACTTATGTCCTGGAAATGTCAGAGCCACTGGAGACGTCAATCCTAAATTCGAAGCCACATTTGTTTTCCCTAACGACTATCCAGCTGTGAAGTTGGACCAACCAAACTACGTGGAAGAAGAGTCCAAGGATTCTTTGAAGGGAAAGTTGTTGAAGACCCAAGGTGTCAAAGGGAAGTGTTTTGTTATTTGCTTCAGCCCCAACCATAGTCTCACTTTACCAGTGATGTCGATACCAGAGATCACCAATGTGGTCGAAGCTTGGACACTGTTGTACAACAGTTTGCAACGTGAAGCTCTTTCAGGAAATGCTCCCTACAAATATTTACAGATCTTCGAGAACAAAGGCTTTGCTATGGGCTGCTCCAACCCACATCCACACGGCCAGGCCTGGTGTTTGGACGTGGTACCTACGGAAGTCGACAACGAATTACAGAACATGCAAAAGTACCACCAGGAGAACCTTACTCATATGTTGGGTGATTACGTAAAGCTCGAGTTACAAGAGAAGGAAAGGATAGTAGTGGAAAATGACTCCTTTATCGTGGTCGTTCCATACTGGGCTCTCTGGCCATTTGAAACTTTGTTGATAGCTAAAGAACACCTCAGATCCACGCAAGATTTTACTGAGAAGCACAAACAAGACCTTGCCGAAGTGCTTAAGGTCTTGACTACAAAGTACGACAACTTGTTTAATACCTCTTTTCCCTACTCTATGGGTATCCACCAAGCCCCATTGCAATGTTCTGAACACGAGAAGGATGCTTCCTGGTTCCACATGCATTTCTACCCTCCCTTGTTGAGATCAGCTACTGTCAAGAAGTTCTGTGTTGGCTTTGAGATGTTGGGTGAACCCCAGAGAGATTTGACCAGTGAACAGGCTGCTGCACGTCTCCAGGAATTGAGCGGGGATTTTCACTTCAGCCGTAACTAAGCACAGGAAACATTAAAATGTACATCCAAGTCAAAAATATATAGACACTGGTTTACAATCATAGATATTGCATTATCAGATGATTACTTACTGCTAATAGCCGCTATCGGGCCATTTCTAACCTTTGACGTTGCGGAACCATTCTCAGGCCACACTATAGACTTATATACGCAAATTGACTAATATGAACCATCAGAAGCTTTCACGTAGCCAAAAAAGAGTATCTGCCTACGTTTTCAGGATTTTGCATTGCTTTGGAGTAGCTGAAAAATTTTGGAACCATCCTGCAGCTAGTCGATTTTTTATATATCAAAAAAGAAATCTCTAATGATATATTGCATTTTCTGACATCGATTCTAACAGTAACCTCGAAAAACTTACTAAGCGGGTAGAAATGACAGTAGTAACACCTGTGGAGTCAGACAGTGAAAATTTGGCCTTCTCTGAGTTGAAAATCGAAGACCTGAAGCTGCAAATCCAGGCTGAGGCTCCAGAAAAAGAATCCAAACCACCTTTAGAGTCTAGAATAGGCAAGGATTCTCCCTTCACCTTCGGACAAAGATACTTGAAAAGTGACGAGGATGTTTTCAACCATAATGCATGGGACCATGTGGAATGGGGTGAAGAACAGATCGAAGAGGCCAAGTCTATGATAGCTAAACAGTACGATCATCCTGTAAAGGACTTTGACAAGAAGCTCTACAATTCCAACCCAGCCAAGTATTGGGACATTTTCTACAGACATAACAGAGAGAACTTTTTCAAAGACAGAAAGTGGCTTCAAATCGAGTTCCCATCTTTGTATCAGGTTACGGCTGAAGACTACCAGGAAAAATGTACAATTTTGGAAATCGGATGCGGTGCTGGAAATACATTTTTTCCAGTATTGAGTCAGAACAAGAACGAAAACTTGAAGATTGTGGGCTGTGACTATTCGAAAGTGGCCGTAGATTTGGTTCGCTCTAATGAACAGTTTGCTCCTAACCATGAGAAGGGTGTAGCATTCTCGTCAGTTTGGGATTTGGCTAATCCTGAAGGACAGCTTCCTGAAGATGTAGAAGAAAACTCGGTGGACATAGTCATTATGGTTTTTGTGTTTCTGGCGCTTTCACCTGACCAATGGAAGCAGGCTGTCTCCAACTTGGCCAAGATTTTGAAGCCCGGTGGAGAGATTCTCTTCAGAGACTATGGCAGATACGACTTGGCCCAAGTCAGATTCAAGAAGGGAAGACTCTTGGACGATAACTTCTATATTAGAGGAGATGGTACTAGAGTGTATTTCTTTACGGAAGAGGAGTTGAGACAGATATTTTGCATAGACGGTCCTTTCACCGAAGAGAGAATTGCCACCGACAGAAGATTGTTGGTGAATAGAAAGAAACAGTTGAAGATGTACCGTAACTGGTTGCAGGCTGTGTTCAGAGGATAACGGTAATTGTAAATTAGAGCTAAGGAAATTAGAATTATTGTAAACTAGAACTATTAGAATGAACTTTTAGAAAATAGAACCATAGTAATATCATCATGCATTGTAGTAAAACAATAGTAATTAGGACGATCGGTACAGTTGGATGTATGTTACACTCTTGGGATGACCACAACATAGAGGAAATTGTCTAAATGCTTGAAGATCTCCCAAGTTTTTAACAAAGGCTCATCAAGCAACGACTGGGTATCTATCCCATGTATGTAAGGTAAAGCGATTGCTTCTCTTTCAGCAAAAAGATGTGGTAGATGTAGCAGTAACACATCTCTCATAGAAGTTGGCTCTTCCTCTCCATACGGATAGATAGGTGCCTGGACTATGGTTGTAGTTCCAGGAATGAATATTCTTACCGGGATCTTCTGTGCCTTATCTTTTGGTACAATTTTCTTGTTTATAGAGGTGTATGCCAGCAAGTTGTGATCCACAATGGACACCCATAGCTGGATGGAGTTGGCTTCGCTGAGGCTCATGATAGGTTTAGAATTGCCATTAAGTACGAAACAGGACTGTTTAAGTTGGTTGACTATCACTTCCTTCAATGACCTGTCGAAATCAACAGTTCCATCGTCTTTCTTATAGATAAAGGGGATGATGTAATCACTTGGATAATCGTCGTATCTCAAGTAGACTGTCCAAGAGCTGCTAGACTCAAAGTTACCGAGAAGTGAAGGAAGATGCAAATAGTCATAAAGCAACCCTACGGGAAGATTCCATTTTATGGGTACTCCTTCGTATTCAAACCAAAGCTGTTTTGACAGAAGTCCCTGTACAAATGCCAGAAAGTACTCTACAATAGCTGGCAACTTTAGCGTTATGTACGAATTTCGATAAATAGTACACAAGTACTCGACTTTCTGGTCTTTGTAGGCCAAAACAACACGGAGGTTGATATGGCCGTTCCAGAGCTTTGCCTTGATCTCAATTATATCTGAATCAGCCATTATCAATCATTGAAGAAGCTCTCTTTCTACGAGTATGAGAATTGAATGTCAATTCATTCACTAGGAATGTGTGCAATTTCTGGACAGAATCACAATCCAAATGATATGACTACTGTCTCTCACAGCTTTGATCCAGAGCCAATGCCTGAAATCAATTGATTTTTCAATTTCACAAAACTGCTTCTTCTGGTAATCACAGAACCCTTTCGGAACAATTACGATTGTTTATTGTTGTACTGGAAGGTGAGTTAAATTCGAATTGCACTTCTTAATCCATTCGCCAATCACAAAGAATCGTGTAAGTTTAATCTAATTCTGTACCATTATATTTAGCATTCCTCCATACAGTCTCTCAGATTCAGTGGTGAAATCACCAGCAACTCTACCAGTTAAAGGGACTATAATTGTGGCAATAATCCACATATAATTATCATTCGTAAATGTTTGAACTAAAATTGCTGAATATCTCCCTGAAAGTTATCTTGTTTATCCTTTCTGTCATTTAAACTTGTTGTTCTTATCCGAGATCCAGAATTTCCCACTACTATCTCACTGAAAACCACTCGGTGATCGCTATTCAAAATCGAAAAACACAATGAGCCCACCTTCCCTTACGTTTTTCAGGTCAATATGGGGATGACCAAAAACATTCTCTGCATTTCGTTATCTAAGACTGTCCTTTTTATTTTTAGATGCTTCCGTACTCTATTGTGACTCTCTTGTGCTGGTACAAAAAATGATCCAAATAGGGAAATTGCAGCCAGCCTCAAAATAATGGATGCGAAAGCCAGCCATCGCCACAATATTTTTGAAACTTTCGCTTGCAGTGGAAGGCAAGATCCTTCCATGGAATCTATTGGCGGCATTATATATAGAAAGCAACATTCCAACTCAGCTCGTACAACACATTGTAATTTGTAATTTGACGATTAATTACTATAGACCGCAATAAACCAGCTTTTCACCAAAGTTACTTCGATTTCCTCTGCATAACCATTCTATTTTGACACAATTCATAGAAGTCATAATGAAGAAGTCCGATACAAAACAGTTGTTGAGCCCTCTTGACGAGCCCAATAATATACCAGCAGCTGGGGACTTCGACTTTTCCCATGCTGTGTCGTCTTTTAAACCCGGAAACTATGAAATAGACGACTTGCCTAAGAGAATTCCTATTTTCAACCCCAAAACTGGAAAGATCCAAAGATTTGTCCGTAACAGAAGAGAAATTCCTGCAAGAAGAGCTGTAAGTATGCCCGTTCCTTCTACATCGTCTTCTGGATCATTTCCATCTGCATTCTCCAAAGAACTTCCATCACCACCAATTTCAGAAGCTGACAATGAGAGTGGATCTTCTTCTGCCAACTCTCTGCTCTCTGAATATAGGGTTATTTCTATGTACACACATCCAACTTCTTCCATAGATAAATATCATGAGTCGTTACCTCCATTACATCCATTGCCCCCGTTGCCTTCTTCGCAAGATAGTGAAGATGTTTCTTCAGAATCTAGTCTGATCTACTCTGATCACAAAACAACTTACAGCATGAAAATATCTTCTCCCTTTAAAGCAAAGAATGTTATCACAGACGATGACGAAAGTTTGTTCTCTGAGCTTTCTCATTCTTCTAGAACGGATACTTCTTCGGACTTGAGTGAACATTCCGATTCTCCCAGCTTGATTGCCAGAAGTATTATGTATGTGGTTCATGAATACTCGTCTGCTACAAACTCAGAAGTGTCATTGGCCACCACTGGACAGAATATACCTGTGGACGATTACTACTGGATGGATGACCTTCCTGACAGTCTATTCTCCAACAATGCTGTCGAAGAAGAACCTAGAGAGAAAATGATCACTCCTTCGAACACCAAGAAACTATTGGAACCAATCAAGATAGCTGCAACACCAATGCCTCACAAGAATAAACCCTTGCCATTGCCATTGCCGATGCAGAAGTCAAGGAAAGGAATGGACCGTCGAGTTCAGAACAATTCAAAAGAATGCAGTAGTAGCTTTATATCTCTGAAGAGTGGAGAATCTTCTTTTACGGAAGCAAAACATGGATTGGCAGCGTATGTGAGGCAAAACCCATTCAATTACAGTTTGGATGGTCCAAAGCAATACAAACTTTCCAGATTTCCTTCTACTGCAGTGCCCAAAAAGAAGAGAGTACAATCGGCATACTCTACTAGCACACAAAAGTCTACAGAAATGACCCCATCCTCTAAACCAAGAACCGTCTCAATGTACTCTGTTCCATATCCAACATCAAAGAACCCGATACCACCAGTGGTTTCTTCTAAGCAAGTTGTTACTCCCAAAGGAGTGTCAGGAACATCATTCCAGAAACCCAGGAAAATATCAGAAGGCAAGACTAGGAACTCAGCTTTACCCAGTCTTCCAGTATACCCAACTTCCAGAGAAGGAGAGAAAGAAGAAATGATCAAGAACCATGTCCTGTCATTCTTACTCAAGATGAAGCAGATGAAGAAAGAACAGGGGGGTGGAGCTGTTAAACGACAGGGCAGAGCTCCTTCCTCTTCTAGTAAGAATCTTCCCCAAGTGCCCGAAATAGAAAGGGATAACCGTTTCAGAAGAAATGCCCAGGGCATGAGGTGGTAGTATTCATAGCATGTATATGATTATAATTACGTCATGTGTGGTAGTACCTGTGTCAAAACTATCTGTATCATTATATTAATATATTTATTAAACGTTAGCTATTGCTTCTTCAACTTATAGCTTCACTATTAAGTCATTATCCTTGTATTTTGCAATCAAGTCTTGGATGTCGTATTTGGCAGCGATCTTTCCGTTAATGAACCGTCCACCAAGATAGTGAATCTTGTCAGAACCATAGGACACAAACTTCTTAGCACATGGTTTTGGAGCTGTGAGACTCACCAACATTGTAGCCTTGATATCAAGATCTATTGGACCTTCGTCTACGTCCCAACCTGATGGAATATCTACAGAAACTATGGGAGATATCTTTCCGTGATTTTCTGAAAGAAAGGATATTAAGTCTTTGAAGGGTTCTCTTACGGGAGGCTTGAACGAGAATCCAAACAACGAGTCTATGATTAGGCCCGTTGATTCTTCCAAAGCCAATTGTTTGACTTCATCCAAAGTCTCGACTTCTCCTACATCTAAGTCTTGCAATTGAGTTACCAAATTAGCATAAAGAGGATTTTTTGTCCTTTTTGGATAGTACAAGACGGGGTCGTATCCTCCCCAGAGCTTTAAATGGCGAGCAGCCACCAAGCCATCGCCTCCGTTGTTTCCCGGACCAACAAGAACCAATACACGCGATACCTTTGAAGCTGTGGGAGGTGGATATTGTTTATATATGGCTTGGGCTACTGAAAGTCCTGCCAATTCCATGAGTTGATCGATAGAAAAGGCTCCAGTCGACATCAATTCCTGGTCGAGTTGAGCTGCAGCTTTGGCTGAAAGAGTTTTAAAAGAGGAACGAAGCATTCTGGAATACAAATGAGATATTTGCAATGAAATGGATAGAAGTAAGGCGACGCAGGGCACTATTATAAGTAAAACTTCCCTTTTGAAATAATGTTTACTGAAAAGATTGATCTTGATAGGATATATTAATTCGGTGCGAGAGTAAAAATTCTCAATGGTGCTGGGATGATCTTTTTCGACGCAATGGATCAACTTCACCTCAAAGAGATGCAGCTATCAAATGATTGTATGATGGATTCCTTTCCAATGACTAAGGGGAGTGGAATGGAGTGGATTCTGGTTGATGAGAATCTACCTGAAAAAATAAGTGGTGCGATCCGAAATCCGGGGAAGAGGTAGTGAACTACCAGCCAAAGAAAAAGTAGCAAGATTAGCGTCTCATCTGCTCGATTTCAGGGGGATGAGATCAGATCACCATAAAGGATCTGCGAACCGATAATGTACTAGGTCCATTGTTTGATAAGAGACATGTGCTTTGAGCAATGCTAGATTTATGTGAGCAGCAGAATGTCACTTGGAGAGGATCTCACTAATGCGCATTAGCTCTCGCTATCTCTCGCTATTTTAAGCAGACCTCCTGTTCGCAATTCTCAGTAACTGTATACTGGACCACGGTTTACGCGCTATAATAAGCAAGTCCTCTCGGTACTACTGCATGTCTCGTTCGCTATTCTCGCTATTCTCGCTATTCTCGCTATCTTGAATCCTCACCGCGTGTCCCTGTACCGCTAACTGTACACTCTCATTATTCTCATCTGACACCTGTCATAAACGCAGGGTACATTCTCTCACCGAACCGGGCCAACAGCCTCTGCCTCTGCCTAACAACCATAACTTTGCCCTCAGTCGCCTTTGGTAGCCATCACAATGCAGATATCAACACACCTGGCCGCCCCAGTCTGCAGCCCCTATCCGCCCAGCCAGTGCCCGAATCTCATCTTCAGACTCAAGTTGCGGTGATGGCTTATGTCAGCCGCCTCGCCAGGCCGTCCTGCAGAGTTCCTCCTTGGGCCAATAACAGAAATATCACAACAGCAAAGAACATGGTGTCTTGTGGAAGCGTTGGCAGGTGTTCATATCAGTGTCGAAGTCCAGCTGTTAGAGCTTAAGCTATTTCAATTGAGAGAGGACTACGGTGTGTCACTATTACGGGCAATTGGAATTAAACACGGTTGCGAAATTGCGCGTTGCGACTGAGACAATCAAAAAATTTCAGTACCAGAATCCCAGAGCGAATAAATTAAAGTACCACCACGGACGTGAAGAAGATACTGAATCCTCAGAAAGGCGAATAGTCATATAAATACCACTCAATTGTATCTCTACAGTGATCTATACTACTGTCGCTTTGCCCACCAGTCCATAGAGAGAAGAGAAATACAGATATACACGCTAACTGTGTCAGTGTCGTATTGGTAGTTCTCACCAAAATCCATTTTCTCTCACTAAATTTTCTCTTTTCGCTTGTGAGACCTTTTGTTTACTGTTGTGAATTCGTCTTGCCATATTTTGAATTTTGGATTCTGAATATTGAAATTGGATTTGAGTATTGACTTTAAACTGAATTTTCATTTTTCTTTACTGATTCCGTTTTCAACTATTTTTTTTTTGCTTCGTGTTCTCAACCACCTCGTTCCACATCAACAACATATAACGCTATGAATCTGCTGTACTACGAGTCTCCCTCTATGGTAGCCAACTCGCCCATGATCAACTACAGAAAAGACGCCAAAAAAGGAATCAAGTTCACCTTCATGGTGGTAGGCGAGCTGGGCACGGGGAAAACGACCTTTATCAACTCGTTGTTGAACAAGAAAGTCGTATCTCATCGTTACGAGAAAAACGGCAAGGCCACCACCGACACCAAGACGTTGGCTTTCACTTCGGCCAAAGCTGTCGCACTTCCAAACACGTCTATTTTGACGAGAGACGAGTTCAATCCTGAGACCATCCATGAAGAGCCGGGCATTGCCTTGACTGAAACCAAAGTTGAGATGGTTGACGATGACAACATGAAATTGTTGTTGAACATCATCGACACGCCGGGCTTCGGTGACAACTTGAACAACGAGTTGTGTTTTGTTGAAATTGAAAACTACTTGAAGCAACAGTTTGACTTGGTTTTGGCCGAGGAAACGAGAATCAGAAGAAACCCCCGTTTTATCGACACCAGAGTTCACGCCTTGTTGTACTTTATTACTCCTACTGGGCATGGCTTGCGTGAAATTGATATCCAGTGCATGAAGCGCTTGTCGAAGTACGTCAACATCTTGCCGGTAATTGCCAGAGCAGACTCGTTCACAGCCAAGGAATTGGACCACTTCAAGGAACAGATCCGGATCGACATCGAGAAGTTCAACGTTCCCGTGTTTCAGTTCGATAACTACTTGAACGAGTACGACGAAGACGAAGACTACGAGTTGATACAGGAGTGTAAGTTTCTCGCTGGTTTACAGCCATTTGCCATAATATCGGCTGAGACTGAGTATGAGATCAAAGATCCCAAAACTGGGGAAGTCAGACGGACTAAAGCCAGACAGTATCCATGGGGTTTGGTGGATATCAGCGATCCCAAGATCAGTGATTTCTCGGTGTTGAAATCGGTCTTATTAGGCTCTCATTTGCAAGACTTGAAGGACTTGACACACGATTTCTTGTATGAGACGTACAGAACTGAGCGTTTGACCAAGGTCACTGGATCCAAGACATTTGAAACTGACGAAGACGAAAATGAGTTCCATGACACGGTAGAATCTATTCCTGAACATCATAACCAGTTTTCTGCCAACAGCAATACCATCCCATCGCTTTCGAATTTGGCCCAACTCACCAATATCTCTGCATTGAACAATAGCGTAAATGGGGACACGACTTCCACCACATCTTCTATCCGTAAGAGCAAGTCTATGTTGCTCGATGAAGATGGAGAAGAAATCATCGATACTCCAAGGTTCAAGGACACAGCATCTTTCACCTCTTCCACATCGACAGTTTCGATGGATCTCTCTGCCAGACCACCTGACAGTCCTCAGTCATCCAGAACAAACAACTCTTTCAAGAGGAAGTCTATTGGCCCACAACGTAGTCAGTTACGTCAAATATCGGAAACTGTTCCTTATGTAATCAGGCACGAACGGATCTTAGAAAGGCAGCAGAAACTTGAGGAGATGGAGATGGCTAGTGCTAAAGAGTTGGCTCACAGAGCTGCTTTGTTGGAACAGAAGGCCGCCGACTTGAAGGCCAAAGAAAAGACGTTGATGAAGAGATTGGAGCAGGAAAGGTTGCGGAAGCAGCAGTCGATCCTGCAAATCCAAGAGGACGTTGCAGACCGTGAAGAAGGTGAAAATGTGACGAAGTTTGAGGGTTTACCCACCGAGGAAGAGGCCCATAGGGAGATTGCGCATAACTCTACGCTTAACAAGGACGAGACGATTACAGATTTGCACTCGATAGTGAGTCAATCTTGAGGAGAAGACAGTGTATCGATTGATTTAAATAGTACCATTACATGGAAAGATAAGAGAGCAGTAGAGTATGTAGTATAAGATGGGTTAAGAGAATTACTAGAGAATGCTATAGAGAGAGTACCGTGGTGACATAGATGTAGTTCAAAACTAGTAGTGTGAGACATAGGAGCACATGATATTATAGTGATTAGTGTTGTTCCTAGAAGAGTATATTATGGTTCAACTAGAAGAGAAGAGAAAGTGTATTTGAAGTTTTGTAATAGAATTTGTTGCATGTTCAAAAGTAGAATAGCAAAATATGATGAAGAATAGTGAAGTGTAGCAGTAGAATGGACCGTAAAGTACACCCTTTAGAGTGGACGGCACCATAATCATGGAATTGTTATAGTTTCTGTGTAGAGGATAGAAGCAGGCTCGAGTAGTGGAGAATAGCTGGGGCAGAAGTAGTAGTATATATGGGACTTCTCAGTAATTCTGGGCATACAACAGAATCCCAGCTATCTTTCGTGACTCAATCAGATATCATTATTGTGTGCAAAATGCGTCAAGATCCCGTCACCTCTATGGCCTCTAATAAGGCTGTGTTGAAAGCCTTCGCAACAGTGGAGTCCGCTGGGAGTTGTGTTATCCCAAATGCGTGATGCGGCAAGGCTGTGAGGAGCGCGACTTCAGTGTGAAATTTGGAATTGATCCGGTGACGATTAGCGAGAAAAGCGAGATACCTCACTACGACTGGGGAAGGCGTCTCCCTAGGAGAAAATCTTCACTAGCATAATGACGTCAGGTAAGCTACAACGACGAGGTAGCCAACTCTGTAATTAGAGATTGGCCAATTCGCTCGTCGACCCATTTATTGTCCTAATTGATTGAAGGAGAGAATCTACAATTTCTTTAAATCTTCTTTCTATCTTATTCTGCTCACTAATTCTTTTCTCGTATCTCTGGTCGTATCACCTGCCCAGTCTCTTCACGTCCATTCCTTGTTCTCGCTAATTCCATCTGCGCACAGAAAAATTCTCTTCAAGAAAGTTCAGCAAAAATCCACGACAACAGAAAAAAAACACCAAATACAAATCCTCAGCTTGTGAAGACAAACATACTCTTCTTCTTCTAGTTCTACTATCGTTGTTCAAACTTGTGGTTTATCTCGCTAGACATACTATACGGCACTGTCACAGAACAGAACCGCGTCGTGTCTTAGTCTGCTTCGTCTCTTCATACATATTTGGCTGGGACTTTCAAGAACTGTTGTGTGATCGAACTTGATTTAGAATCAATCTATTCATTGTCGTTTTGTACACCTATTGATTGGTCTTATTGATTCTTTGTAGGCCACGATAGCTTCTTTTATTTGATTTAACTACTAATATTGAATTGATTTTGTTCTTGAATTGAGCCTATTGGTATAAATATTGTCGTCTACCATTTCACACTATTGAGTATCATTATCACAAAAGATTACATTCTTCAACTTCATATCAACTCCTTAATCTTCAACTCATAGTCAACTTCATCTTTGCAACTTCATTTAAGTAAATTTCATAAAGTTAACCTTACTTTTATTAATTTGCCCTAACTTCAACTACTTTCCTTCTTTCACGTACAATATCATTATACATATTTCACTATGGATATCATCAAAGTGTTAGAAACCGCGTTGTTGGACCGCGACCCCAACAAGAGAACTGAAGCTGAATTGCAGTTGAACCAAGCTGCAAACCACCACTTCGGCGAATACGTTACATTGTTGATCAACGCCATGTCCAACACTGAGGCCAAAACAGAGCCCAGAATGTTGGCAGGAATCGCGTTGAAAAACCTGTTGACCGCCAAAGACCACAAAACAAAGTTAAGCTTTCACGCTCGTTGGATCGAATTGGACTTCCAGACCAAGTCATCCGTAAAAACTGTTGCTTTGGAAACTCTCAAGACTGCTGATGATAGAGTCGCCAGCTCGGCTGCCCAGTTGGTAGCAGCCATTGCAGATATCGAGTTGCCCCGTAACGAATGGCCCGAGTTGATTACGATCATTATGGAAAACACCAAACCTGAAAACCCAGAACATGTCAAAAAAGCATCTCTCTTGGCTATTGGCTATATCTGTGAAAGTGCCGATCCAAACAATCCAGCTATCATATCTCAGGCCAGTGGCATCTTGATTGCTATCGTACAAGGATGTCAGAGCAGTGAGCCTTCGAATGTCGTCAGATTGACTGCGTTGAATGCTTTGGTCAACTCGTTGGAGTTCATCAAATTCAACTTTGAAAAGGAGGGGGAAAGAAACTACATCATGCAAGTAGTTTGTGAAGCCACTCAAGCTGATGATAGTGATCTTCAAGCCAGTGCCTTTGGTTGTCTCGCTAAGATCATGTCCCTCTACTACAGGCACATGTCACTCTATATGGAAAAGGCATTGTATGGCTTGACTGTCTCAGGCATGCAAAGCTCGGATGAAAAAGTTGCTTGTATGGCTGTAGAATTCTGGTCCACAGTCTGTGAAGAAGAGTTGGAAATTTCTCTTCAGAGACAAGAATTGGGCTTGGATGCTGTTGAGGTGCCTGATTCAGCTGATTTGATCACTTATAACTTTGCATTGGTTGCTATCCAAGATGTCTTGCCTACTTTGTTGACTTTGCTTACAAGGCAGAACGAAGACCCTGAAGATGACGACTGGTCTGTAGCCATGGCCGCTGGTGCTTGTTTGCAGTTGTTCTCACAGAATATTGGAAACTACATTGTGGAACCAACTCTTCAATTTGTTGGTGCCAATATCAGTAGCCAAGATTGGAGAGCTAAAGAAGCTGCTGTTATGGCTTTTGGCTCTATCTTGGATGGGCCAGATCACGACCAGTTGAAGAGCATCATCGACCAAGCCTTGCCTCCAATTCTTGCTTTGATTGGAGACGAGTCATTGCAAGTAAAGGAAACTGTAGCCTGGTGTTTGGGTAGAATAGCCGACTTGATTGTAGACGCGATTGAACTCTCCAAGTTGCAGAACTTACTAGAAGCTTTGGTAATAGGTTTGAAAGACCATCCAATGGTGTCTACCAACTGTTGTTGGACCTTGATGAACTTGTTGGAACAATTGTGTGCTGATGCTCCGTACAACGAATCCAGCGTGATGTCCAATTACTATCCTACTATCATCGGCATTTTACTTGAGTTGTCTAACAAGGAAGATAACGACTTCAGTTCAAGAGCTTCTTCTTATGAGGCCCTTTCTACGTTCGTGACTTATAGCGCCATTGACACGATGCCTGTTGTTCAAGGCATTGCAACAGAAGTATTGTCCAGATTGGACAAGACGATCCAGTTGCAGTCGCAGGTGGCCAACAGTGAGGACAAGGGTAATTTGGAGGAATTGCAGATCAATATTTTGTCATTGTTGACTAACATTATCAGAAGAATTGGCTCCGATATTGCCGCTGACGCCGACAGTTTGGTTACTTTGTTTTTGAAGTTGTTGGAAGCCCAAGCTCCAAACTCTTTGATTGAAGAAGATATCTTCATTGCCATCTCTTCTGTTGCCGGTGCCATTGGTCAGGGTTTTATCAAGTATATGGATGTGTTCTTCCCATACCTAGTCAAGGCTTTAGAAAATACGGAATCGCCTACTTGTTCTACTGCAATTGGTCTTGTAGCTGATTTGTCACAATCTTTGGGTTTGCAAATCCTACCATACTTGGAAAAGTTGATGAACATCTTCTTAATCATCTTGAACGACGGTGAAGTGAAGCGCGAATTGAGGCCAGCCATCATTTCATGTTTTGGTGATATCGCAACTTCCATTGGTGATTCTTTCCAGTTGTATCTTGAGTTTGTCATGGGTATTTGTAGCCAGGCATCACAAGTGAAAGTTGACGACTCTTCTATGGAATCGATTGACTACGCTTTGAATGTGAAAGAATCAGTATTGGACTGCTACGTTGGTGTTGTTGGTGGTATGGCCGAGCAACCTCAAGTAATTTATCCTTACTTTGGAGCTATCTTCCAGTTCATTGAGGGAGTCGCTATGGACATCAACATGTCTTCTACTGATTCTATTGCCAGATTAGCAACCGGATTGTTGGGAGACCTTGCTGCTATGTATCCTAACGGTGATTTCAAGCAAGCATACCAACAAGAATGGGTCACGGAGTTCATCAAGAAAACCAGATCCAACCCAGTCTTTGAAGAAAAGACCAAGGACGCTGCTAGATGGGCCAGAGATCAACAAAAGAGACAGTTGGCAGGCTTTTAAGTTGACAGTTGAAGCCTACTGGTTGACATCTTCGCTTCAAGTTCATGCAGCCATCTTTGGCCCTCATTATTTATCACAATCTTCATCATCTCTCATCTCTCATCTCTCATCTCTCATCTCTCATACTTTCATGTCTCATCATTTCTCTGTTCTCTCATCTCTAATCTCATATTTGATGGTCTCTTGCCAGCTCGTCATTTCTCGTCATCTCTAGTTCCTCTCATATCTCTTATTCATCTGTTATAAATTCTATTTGTCTACTTCGTTTGATTTTCGTTTAGTTTTGCTTTCCCTCGTCATCTCTTATACATACTCTATATACGTTTACTTCACAAAACTCTCTAACCATGGATTCAATCCATCGTTATTGGATTTGTTATTTATCACGTCTCTCATGTCCTCTAATGCCTCCTCATATAGCCACTAATTCTAATATTGCAATTAATATACGTATTCAAGCAAATTCAATAGGTTGTAGTTTTCTGTCATGGTGGTAACTTCGAATTAGAAATAATTGATAGTTGAATAATAAGTAATCCTATTTGGGATATTCTGCGACCTTTTTTTGCATCCACTATCTTATAAAAATTGGATCTAATTATTACTGAAATGGAATATTCTATTAGACTTCAATTGAAATCTATAGCCAAAAGCTCTGAAATGAATTGGTCAGCATTCAGAATCATGAAATATATACTACTTTTGAATTTTTTGGCTTGAAATAGGTCTGCTCTTCAATACCGTGCTTGATTCCTAAATTTTTCTTTGGCTGGAAAATTCGCGACTGAAAAAATGGAACAAAATCATGTTATCTCGAATACTATTTTGAAAGATGGATTGACTTATCTCCTTTGCTAGTGGCTTCGTTGACATTCTTTCTGGAATCCTAGCGCGTGTCCTTTGTTCCAGTTGGTTTCCTATTTGTTTTGCTGTAAGCAACATTGTTTAGTGCCATCCTTCGGTTAGTCTAGCCGAATCAAAGGAAATTGGGTGCAATCTACGTATTCAAGTTCAACATAAAATTCATATTTCAATTTTTTCCACTCGATCTCCGTTCCAGGGGCATCCTATCTTCATCTGCCGATTCTGACTTTGTTATTTCTGTAAATAGAGGTATAAAAAAAGTTCGTCTATTGCATTAGATTTTTTCCATTGGGCTAATCATTTGCTGTACTATTCAACATGTCCGCTTTTCCATCAGATTACAATCCGATTCCGTTTGATCATACATACGTCTTGTATGACCCTAACGACATAATATCCATATTGTCGGTTCACTTGTCGTTGCTTCCCATCTACGTGATGGTGTTCTATACCTCGTGGTTTCTCATAACAAGAGAGATAGAACCTGTAGTTGTGGTAGGCGGCCATTTGGTAGGTGAAGTCTTGAATAAGATCGTCAAGAGAATTATTAAACAGCCCAGACCAGATTTTCACAAGGAATTTGGTAGTGGCTCCTTTAGCTTGGGATATGGTATGCCCTCGGCTCATTCACAGTTTATGGGCTACTTTGCTGCGTACTTCATTTGCATAGTCCTTTTTAAGGTCAAGCATTTGAGGAGATACCAGCGTTTCCTAGGCTGTGCCTTTCTTGTAGTTGCATCTATCTTAGTTGCTTCTTCTAGAGTGTATTTGTTGTATCACACCGTCCAGCAGGTAGTTGTAGGTGTTATGCTTGGTGCATTGTTGGGGTTGGTTTACTTCATAGCTACCACCTTTGCTAGAGATATAGGACTAGTTGATTGGGTGTTGCTGTGGCCCATAGTTAACTACTTCTACATTAAAGATTCGTATTTTCACTGCTACCAAACGTTCAGGGATGAATACGATACGTTCTTGCGGAGCAAGTCGAAAGGCTCTATCAAGAAGGTGTAATACTGATCATGACAAGTTTCTATACATGTCAATCGTGCTCTGATTCAGTGCAAGCTATTGATTACTAGCAAAGTAATAAAAAGTTATATATATATATGTGTGTGTGTATACAAATGATAAATGGTACATAGTTCTATACAAAAGATAGATATAAATTCTCTATTCATCTCACTATGATGTATTCATTAAAAGCTATCGAAGAATTAAAAATATGAATTAATACAACAGTACATGCATTATATATACAAACGACAGATCAAAGTCTAGAAGTCATCCCACTTGTCGTCATCTTCGTGTTTGCTAGCAGCACCTCCGAATTTGGATCCACCACTAACACTGCCCAATGAAGTCTTTTCCTGAGGTTTGGAGAATCCAAATGCGGCAGGAACCTTTTCTTCCTGTTGGTTAATTGACAAGTTGTTGAAGAGCTTGCCGAACTTGTCTTCTACAGTTTTGTTTAAGCCTCTTTCGTTGACCTCAGTGGTGAATGTTTGAAACGTCTCGGACCCGTATTTGCCTGTTTCTTGCATCTTCTGGCCGAATTGAGCCATGGCTCTTTTGGCTTCGTTTGTGATATCAGATTCTTGCAATTGCGAGATACCTGGCTTAATGACAGTTTCGGTCACTTCGTTGACAGACTTCGCCACAGTGGACGAAAACAAGCCCCAACCCTTAGAAAAAGTTCCAAGAGGATCGGCTTGCAAGTTGTCAAGAGTAAAGCCTGCGAGAGAACCTCCAGCAGCAGGCTTGGGAGCAGGAGTATTTCCAAAACCGCCATACTTTCCACCCTGAGAAGGAGGTAAGTGGTCTGGTCTCAGATCGTTTTTGGAGCCCAATTGTGCGAAATACGCTTCATTCTTCTGCTTCTGTTCCCCTTGCAAAACAGGGGTGTTTCTACTGGAACTGATCTGTTCCTGAGCTATGCTGGCAGAAGAGTTGTTACTTGTGGAAAGGTTGTCCAAAGTGGGCAAAGTCTTGCCGGAATGGTCTTTGGCTACGAACTCCCTGCCTTCAATTTCACAGGTCAACAACTCCTTGTAGTCTTCTGCTACGTAGTTGTCGTACTTAGCCTTAGCTGGTAAAGTCAAGTCGACACCGTTAGCAGTGAAGTAGGTCTTGATCTTTTCGTTCCCGCCCTTTTCCATTCTCAACGTCTCTTCAGGCTTGAACTGGTCCATAGTAATGGATCTGACAAACGAAATGTGCACACCCAAGCCTCTGTGGATACCAGCACATTCCAAACAGATGAAGATACCAAACTTGGGAGAGGCCCATTGCGGGTTAGGAGCACCGCAGTCGGCACACTTCTTGTTGTCGCCGTTCTTCTGAAGAAGCAACAACTTTCTACGTGTTTCTGGGTCAATAGACATTCTGTGATTGTTGTGAAGTCAAAAGATAATGAATCCTCAGTGAGATCTGAATTTCGATGAGAAATTTCTGATGAGAAAAAATGTTTAGCTCGCAAATGTTTCGAAAAATGTAGGAGATTGTATCGAATGCAAAGTTGTGGAAGAAGGAGACAGCCTGCTTTCCGCGTTCTAGAGAAGACTCGTAGTAATTCTTGTCTATGAATCGGCGTAGTTTCAACTAAGGTTTCAGATCCAGAAATTCTAAAAAGAACACACCCTCATTAACAAAGAACAGGAACGGCGGAACTGATTGATTGGAAATTGTGAGCACGCGTTTTTCACACGACCACACACTGATCTACGCGAGGCCCCAGCCACCTTCAGATAACATGGTAGGTAGATGCTGATAAACCATATACATACAAATGGAGGCTATTTTTGAAAAACTGGGTTAGACATTACTTGTGGTATTCTGTTTGGTTGCGAAAGAAAAATGGTTATGGAAGAAACTTTTGTAAATTATGCTACAGTGTTGCAATTTCTTATCTTTTTTTTAACTTCTTTCGCAGCAATTCTGAAATATTTGAAAGAAGTCTTGCATTCGTTTTCACATATATAATTTCTCTAGAATGATACAGAAAAGTACCGTTCGTTCTTGACAAAACAGTAGTGTACTCAAAAAGACATGGTCTGAGTTGCCCGACTATATTTTCTACATCTTATTTCCAAACTCGTTCAATAAATATAGTTATGTGCAGCTATCCTACAACTTAGAGCCTGGATCCTCATTCTGATGCTTAATGGTAACTGGGTAGAGATCGCCTACACCAGAACCTGTCTGCCATGAAGCACCATCGACAACGGCTACGGTACCGTTGATAAAAGAAGCAGCTGGCGAAAACAAGTAGACAGTAGCTTCAGCAATGTCTCTAGTGGTTCCTAGTCTTTGCAAAGGAACTTGGCTGATGGTCTTTGCTCTGTCCTTAACCAATCTCTCGAGACCTTCTGTGCCTTCAATTGGACCAGGAGCAATGACGTTGCTTCTAATACCCAAAGGTCCCAATTCCACTGCCAATGCATTAGAAAGAGCATCAACACCAGCCTTAGCGGCACCTACGTGGATCTGGAATGGCACACCGTAGTAGTGCAAGGTAGCACTGACAAAGATGATGGCACCCTTGTTCTTCCTCAATTCTGGGAAGGTTGCCTTGATGGTGTTGTAAGAGCCCAACAAATCAATAGCTATCACAGACTTGAAGGCATTGGAAGATAAATGGTTGAAGTCGCACAAGAAGTTACCAGCAGCTCCTGCGATAACATAGTCGATTCTGCCCAACTCTCTCACGGTCTTCGCAGCAGCCTCAACAAGCTGACTGACTTCTCTGACATCTACGATACACGATATGACCTTGGCATCTGGTCTCAATTGACTGAGTTCAGCGGCTGCCTTGTCGGTCTTTTCCTTGTTTCTACCAATTATAGCAGCATTGGCTCCCAACAAGATCAATGCTTCGGCTTGAACACGACAGATGGTACCTGCACCGCCAGTGACAAACACTACCTTACCCTTGAAAATGTCTGGTTTCCAGACCGAGTTGGTGACAAACGACTGATCTAAAGTACTAGGCATTTTTCACTTATAAAATTGATTAGATGGAACAGAATAGCAAGCTTTGAGCGAACAATGATGGCTAAACTGTCAAAAATTCCGTTAAAGTCAACTCGATAGTCGATATCAAATAAATACCAATTATCAACGAGTTCAACAGCTGATATTGCCCAGTACTAGGCCAATTTAGCGAATTGATGGGAATCGTGGAGTTAAATACCAAAAGAATATCCGCTGACAAGTGTAAACCGTCGTGTGCATACCAGCAGATTCCCTTGCCCCACAAGTTTCTTTAGGTATTATCCGAGGAACAGTTTGATATCTGGGGAAATGCGAGTGAAAAAATGTGGATGTACCG
Organism: Scheffersomyces stipitis CBS 6054; assembly: GCF_000209165.1. Lineage (NCBI taxonomy): Eukaryota > Fungi > Ascomycota > Pichiomycetes > Serinales > Debaryomycetaceae > Scheffersomyces > Scheffersomyces stipitis. The sequence continues at coordinate 448,456 of NC_009043.1, forward strand.
AACGGTGATACCGAGACTTTGACTGTGCAAATTATGACGGATCAATTAACGGAAATTGGCTTTGAGGAAATAAATTGTAACTGAAAAATTTCCGAGGAAGTTCTTCTTCAAAGCTCTTATCGATCTCGTAACTCTTTTCATTTACGCAGATGGTTGCTCGCGTAACCCTTGTAGACTTTTCACATTCTCGTTCTTGTTAAGATTCTACTCTTGTAAATATCATCATCAGCTTTAGCATTAGTATTAGCTAACTTTTCTTTCTATATGTCATATCTATCAAACAACATTATTCCTTTCTGAACCACTCAATGTCAAAGCGATCTTCTTGCTAGTATTTGCAATATTGGAAACTACGTTTGGCGATAACTTCACGTCACCTGCGCCATTCACACCACCGGACGTATCGGATTCATCCGGACTCTTGTCGGATATACCATTCTTAGTCAAGTAAACTCGGTGACAATCTTCTGGATCATCGTCGTCTTCTCTAGGTCTCTTCTCCGCATTGATCAAAGACTTAAGCTCAGGCCCAGAAAAGAGATCATTTACTCTATTTTCATTGCTTGATTCAATATCTTTGCTAGCAGCAATTGAATCGACAGTGTTTCCAGAGTTTATTGCATTTGAATTTGTTTCTTGATCTTCTTCTATCGTATCATCCTCATCATTTAAAGGAGTCGAAACATTGTGACGGTCCAAGATTTCGTCATCGGAACCAAAGCTGAGATCGTCGTTCTTGATCGTATTTTCTGTAGCACTGTTGTTGTGGCTGTGGTCTTCGTAGAATCCATTCTCAACTAGTTCTATTAGTTCCCTTCCCGTATTGACATGGTTGATTTTCGTGCCACAGAATTCCTTGAAATCTCTGTAGATGTAGTTGGCTAGTAGTTTGAAATTGTAGCGTTTGATGGTGACAGTGGAATCGCAATTTTTGACAATGGTCTCAATAAAATCAAGACAGGTCGAATTGGCCATGTTGTTCTGTTCGGCGATCAGTTCAAAGTAGTCAAAGAAATACCTCAACATGTTAGAGTCAATAATGTACCGAGTATAGTAGTTATCGTTGAGTAAGGTGATATTTTTTAAACACCGTATAGCACTCAACTTCAACGTCGTCTTGCAGCTAATGGCTATTAGCTTCCCTACACCCAAGAGTATATCCTGCTCAAGGAAAAACGGTCTAGAAATGCTAACGTCATGTTCCTTAGTACAGAAGGAAATAAGATCACATAAGTGGTGGTATAATAACTCGTCGCCGGTGATAGCGGCTACGACAGGATTGCTGGAAGTGAAGTCTTCCGTGGATGCAAGAATTATGAGACGCTTGTACAATTCAGGCGCCACTTGTGAATAGAATGCTTTGAAGTAATTGTTAGTGTTGATGTCATGAAAGTCGTCACCTGAGTTGCCATTAGAGCTATGGCTGCGAAGCTCGTTCTTGAGCTGGTCAATCTCGATATCAGGACTCGAGTTTGAAGCTATGTTGGAATCTAAAAGGATTCGCAAGGCTTCAAACGCCTGAATCTTTAATCCTGGATTTTTGTCCTCTACCAAAAGTCTGGTCAAAATCGATATCAATGTCATATCGTCAGAAAGCTTTAGCTTCAAGCTCTTTGTTTCCTCTTCATTTTCCGTAGGCTCCATTCTGTGGTTGTTTGGAGGCTCAGAGTTGTCTATGGTTTCGTCGTTGTCGATGGAATTCACGATGGAAGTGTCTTGTTCTATTATAATCACGATCAATTCAGTACCCAATACCCGTATGGAAGTATCTGAATCGTTTAATGCAAAACTTGTCATTCTGAAGAGTCCACTCTTGACCAAAAGACTAAAGAACTCCAGTTTCTGGTATGACTGGAGCGACTTGGCTATCAACACATACTGGTGCAACATCCTTACTCCATCTCTCTTTCTCGCGAGATTCTCATTGTGATGCGATTGCGATTCCTTCTCTGCCAGCTTGGCCCTGGGATACTTTATCATCTCGTAGTCTTCGTAGATGTTAAAGAGCTGCTCAAGTATGAGCGGATCCTTCAAGTAGTTGATAATCTCCACTTGATTCATGTAGATAAGAGTCGATATCAAATTGAAGGTCTGGTCGTCTAAGAAGCGTGCGAGTACTACATCCTTCAAGAAGTTGAGATGAAAGTCCTTCTTGAAGATATTAAGGTCTTCTACGGGGATTACGGTCTTGAACGACTTGTTATCCAAGGAGTCTCTATGGCATGCCTTGAAGTTAGGGTATTCTGGGTCGTACTCTAGGATGCCTGCTAGTGCAAGAATGTTTTCTTCTGTCAGTAGAAATTCTTCTATCAACGACGACTCGTTGTAGAGTATCAAAGTCTTGATGATTTCGCTGAGAGTGTAGAGGTTGATGAGGTTCCTGTCGTTTTCAGCAGCATTGAAAGAATCCACGAGTTTATGGAAATAGTCGTTATCCAATATATATTTCAGAATGCTTGTACGTGTGAACTGCGAGTTGGAACCCTGGTTGATGATTTCTAGGATCGACTCTAAATTTGTATTGCTAGGCACCTCTGGATATGTAATGGGACCTGTGATGAGTTCGGTGATATCGTCACCCTCAGTTATGTTAGGAATCACGTAGTACAAGGAGATATTAGGAGACAAGCTTTCCTGCTGGACTTTGATGATGAATTCACAGAGATCCGCACATCCCTCGGTTTCCTTGAACGAAAGCGCTAGATCTTTGCCCGAGAGATCTGTCCATACTATAAGCGTTTCCTGTTGTCTCTGGTACTGTATGCTACCTTCAAGAAACAGCTTTAGTATCACGTCCTCTGAGTCTAACTCGTTTCTCACGAGGAAATAAGGGGCGCCGTTGTCGATTTCACCAACGCAGTAGCCTGTTCCATTGTCGAGCCAGTCTTCACCTTGAAGCAAGTATACTTTGACTCTTCGCGGTGTGGATCCCGGAGGATTCACGGGATCTGTATCCATTGTAAATATAATGCAAGCAGTATAGATTGATGTGGTATGAAGCGTATCTATGTATTGCTTCTGTTTATACGGATTTGGTTATGGTTACGGCAACCGTATGGAATGGATAATGGTATGGATATATGAATATGTTTTATGATAGTTTCTGTCTGGTGCTCACTTTGAATTGAATATTTGTGCTACTTCTCTACGGTTTGAACGAGAATGAGACTTTGTAGAATAGGTGTATGAGCTGTGAGGCTTCACGAGAAGAAATCTCTAACGGGATGGAAGTGAAAAGGACGGATATGGAGAATAGATGAATATACTGAGACTGTGCCAATAATTAATCCACAGATAATGGAATTAATATGTCGCACTGTTCTGTATAGGAATAAGTCTCAGGGCAAAAATATTCTAACAGCTATCGGTAAAACGCGTCCTGTCCGCGATCGCTTGACATATCGGGGCGATCAGAATGCTAAGCCTAAGATGGGAAGACAGGATGACGGCGAATTTGAAGATCTAACGAAGAGTGGGAAGGAGACAGCAGAGAGTGTTGATTTGGTTGTTGTAGGTAGGGCTGAAATTTGAAGATTCTTTTGTGGTGAATATTCAGTTTGAAGTCGAGCAGTGCGACATTGAATTCATCCTACTTAGACGGGCTCATAGTCAGGGTGTAGACCAATAGAAGTGTAGACATGAAGATATATAGATCTCTGAAGGGAGAAAACAGACGTGAATTCATTTTTGTATACTGAAACACACAGACTTATATGAAACGCTGGTATAAATTGTATAGATAAGCCATTGGGGCTGTAGGTTGATATGGACTTTTGTAGATTTATGTAGATATTTATGTAGATACAAGAATATATGGATACAAACGGGCATCAACTGCAGCAGTGACTAGTAAACACTTATAAGGTACTAAATACATTTTCATAACTGGTCTTTGTATGCTTATTGCAATCTATTTAAGTAAGCTCTATTCTATTTACAAGCTAATGGCACAACAAGGCTGCACTGGTCAAGTTTCTCAACCAGTCGACCTTGTCGACATCGTGGGTGTCTTCGACTTCACCCCATTCGCGGGTCTGGAAGATGGTCTCCATGTTGCCCAACTCGACGATTTCCTCTACAGTCTTGTGGTAGTAGTCGCCCACATAGTCTCTGTTGAGCTGGTAGACTTCCTTCATCAATTTGGGGTCCGATTGCGCAGCGTTCGACCTCAACAATGTCACACCACACAAGAATGACTTGGACGTCAAGATGGCCTTTTCAAGTGCTATCAAGTCGTAGATGGGTAAGAGATGCAACCACTGCAAGACTACGTTCTGAGTAGTGATGCTCTGTTTGTTTCCTCTTATTCCATCGGTTTCACAGTCAAGATACTCTAACTTGATCTCAGCCTCTTCGCTTGGAAGTAAACCCTTATTGTGAGCGAAAATTGTGAAAAAGTCCTCAAACTCAGCAATCAACGGAAGGTACAACTCGTCCTGTCTCTTTCTCAACGTACCTCTGTATTCGTCTCTGGTAGTGAAAATGAGACAAGTGTCTGTGTCAAGGTATCTCAACATGTTGAACTTGATATCGTCCAAGTCGCCTACCTTAGCTATCATCTCGTTCTTCTCGGAACCAGCTTCTTTTTCGTGAATATTGATCAAGTCAATAGAACGAGCAGCTATCGAGGTAAGAGGCATCATGTTGGTCTTGATTTTCAAGTCTGGTAAGTTCGCCCATTCGTTAGCGATCAAGTAAGCAAGCTGTTTCTTGGAAGAAGGCAATGCCAATGGGAAGCCCAAAGGTGTTTTCAATGTCTTCCCGTCCAACTGAACTTCGTACAAGTCCTTCGTAGCATCATAGTGGGTATCAACCTTTTCCCAGAACTTGGTCAACGTCTTGGCCAAACGGTTTGTATCGGTCTTGGCGTTGTTTTCCACTGTCTTGTCCAATCCCAACAGTGATGCCTGGGGTATGAAAGCTTTCACAGATCCGGAAGTAGAGTACTTACTAATGGATCTCAATAATTGAGATCCACCAACAGAACTTCTACGAATGAATGGTTTCATGGCTACTACTCTGCCCGTAGCCAGGACTTTGGCAGAAGCTACTCTGAGCATGTTTTAGTGGACTTATTTGCGGTTTCTGAAGAATAAAAAGTGTAGGTGCAAATCTGGAAAATGTATGGAAGTCGTGAAAAATGTGAAAAATCGAGAATATAGTATTTTTTCCACGATCAGAAACTCTACAACCTCAACAGTAGAAAGCAAACACTCTTAACAGTAATTGTGATATCTACTTTCCTAACCACTGCTTTAGAATATCATTGGTCTATACATATCTACGATAGCTATCTACTATATCCATAGCACTCTACATTTTTGAATAGCCATTCTGCAATCATTGACCTAATTTACATATCTACCATACAACAGTCAAAATGGACCAACAAGCCCTACAGAAGATGTTGATCGAGATGGACAACCAGTTGAGCAAATCCAGAGCTGAGTTGTCCATGGTGAACCTCCAAATGGAAAGAGTGGACACCAACTTGAACATGATCAAAAGCACAACCGGATTATTGAATAAGCATTGTCAACCCAAGGAGAATGTATGGGAAGGTGTAGGCAAAGCATTTGTAGCTATCGACGTGGATGACTACAAGAAGAAGATCCAGGACGATGAAAAGGAGTTTTTGGACTCCAAGAAGAGCTTGAATATTAAGAAGAACTACTTGGAAACTACATTGGAGAAGACAATGGACACCATGACTCAAATCGTGGGCAAGAAGCCTTAATTGTAATATAGATCTATATATTAATAGAAGAAAGAGCATATTACTTAGTAGGTGAAATAGAAGACTATGTACTACATCATTTGCACGAGATAAAGTAGCGTAGACTAGATCATCTCGTTGGTCCTAAGATTCATTGTAGTAGCAATACGCTATGCCAATTTATCAACTCCTACATCTCATAGCATTCTGTACGCATGGATCTTATTCCATCCTCGTATCATCTCCTGTCTTACTGAACTCATCACGATCACTTCACGGACAGCTAGCTGATATGTTAGTCAATTCATTAATCTTCCTCATCTTCGTCCACACCATCATCAAGAATTCGTCTCTCAATATCATCCTCCTCTTTGCCAGTTATGGCCAGCTTCTCCAGCTTCATTCTTTCAGTAAGAAAAACATTGATCTGATCCTGAAGAGTTGTCAACTGAGCCCTTAAATGTCCCAAGGGAGTATCTCTGGCTTCACTTGGCTTGTCTCTGTCTTCTCCTCCAGCTTTTATGACAACTTCGGAGATCTGCGTAGTCTGCCCGTCTGTCGTATGATCTCCATCTCCAGGATGGAACTCGTGTGGCTGCTCCAAGTCTGCTGCCGAGTACACAGCAGTTGGAATCAAACTCATCGCTGTAGTTGTAAAGAGAAAGATTGATGTCTTCGGTAGAGTAAAATGTCAAATATGTATGTGGTCACGTGATTCCTTTTGAAGTGATTGCAAAATTTGTAGAAATATGGAGAAATCTTGACAAAAAACTGGATACTAAGTAGATAAATTTGAAACTACAATAAATAAAAGCTCTAGGGAAGTGCAAAACTAACGAAATGTCTCATTTATCTATTGTTTATGGCATATCCGCAGAAAGTAGTATACGCCAGTTAGATCTACAAAATCAGTAAAGATAAATAACGTATATACATAGAATTCATACTTAAAGGATTAATGTATACATAGAATCATCATGCAGTGTAGTCCTTGATGGGGATCCTTTCAGCGGTGTTGGAGTAAGCATTGAATTTGATCTCAATGATATCGTCTGTAGGGAAGTTCAAGTAAGGTATATCGTAGCAGATGCAAGACATCAAGTAACCGTAGAAGACCTTGAGAATTGTGTCGTCAGCGATGATCAAGATATCGCCGCTCATGCGTTCCATTTCCAAGATCAACGGCTCAATCTTGATGGCCAAGTCGTGGTAGGACTCAGCACGCGAGAATCGGTAGTGATAAGGATCCTTGATATACTGTTCGTATTCATCAGGATACTTAGCCAGGACTTCGTCCTCGGTCATATTTGCTACTACACCAGGATTTTTTTGAGACAATTGGATTCTGTGTCTGATTTTCACATTTCTGTCAGCGAAGTACTGTGTTGTTTCAATAGTTCTTTGTTTCACAGAAGTCCATACTACAAGCGAGTCCTGGTCGATTCCGTCTACACCAGCTGCAGGCTGTCTTTCGTCTACGGAGAGTTGCCGTTTCAAAACTGCTGGTCTCAAACGAGCTAGATCTGGGTTTTCCTTGTCTTCCTCGTCTTGAAAGTATGATCTGCCGTTCTTCTTGACGTGTTCGATCAACGACTTGGTCAAGTTGAAGGCGTACTTCTTTCCTGCATCGTCCAATGGAGGATCCTTAGTGTAATCCAACAGGTTCTTGTAGCACCGAGCAAAGAAAACCGACCCCAGCTTGATTCGTGAGTTCATTAAGTAGAACACAACCTTATTGATCAAGTAGCCGTAATTCGAGTTGTGCAACTCGATTCGCTCACCAAAGTTGATGAACTTGATATAAGACAATGTCGCATCCTTCTCGCCCATATTCTGGTAATAGGGCGCCAAAGCGTTGATCCGCCCACTGTAGTCCTTATAGGCCTTGTCATAGTCCCAGTTGACATAGTCAGGTGATGAACGTGCTGCCTCCTCCATGTTCTTCATGATGATGGCATCGTCTGTGACCAAGCTCTCGATGAACAACACCTGGATGTTCATATCAGTGAATTTCTTCTGCAACGCAAGTCTGTACTCCGGCAAGGCGTTGACAGCATCGTATATGGCCACTTGACCCTTGTCGTTTTTGAAGAAGTTCAACATGTCGTTGAGGCACTCGTCTACAATCTTGTTTCGGATTTCATTCGCACGCTTGCTGTTTGGTGACGGAACAAAAAGATCATGCGTCACATCATCCTCGGCACTGGCTCTACGGTAATTTCCCAAGTGGAACGAATGAGTCTTGACTCCAAGCCATCTTAAGTATCTTGTCAACGATACCGACAAGTGGGTTTTGCCTCGGCCGGGCAAACCTGCCAAAGCGATACAGATCTTGCCGGCATGGAACAACCGGCCAGACTCCGTGGAGTACAACTGGCCTCCACCGATAACTGAAGACAGCGCATCTTTGTGGACACCATCTTCGCCAGTGATGTCGCTGAGTCGACGGTGAAGCTGGGCGATGTCGGAGTCCATGTCGACCAAGTTGGGTTTGTCGTTGTTGTGGAATGACCATCTCTTGGTGGTTCTTCGCTGCGAAGCCGTTCGAGAAATGGGCGCAGAGCCAAACCCGTTGAAGAGCTCGCTCTCGTCGTCAGAATGGATAGCGTTATCAGACATGATTACGAAATCGATATTTAGGAGATCGGTGCTATAATTTAGTGAGATAACGTTTAGAAATTCAGCAAAAAAATGGATTCGATACTCAGATAAAATGGACGATAGAAGTCAGTGTGGTACGATGTGAAGGATATATCAAAAAGTAACAAGAATGAATTAGTATGAAGGATACCAATCACAAATTCTGAAAAACACTAAAAGAGATATCTTTTTCTGGAGAACAGTTATAATCAGCTGTCTCCTGGATGATAACCTTCCCCAGAGTGAGCAGTGTGTGGGAACCAGAACGGGGTTAAGCGAGTAGTTAGTAGAATTGGTGATAGACTGGAAGGACTAGGAAGTAAAGTGTAACCATTTCTAATAATTGAAAGAGTAGATACACAAAGAACATTAATACGGATATTGTAGAGTCTTGTAGATACTAATTTTCCTAATCTCAATTGAGTTTTCATTTTTAGTTTTCGTGTGGTTACAGTATGATGAATCCCACAAACACTAGCTAAGTATACTTGGCCAACTACACTTCCTGGACCTGTCACCAGAACTAAGGACTATATTCACTGGCTACAGAGTTAAGCAGTTGAGTTTTGTCTCGACAAATTGTCTTCACCAAAATGTATTTAAATGAGACTATTGGAAATCTGGAGTAACCAATTTAATGTTGCATGAATAGATATGAACTAGGAAAGCAATGTCAGGATTGGCAATCGTACTATCTACTGTAGGTGCCTTTTCTGAAGCAGTATCCAACAAAGAAGATTAATGATACAAATCTTCCATAGTCTGCCAGTAATAATTACAAGGCTATTTTTCCAGGGTCAGCTTTCTTGTGGAGGTAACAAAGATTCTTCTGAGCTACAGTCTAGAAAGACAAGGAATGTAATTAGAGCAGTAGATAGAGGCGAAAAAATGGATAACAGCATGATTTCCTAATCAAGAGAACTAATTTAGAACAGTGTGATATGAATAGCCAATAGTTTCAAATTCATGTTACACTAGCAGACTACTTTGCCATGGATTCAATCCACTCTTACACACTACATACTATGTGTTTCTTGAAAGTGAAGTTTTCAGACATTAGAACTACAATATGCCACTCAATACGGAACCATTAAAATACATTCATATTATATAAAACACAGAATTTAGATGTCTCGGATATTCATCCTTTATGTATAGAATTTATGACAATATGAAAATAATTTATTCGAGCTTACCACCCTTTCTTTCGATCAAGGCCTTTCTGTCCTTGTCCAAGTGCAACTTGGTGATGACAACCTTGGATGGGTGAATGTTGATTGGGACGGAAGCACCGTTGGACTTTTCCTTTTGTAACTTTTCGATTTGGACAGCGAACTTCAATCTGTAGACGGAGTTGATCTTACCTTCGGAACCCTTCTTGGAACCTCTGACAACCAAGACTTCATCTTCCTTTCTGATTGGCAAGGACTTGATGTTGTACTGTTCTCTTAATTCTTTAGACAATGGAGCAGATAACAAAGCTCTTCTTTCCACAGAGGAGGAAGTGAAGTAAGCTTTTCTGGCTTTAGAACGAGAAGAAGAAACGTCTAGAAAACTGTTAGTATACTGTTTGGTCTTATTGGTATAAAGCTGTAACATGAATCGTGGAGTCGAGCTGAGTACTTATTGAACAAGTTCGAACGTTAGGTATATGGATGAAGTCACTCTGGATATCTCTGCAATGAAAAGATTTCAACTGGTCATTGGGAACTTGAGATGGGGACTTGAATTGCGATGTCTTGATAAAAATCTTCAAAATTTATGATAACACTTGGAAAGACAATGACACTACAGGATTCACTAGGTTGAATACCTTCATCTTTAGTTGATATCTAACAACTGCTTGGACAATATTATTTGACTTGGAAGCTACAATTTTGTCTTTTTTCGTATGGATAAAGTGATCACTGCTCAACTTGGATTCATTTCATCGATATCTTCAAATAGGGAATGTCAAAACCTATTCAACTCTCAAGACTCTATCCACGACTATACTGTATTCCGCATTCTTGAATCGATATTTACCTTGACTGATTTTGGCCATCTTTAATGATACTAGTACTTAGCAAAAAGGAGTTACCTAAACCTCACAAAGTGTTTTTAATAAAATTAAATTTTCACCATACTAGCAGAATCCAGGTGAAAATTGTTGCTCACAGTGTGAAGGCTATAGGCAGTCTCAGCGCTGTAGGGAGAAAAATTTTCGGAAGCGAAGTGCGAGTACCAGATTGAGGGCGGAAGCCCTAATATTTTCATTGGCACATGACTAATTTGAGAGACTAATGGGTGCAAATTTCCCTTGACCAACAAATACGTACTAGCATTCAGGCTGATGGAGCTAAAAGTGCTTTTATGAAGTAGTATTTATGAAGTAGGTTTCATCAGAATAGTACAGATACTTCTTATTCGCTATCCAAATATAAATATTTGGTATGTTATTCTCATTGTATTCTGGGTATTTCATAAGGTTGCATACACTTGTAGTGATCTCAGTGCACTTGCTACTCTAAAATACACAAACGACTTCGAACTATAGCTCAAATTCTTTATACATGTAAAGATTGACAACTAATCCTCTCATATTCTAACTGGGAATGCTTTTGTATTGCAAAAATTAGCAAAAATAAATTGTTACTAGCAAGCCCGAGGCGGGACTCGAACCCGCAATCATTATCTCCGGAGGATAACACCTTAACCAATTAGGCCACAAGGGCTTGTTTGTAACCCATGAGGGACACTTTTTCCACCGTTCGATACCTAAACGAGAACATCCGTGCCGCAACAGTTAAAAAGATGTCAGAACTACGACCAATCAATCAGCCAGAGGGACCTCTAGGGGGTTTCTCTGGTGAAAGCTCTTCAAATCAAGCCTTAAACGAGCCAAAACCACCGGATATTGACCGAAATCCACACGACCATGTCGCACCCCCTGATCTGATGGACCTCGATGGCGAGTCCACAGATGCCGATGAAAACGGCAATTTAGAGCCATCCTTCGTGACTGCAGTGTCATCTACCTCTGAGGAACCGGCCCAACTACGGGATAATCCCATGGACGAGCTGGTTATTCAGAACCAGACCCCATTAAGTCCTACTATGGAAAGTTTTGAAACCTCAGTTTCGGAAATTTTTCAAAGTCACGTGCTTGACGAGGTACACGACCAGGAAATGGCTGCAAACGATGATAATGAAATGGATCACATTTCTTTAAATTCTACAACCAGCCTCTCGAACTTGCCCGAACAAGAAGATTCTCTCCTTGTACACCAACTTAAAGAAAATACAAAAACCCAAAAAAATTCTGAATCCTTACAATACTTAAATAAAAACCAAAAAAACTCCGAAAATACAAAACTCCCAGAAAAAAATACACAAGACCTTGAAGCAGAGGAATACCCACTCTTAGGAACCTCAAAGAGTTCTTCTAAGAAAAGGATTCATCCCTCAAACCCCAAGGCAATTAGATCTACTCCTCTTCCAAACCCTAATAAGGCAAAATGGGCAGATATTCTTCAAGATGTTCCCGATAAAGAATCCGACAAAATACTTCAAACATACAGACTGAAAATGGAGGCCCTCCAAGAACAGATGAAGATGGACGTTCCTACCACCAATGAAGTCTTTGACCAGTTTGACACATACTCGACACTTATCAGTCACTTAGAAGGGTTATCGGAAGCAAACTATAAGGGCCAACAGAAAAGGTTCGACGACTGGGATACGCCTGAGGAGGTAAGAGTGTCAACCCTCAGCACAATCGGCAGAAACGTTGCTGAAAAGTTAGATGTAAGAGTCCACATTGACTCATTTGAATACAGACTGAACCTGTTAAAACCCCAAATGAGCATCGAGGACAAAGCTAGGATAATTCTTACCCACTTTAAGGAGACTATACCTGATAGGTTAGATGAGTTAGAAGAACACACCGAGCAGAGTATTGCCAGTCTCAAAAAATCACTTCAATTTTACCAAAACCAGATATCCCCAGGGGACCCTCTGGAGCAGGAGTTGAAGCGGGGCATCAACAATACCCAACTTGAAATTGAAGAGTTGGAGAAAACACTTCAAATCACTCAAAGGATTTATGACATAAAGGAGTATTTCCACATACATATCCGGGACAATCTGCACTTAAACTTTAACTTCTCCATTACTGAAAGTAATACTGTAGTTCCACGCTTCAAATCTCAAGGTCCAAAGAAATGGCTGAAGACTAAATTTGAAGAAATATTCGACCCTTACTACACAGGGGAAGAAGGCAACTACAGATTTACACTTAAACTTATTCCTCTTTCTAGTTATCCCAACGTCTTTCTTGTGGGTATAAAAGCCCCAATTGGAAACAAAAACTTAGACAATCTATTAGAAGCAATGTTCAACCCAAATACGCTTGACACGTATCAAGTACCTCAATACAGGTCTTTACGCAGGGAAGAACGAGAGCCTATCGTATACGATATTCTAGCTAAACACCGAAGGGAAGTACCACTCCACAAAGGCAGATCGACTCTGTCAAGATTCCAGTCTGCTTTCTATTTGATTGCGACGGAATCGGATAGGATTCCAAACAGAAAGAACGCCTTCATGCAGGGTGTACAACTAGACATTATCTCCTCATACCAATTCTGTTTCAAATGTCACACCAATCAGCACTCAACCAAACGATGCCCAACATTCAAGGCCCCGGTTGCAAAGGTACCCTATTTTTATCAGAACGAATCCCCTAACAACGCACGTCCATACAAACAACATCAAAAGGACGACGATGGGTTTAACCCGGTGACCAAAGGCGCTCCACGCCGAAAGGAACCACAACCCTTAATCTCCCAACATAGACAAGGAGGTAATCGATTCGCGCCACTCGCCGACCTCCCAGAATCGGGAGTAACAGAACACGTGAGCCATAACCAGTCAGCACAACCTGACTCCCACCAAACCATGAGAGCTATCATGCACCCTAAATCTACAGGGGTACCTCGCAATACCTCAAACAACGAGAGACCACAAGATCAAATCCAAAGGGAATACATCCAAGATGATGATGACGAAACAGTAAGATACACCGATTCAGACGAAGATGAAGATATCCGTGACGATGAAGCATCCGTCATCCTTAGCCACCAGGTTCAGGACCAAGAAATGGAGCTCCTCCCAGAAACTACAATCAATGCCGCTGGCAACAAACCGACCAGAACACAACCGCTCCTTCAACCAATCACGCCTCGCCCAAGAAAGCAAGGTAAATCCCTTGTCACATCAAAAACCAAACCCCTAGCAACCCCAATCTCTTCACCATCCTACTCGGGTCGCCTAGCCCCTCTCACAAGGAAGCAACCGACCCCTTACTCTCCTATTATAGGACTCTCCCACTCCAACAAAAGTCAGACTCTAAGACAGTCCCAAAGGGTGCATGAAGCACTTAATAAGACTCTTAGTTTAAGCCGCGACGAACTGCAGGCACAAAACACCTCAGCCAGCCGCATCCCAACACTACGAGATCCTCCGCCAATAACAGATCCTCCTGCCAGAGTCATGGATATCACGGATTCCCCACTAGGATCCACTCTAGGGGAACCGGAATCCACAATTTTGGACAACATGGAAAGATCTGACCCTTCACTAAGATTTCAAAGTCAAAGCGTCGACCCAACACAAGTCGACTCTCCAAGTATACACCAGGACATTGTTGACCATACTAATTTGGCTCATCAACCGGTAACTGTCACGATTGGCTCACACGAAGCCAACCCCTCCAACACAATAGATTATTAATATGAGTAATCTACTAGATACGGCGATAACCAATCCGACCTTAAAGGCATCGGAAGTGAATCATCGCAACAACTTAATAACGATTAGATCCAAGAACATTCAACGAAACCAGGATCCTGCGAAAATTCGAGAACTAGCACATAAATGCGACATTCTCCTCATCCAGGAAACTGTTTTCCACTCTCAAAACCTAAACTACAACAACCTGTTCCAGGAAACCTCTTCTACTTCGCTGCCAAATTTGACACCGGAATGGATTCATGGGCTCCTGAATACATTGAAAGACTCCCAAAAGGAGTTAATCTACACCAACACTTCATCACGCACTGGGATAATCTTAAATCTCCAGTACTCCCACTTCCAGCAAATATCAAGTAACAACCTTGATCTAGACGCCGACCTTGCTCCCTATGCAACTGACGCCATCATCAAACTAACGGAGAAAGAGGAATACATCCTCATAATATCCGTGTACGGCCCAAGCGGGAACTATCCGGCTCAGGCCAAGTTGTTTACCTCATTACACTCCCAAATTGACATCATCACCCAAAGCTTCAAACTAAACAACGCAGGAGCTACATTCCACGTCTGCCTAGGGGGCGATTTCAACATGGTCCTTGACCCTGAAATTGACTCCTTTCACGTCGGACAAAACACGGAAGTCGCATCACGCGATGCATTCAATGCTATCTTCCATGGCTTACAACTCCACGACACTCTCAGAGGGCTCGATCCTCAAATCAAATTATTCACGAATGACAATTTCCGAAATTGTCGCCGCCTCGATCGTATCTATCTCCCCACGTCTCTTAAAGACAGGGTTTGGCGATACCATCAACACAAAGAAGGCATAATCTCATCAACTCATATAACAGTTGAAATAGACCTTATTATCCTTCCAAAAGCGACCTTAAAAATCAGAAAACCCCGCTTCATCGTAAAGGACCACTGGCTAGACAACACACATCTCTTCAGTATCTTACAACAAACAAGATTTTCCGACTACACTGCATTCATAAAACGATTGCCTAGAATAATAGGCTATCTTAGAAATCAACAGTCGGTCACTTCCCAAATAGAAGAGAGGCAACCACCAAAGATCTTCAAGGATCTCAACGACCGGTTCAAAGGGGCAACCCATGCAGCAACAATTGTGAGTACACTCACAACCGCAGATCGGGCTCGCACCGCCATCACAACCAAAGATATACTAGAGATACAACGAGAACACCTTGCAGCGCTTTACCTGGATTCCCAGGCCCAAGAAGCCAAACTCTCCATTAGGAGGTATGTACAGCTGTTCCGTCGCAAAGTATCAGCCAGCGACAGTGTGGAGCTTGAAAAGCCAATCACATATGAAGAACTTACGTCCGGATTACAGCGGACTGCCAACAGCTCCACGCCAGGAGAAGATGGAGTGACCTATCTTTTCCTAAAGGCTATCTGGGACAAGGCAGGCCCACTATTAACAAAGGACGCGGAGAATATCATGCAAACGGGAATATTACCAGAGTCAATGGCTCTAGTTCTCATCCGTTTGATACCCAAGAGAAAACGTAAGGACCTCACGGTCGATGATTTCCGTCCCATCTCCCTTATTAATACTTCTTTAAGGGTGATTTCGCAGGTCCTTAATATGCGCCTTCAAAAGGTGACCAAGGACCTCATCGGCTATGACCAATGCGGCTTTATGCCCGAACGCCAGATGGACTTTCAAATCCAACGGTTCCGGGCCCTCATCGACAAAGTATCAAAAGACCCCGAGACTCTGAAAAGTGCAAATGTCATTATATTGGACTTGACTAAAGCATTTGATCGGATATCGCACGACTATTTGTCTGCAGTACTCGACCAACTTGGCTTTGGCCCCAGATTCAAGCGGATCTTGCTCCTGGTAACGACACAACAATTTGCAGCCATTTTTACCAACAACACAAAGTCAGAGACCTTTCCACTCAAACAGGGAACGAGACAAGGCAACCCAGTGCTGCCTATCCTTTTCAATCTCTGCTTGGAGCCTCTTTTACAACGATTACAGAGTCGGCTCGAGGGAATTCCGATTCAACTCGACCATCTACCACCGCTAACAGCGAAATATTCAGCCTTTGCAGATGATCTCACAGTTTTTGTGAAGGGAACCAGAGATCATGAAATTCTCAAAGAAGAACTTACTCTATTTGAACAAGCATCCAACTCGTTGGTCAGTATCGCCAAGTCCCGGACCTGCCACTGGGGCCAGTCACCTCCCGAAGATGTTACCAAGATCCTTGGCTTTGAAGTCCTTGACATTAGCACCACTGACTACAAATACCTCGGAGTTCCGCTTAACGGCTTCCGATGGGATTCGTATATCTCCTCTCTTTCCACACAGCTACATTTCCACACCATACAAGAATTGCCAATTCATCTCAGATGCACGGGGTTCAATACTTACATCTTCTCGAAAATTTACTTCCGAGACCTACATGATCCCATGGCAAATGACAATATCAAGCACATCAAAAAGATGGTAAAGGGACATCTCCCTCGCATTAGCGACAGAAACCTTAGTAGCTTGAAAAAGAAAGGGGGCTTCGGACTACTCAATGTCAAGCAACAGCTCTTAGGAAGACGGGCAAAAGTTATCTACGAAACGTTGACGAATCTGGTGGATTGGAATCTCATAGTTCTCCGTGACAAACTTCAATCCTTCATTGATACAATTTACCCTCCGACACGCAATCAACTTGATCCCCTGAAATGGGACATCGTACCGTGGTACCTTTTCCTTGTGAACTACGCGGTCCAAAACAAAGATCATGCAATGTCAGCGTACAAGACCTACAATCAATTCACCAGAGCCGAAATAGCATGGCTCGAAGCATGGTTTACCATCATTAAGCCGAAAAACCGCTACCATATCCCGGATGAAAGGGGTAGGAGGTTTTGGATTAATTCATATTTTAAAAAGCCCTTCACGCTTAATGAGAAACAAGAGATGGTGCGTAACCCGCCACTTCAGCTGGATTGGGATAAACACATAACCAGCCGTGTTGATCGCATGACATTTACCCGTAGATCAGCAAAATATGAGCAACAAGCCCCGGTGTGTAGCTCCAGTACGCTACTTCAAAAGTTTCCCCTGCTACAGGACAATTACCCCAAGTTTTGGAAGGCTCTTTATAAAGTACAACTTCTTCATCCCAAAGGGACAGAGGAATTACACAGGGTCCACCTTGGTCACCGCGAACGCCACGGCAATCCGGAGGCTCTTGAAGATTGTGTAATGTGCCTCAACTCAATTGAAAGACGGAAATACTTTCACCATACCTACCAAGACTGTGAGGCTAGCCGCACGTTTTGGAATTTGTTAGGGCCTGAAGGTATGAACCTAGATTTAAACAACATCATTGGTAAGTTTGAACTTCCCGTGGCTGCTTTCCTTTCTCTAAATCGATACTTCCTTACTGTCTACTTATTTCAAGTTCGACGGCGGAACAGTGAAGACAGGGAATCCTTCTCTCTGTCAACACTTTCTACTTGGGTATCGATTTTGCAGTCTAGACGTCTTATTTAAACATTTTACAAGTCCGGTAGCATATACCGTTGTCAAGTTTTCTACAGTTTTCTAAGGATATCACCTAGTTTTTAGGTAATTTCACTCGGAGGTTTTTATCCTAGGATTTCCTCCACCATTCGGTATGGATTAGAGGATGATTTATATACTTTGTAGTAGATAGGTTAGACTTTAGTCGTAATACATGCCATTTCGTCAAAAAAAAACAGTTAACAGCAAGTTGGTTTCATTTCACCTTTATTCTTTATAAGTGAAATTAAAATACTCCAGATAGGCAAGCATCTATTCACTAAGTATTTCTATACATAGCTATGTAAGCTGAAGGATGTCTTTCTAGCAAAAAATGGAGCGAATGGGAAAGATGAAAAACTCAGATCTCCGTCTTCATGCCTCCTCGTAATATTGCTTCAAATAAATTGACTCAAGAGGCAACCTTCAAGAAAGAACAGACCTGATATCGACCATGTCCATTCAGAATCTCTGTGATCTCTTTCGACTTAAACATTTTCACTCATTGCACAAATAAACACATAAGAGAAATCTTCGACTCGATTTCGCGTGAATCTCTATCTTCTTCCATATCCCAGTAGCAAAGCAAAACTAAAACTTCCCACAACTAACAAGAGCTTTCAAAACATTGTGACAACTTAAACTTCCTAATTATGCCAACCCAAGTCACCAAATTGCAACAGCCTCATTGTCCAAATTTGCAGCCGGTTGCAAGGCCAAAATGAATTCTCACTAAAAATGAGCCTGTCAAAAGAGCCCGAAAAAAAGTTGATAAAATGGTCAAATTATCATGCCCCACTTGAATCTATAACTAATTTCCATTCTTCTTCAGATACATCCATTTCTCTGCACGAATTGTTTGCTCATCGCTATTATACATATCACATATAATACTTTGGCTCATTTTCAGCTTTTTGGCCATATAGCTCATCGATCTGCAACCTAACCATGTATTCCGTTCAAGCTGTAGGAATCAGATCTGTGGCCACGGCTTTGGGCAAGTCCCGAATCTCATTGAGTCCAGCTACATATTCATTAAAAATGTACTTCAACAGTTCAGCCTCAGCGGCCAGTTCTTCCAACGTTTCTCCAGCTATCAATTTCGATAAGATTGTTCCATTCAATTATAAATTTTCACCAAGTTCATTTTCTTCAAATAGTAAAATTTCCAGATTGGATTCCAAAACTTTTAGATTCTATTCTACAAAGACTGCACCACCTCCTCCACCTCCTTCTCACGACAAAAATGAAAAGGGCAAGAGAATCCTCAACAAGGCTACCCGAGCCTTTACGTTCTCGTTATCTTCTGTCATTGTTCTTGCTGCTACTGGTGTAGCCGTCTTGGTGGTGTACTTGATCTTGTCGGAGTTGTTTCTTCCTTCTGGTGACACCAGAACATTCAACAAAGCTGTCAAACTTGTAGAAAAGAGCGAAATTGCCCAAGAGTTGTTAGACTTCAAACCAGGTCACAGATTGAAAGCATATGGTGAAGTCCCTGGCGACAGATGGGTGCGGAATAGACCCGTTCAAAGTATCAGAACCAAGGGCCAAGACGGTAAAGATCATCATGTGATGAAATTCCACGTAGAATCAGATGCTGGAAAGCATGCAACTGTCATTTTGGAACAAATAGATACTTCATTCTGGAGCTCGGAGTTTGCCTACATCGCCTTAGATAAGCCAGGATCCAAGAGAGTATACATTGTGGAGCCAAGATTCCAGCCTAAGAATTACGTACCTCATCTTAAGGATAGTAACGGATTCTTGGGTTTAAAGTGGGGCCCTAAGAAAGATAATTAAATCTGTAAATACTCTAACGTCTTACGATTAATAAAAGGATTTAATGATTGGCTGTTGATTCGTAGATACACTAAATCGATATGAAAAAACACTGTAAAAATACTATACCGATTAGCAGAGAATATCATTAGAAGCACAAAAGAACACCAATTGCTATTCCAACCGGAACGAGACAACTGAGTGCCTTGGCAGTTTGAGTGTATCCACCATCGTTCTTTGCAATGGACCCATTGGTGCCGTTAGCTAAGGGAGCAAGAAGTTTGGGATTCAGAGGAGATTGCTGTACTTGACGATTTTCCAAATGGGGGTATTGAACTTGAGGATACGTATTTTTGAGGAGACTCCAGAAGTAGTTGTACTCTAGCCATTTCTTTTGTCCGTCTTCTGCCAACCTTGTGATATGGACTTTGCATGATTCTGTCAAGGTTTTGTTTGACTTTACAGAGTCATCGAGAAGTGCTTTTCCATCATAATCGCACAATTCTGTCTTGTTTCCTCCTTCAATGTATTGTTTGTTCAAAACATAGGAAAGTTTCTGTTGGAGCAGGCAATCAGAATAAGGACCATAGACGCCTGTAGTTCCATTGGCACTAATTTCAGAGCAGTCAATATTGGAACATATCTCCTTCAACAAGTCGTTGTCAAGATTGGCAGGATTAGCGGTACACTTGAACAGTTCATAGATACAATCACACTTGCCACTACTGGGTATTAGAGGAAGACTGGTGTTTGCTTTCCAAATGTCATTTTGTCCCAGACAATTGAGTTTTGGAATTTCTCTTGCCGATTCTTCAGCAGCGGTTATGCCTTGAGGAATCACACTATTATATCTCTGCTTAAGAAACTCAAAGTCTTCCAATTTGGCAACTGAACCATCATCATTTTCCTTGACCACACCGTAGTTGTTAACTTCTTGAAAGTATTCATAAACAATTCCTCCAGACCATACCTTTGCCATTGTACTTCCGTAGAGAGCTTCAACTTCTGTAAAGGGACGCGGAGACACAGCATTACAGCCGAACTCACTAAAGAAAATTGGAACTGGAAACTTGGAATATTCAATGGTGAGATCACGATAGCCAGAAGTGGCGTAAGTGGAGTAGCCACACCATTCATAAGTGTTAAGCCCAAAAAAGTCAGCAGTGCTACATCTCGTAGCTGGGTCTTCACAGACAAAGTAATTGGAAAGCAGTTTTCTAATCTCGGGATCGTCGTTAGAAGCATAACCAAGAGGAATCTTTCTGTAGCCGCTGTTCTTAATGTACTTCCTGACATCCCTGATTGCAGCTCTCACAAAGGGAGAAGCATCGGTATTGTACTTTGTGTTGGTGACTTCGTTACCAGCAATCAATCCCAACAAGTTGTTGTATTTGTGCAAAGCATCGACAACAGAAGTATAACGTGTATAGAGAGTAGTATCCCAATTTGGGTTGTTTCTGACAATAGACATTTCAGATTCTGCCATATCAGCCAAGACGTAGATTCCCTTACTTGCCAAAGCATTCATACAAATGTCGTGGTCAGCATTTGGATCAATCTGGTAAACTCTGATAACGTTGACGCCAAGTTCAACTAAAAGAGGCAAATCCCTTAAACAAGTAGTAATATTGGCTAAAGAGTCAATGTAGGGAACTTCTTTACTTCTATCAAAGTCCTCCCCTTCTCTTCTGGATCTTTGATAGGCAATGCCCTTGAGGAAGAATTGTTCTCCTGTATCATTGTAGAAGAACTTGTTTCCCACAATATCTATAGTACTGATATCGGAATTGGTAACAGCAGCCAGAGAAAATGCTGTCAAGGCAACGAGAGTACTGATAGTAACAAAAAACTTCATTTTCTGATATATTTGGAGAATCTTTTGTCAGTTAATAAAAAGGGAAAGTACACAAGCAACGATTGCAAAAACTAAAAACGGTTGCAAAATTAACTTTACCCGCTTGAGAATTGGTAGCGCACACATTTACAATCTATAATCGTACATTATCATAATTACTTTTTGTCAGTCTAAAAACTAGAAGATGCCTATTAACTGGTGTAATTCCTTTCGGCCCTTGCATTCTATCATGAAAATATCATCGTTTGTGACTTTGACAAGTAAACCTGCTTTTCCAATTCGTTCGATACGTTTATACATCTCTGCATCACGAATCAACCAGTTGAACTCTGTTTCAGCTTTGCTCTCTATATCAGTTTTTTTCAACACCAAGTTGAAATATGACTTGTTGGTGAAGGATTCGGTTATCAGATATACAGTTAAACTGTACATGGAAAGAATTTTCCATGAAGAAGGCGTGCTGATGCTGTTATAAGATTCTAGCTGCTTTTGCAACCTGACGGGCATCTGATTCAACAAGATCAACTTGGTGTTGTCAGGGTTAGTGAGGATGTTGAGATTGGCCGCCTCTTGGGAATTGATTGAATAATCTGAGCCACCTTTCTTCATTCTCGAAATTGGTTTTGCCGATTTAGTGGTTGACCTTGATTCACTCGAACTGAAACTGCTATAAGTAGTGGATGCACTTGGTTGGCACTTTCCATCCATTATTGAAGAGGTTATTGTAAAAGAAGATGGTGCTAACTCCGAGTTTTGTAAGGATCCGTAATTATTATTCTTTGCATTTGCTGACAAAACCCCCATAACATTATTGACGTTGGTAAGAATGCTGTTTCCCAATGCCGAAGTCTTGCATCTGACCATAATTTGCATCTTTTCAGAAGTAACGGAATTAATGGAAGAGATTTGCAAGTCCAAAGCATTAAGCTTGACTGAAGTTTGCCCTCCAACGATGTCCAACAATAAGATTGGCTTATCAATTTCAGCATTGTTTGCATCAGTATCCTGTTTGAAGAATATTATCCAACTCTTGTTAAGATGATAGTTGGTAACAATTCTTGCAAACAAATTCTCGTTAACTGTGATCATTTCCCACTTACCATACTTAGGTTTCCATTTTGACACCTTCATCGCCTTGGGCGTGGCTTCTGTAATGAAAAATTCTATTGAGTGATCGTCGTTGATCATGGACTTGATTTCATCAGACACAAACAATTCTTCCTCTGTGCTTTCTAGAAGTTCCAAGTTAGTCTGCGAGTCGTTGTGTTGACCGAGGCTTGCACTTGAACCGTTCTTGTACTGTTTGAAGAAGTATGTTGAAGTTGAAGATGGCAATGCAAATGCAGTTGGAATTGCTGATCTACTGGATTCAGTAGAGGGAGTTGATTCTTCACTCTTATTTGTAGGGTTTCCAGCATCAACCTGATCCACCTTACTATTCTTTGTTGAAGAATTAAGAGTTGCATCCGAGTCCTTCTTCATCAAGTCGTTAGTAGAAATACTCGAAGTAACCGAATCATCAGAGTCTTTCTTGTTCAAAATGCTTGAGGAAAAGGAATTAAAAGATTGATCAGCTGCGTTGAAATGCTTTGAAGACGTGACCAACGATCTATTTGCTGTATTGAAAACACTCGAAGTTGAATCCATTGATTTGTTTGCCAAGTTGGTATTTGTAGAAACTGAATCTACGGACTTGTTAACCATTTGGAAACCAGCCACATTATCGTTTAAGTTTGCTTTAGATCCCTTTTTGAAAAGGTTGAACAACGACTTTTTTCTTGTTGGCTTCTTCTGAGTTCCCGGGGTGCCAGACCCAACAGAAGGAGAAGATCCCTTTTTAGAATTTATGGAGACTTCAGATTCAGCAAACGAAGGACGGTAGTCCTTGCCGAAATTAGAAATATCAATTTCAGAGCCAGTCGACAATTGATACAAATTTGAACTACGGCCAGTGGCAAGGTCGGGAACAGATGAAAATTTAGTTTGCTGTCCAGAATGGTGTTTGTCAGACAAAGATAATCTACCAGTTTCTGTTACAATATTGGGCAATGTAGGAGCCTTAATCATTACTGGTGTGCCTTCTACATCTACGATTTCGCCCTGAGAAGAAATAGGACGTCCTCCCGCATCACAGTCCAAGGAAGATTCCATTGTTCTCTTGTTTATAACCTTGGTTGGGCATGTGTCTCCGTCAGCTTTTGTCGATACCAAACGAGCCAATGTAGTTGAAGAAACAGTTTTTTCTATGATGCTCAAACTGCGATCATATTGAGTCTTTGCTGAGTCGGAAGAGTCTTCAGATTGAATCGAAGTCGAAGATGGTTTTCTCAACTGGAATGCTGGAGGTGGAGGAGGCAAGATTGGTATCTCATTAGTTCCATTCAGTTTCTGGATCGAGTTGCGGAAATGTTTTTCCAATTGTGACAATGGTGAACTCGACTGCTCCGAAGTCTCTTGGATGTAGAGCTTGGGTTTCTGTGGAGTGTGGTATTTTTGCTGTTCTTCTCTGTCCTTAATGTCCTGTTTGTGTTCAGAGTCAGAAAGAACATTGATGCCTAATCCTGCCATCTTGGTGGGACTATTTACAGGAGTAATCAAGAAGGAGTCCTCCCCTACTGGCGAATGTTTTGCTTCCTCTGGGAAAATGGCTGTGAGCTTCTTGTGCCAGTCATACAAAAACTGGGAATCCAACCCAGTTATGGAGATAACTGAGTCTGTATTCTCGGGATGAGAGAAATTGATAGCTTTCAAGAACAACGTATCCCTCTTGAAATCTACAGATACCTCGTTGACTCTAAAGGGAGGAAACATTAACGATCTACTGAACTCCTTTGTTCCAGAATGGACCTGGAGAATAGCCAATGAGTTGTACTTCTTACCATGAGAACCTCTACTGCCACCAATATCCAATAAAACCAACTCTATGGGCACTTCCTTGTGATCCTTGTCGTGAAGCAAAAGAGGCTCATCTTTTGTTCTTTCGACAATTTGTTCCAACTTGAAAATACCCGAGACTTTGGGAGGGCCTCTGGAAGGAGGCTTGTGGGTTACTGTAGGTGTTGTGGGTGTCACGAAGGCATTGATGTTGGCAAAACCGATATCATTCAAACGGCTCAGCTCGAGAAGCTCTCGGTAGTTATTAAGAAGTCTTTCCATGAACTCCTTGATTGTGGACAACTTATCGATAACAAACGGATTTCTCAAAAGATTCGAAGTGGCAGCAATGAAATCAAGATAATGTACACAGTTAGTTAGGGGTCCCGCAAATGATTCTACTTTGTCCAAATTCGTGAAGTTGTGGTAGCTATCCTTGCTGGTTATGAAGGCTGCGTACTTGTCAAACAACACCATGGCATCTGCATCAAGCCAGAGAATGAAACTATTGACAAACCCTTTGTAGGTGTCGAGTTCGAATTCGGGATTGTCTATCACTTCCTTTATGTCTGCGTCCAAGATGGTTAACAACTTTGCGTTCTTGGTGTACAATCCTCGTACTATGGAGGTGATGGTAGACTTGGAGGAGCGGGCCGGCTTAACAGCTCCGAGAATCTCCACTAGGCAGTTGTTCTCCGCCTTCTCAGCGGCTTGGAGCAGCTTCAATGCTTCAAGTATGGTAGGAGACAGCACGGTCATGACAGAGGTTAGAATGGATGAATGAACGAAAATGCGAACTAATTAGTTGAATGTGAGTAGATACCGAATGAAAGGATGAAGAATTGATTTTTCAGCAGGTACCAAATTGGGTAGTTTGAGTAGATACCAACGATAGTGGAATAGTGGAGCTAGACGGAAACCGATTTTGTTGTTTCAGGCTGAAACTGTTGACTATGGGAGGTACGCTATCGAGCAGAAGCAAGCAGACTCCAGCAGATGAGCACAGTGAAAAATATAAAAATTAATGCTGGGATAAACAAACAAGACGATTAGAAACAGTAGTGGCTACTCGCAACGTAATGGCAATGAATGCTACAGTAGTCTAATCGATAGTCAGATATATCCAAGAGATAAATCGACACTGGTAACCATCCAATTGCTCCGTACACTGAAGAAGAGCTGGAGACCCTAATTATATTCACCGCCGGCCAGACAGGATAGCACAATAATTTCCCAGGCAGAGGCAGCTATTGTGTTGTTTTTCTTTCGGTCCTTCTGCTTGCAGCTTTAGTTTGTGTTTAGATGCAATCAATTAGACAACACCGATGGTTAGCATGGCGGATCTGCATTGGTTGCCCATACTTTGTCCCAATGAAGGAAAATTCACCCTTGCAATTTGACGCGTAAAGCCTCCTTGGACACGGTTGGTACGCGTTTGCGAATTTTTCGTCCTTATTTTTTGTTGCATTATTTTTTTGTTCGAGACGTGTATCGAGAAGAGCTCCACCGCTGCAGGTGAAAAATGGAGATTTACCAATTGTCTATTAATATCGATTTACACATACAGAAATACGACGGCAACAGGATAAAATACACACATAAATAAGATACAGCTTGTTCCAAAAAACCTGACTGAAATGCAGTAACTGTAGAGTGAGTCTCTTTCAGTACCAGGTACCGGCTACGCTTGATGGTGAATATTCGCTATCTTATCTGCATCGTGTCAATGGCTGGCTAACGCAATTTCGCCTCTCCCCCTTTTTCATTTGGCGTTCTGCCCTCAAACTACTGGAGCCAATTGGGTGATGCAAGTGTTGTAGCCCAGTACAGTCATAATATATTACTGGGCAACTTCTGCAGGCAGGCTGCTTCGGTACTCTGCAGACAGAGCAACCACTATATCGTTGGGAGGTCGTCTATTGCTGTGAGAATGCTTGCGTTTCATTCTCTGATTGATCTCTGGGACAGCTCCAGACATCGACAAGGTTTGGAAACAAGAAAAGCCAAGAAAGTTCTTCTACCGTTGTCACTAAGCAGTAGTGCATCATATTTCGCAACCGTATGAATGTGCAATCTTGCAGAAGCAATGTGAAATTTACGGATAACTGTCGTACCATGTCTAACTTTGGGAGTTACAGATGAATCAAGGCATTTTCTCAGTTTTAGGTAGTCGTAATATCGTTCGAGACTCCGGTTGCTTCCAGAAGCAATTAGGAGTTACGGTCCCCACTTTACCTCTTTGTGGATCTAAAATACTTTCATTAACATGATTTGAAACCTGTTAGTACTTCACTTTTTGATCCGTTCTTGATGAGTCTACTTTGCAAGATTCTTGATCCCATTCAATCAATGTGATCTGAATTCACTCCGTAGACTTATCAAGTGCTATAGTTACATGTGAACAACCTAGGTTGCTATTCCATACAGGCGAATGTGTCTAGGAGCATAGAAACGTCTAGGCTGTTTCAGCTTCTGGCATTTTCTACCGCTGTATTCGTTTGTTATGCAAGATTGGATGCAAGGGTCGCTAGCCATTGTGAGGCCGTATGTCCCTGGAATGGACTTATTCCACAGGCATGTATGGGGTCATGTGCACGTGATTCTAATTGGAAGTGAAGCTTACTAGAGATGGTCAATTCGTCAAAGCAGGACCCGAGGCATCTAGAGCTATGACATATGATTTGATTCCCCTACTGAAGTATGCCTGTCGGAGCCTTCCGCATTATATTTTTCAGTATTCTCTTGAGGTGATCCAGTCAAGAACACCATCCAAACCTTCACCTGTCTTCCCGCTAACAAGCTGAACATCCCATTTATCAGTCTGAGGAATCTGCGCTTTCAAGTCCAATGTCTTCTCCACTGTGTTTTTGATAGACCCCAACAGACTTCTGTCTGCCACCAGATCAATCTTGTTAATGAGCACTATTAAGTATACGCCTTCTAGCCGATCTTGTAGAATCACCTTCTCTCTCAATTCTTCGTAGGACTCTTTCAACCTTTCTAAACTCAAAGTGTCCACTACCCATAGAACTACATTTGTTTTCTCGAAGTAATTACCCCAGAAACTTCGTATTGTCGTCTGCCCTCCTATATCCCACACATTGAGTGTGACACCGTTATGAGTGAATGTATTGATCTGGAACCCCATAGTCGGCGATATGGTGCTGGTATCCTCTCCTAGGATATTCTTGATTATAGTAGTCTTGCCCGAGTTGTCTAGACCTAGAGTGAGGACTCTGATCTCGTTGTCTTTGATCTTCTGTTTCTTGATGATAGTAAGAAGTCCCATTGCAGTTCTTGTAAGACGAATATATCTAAATTGCGTAACTATATATACATGTAAAAGATTTGAAAAGTAAATCTAAATCCATTTGGATACCGACGTTGACTGGAATTTTCAAGTCCTCTATTTGCTATGGCTCGTAAGTGAACCTCGAGTATATGTCTGTCTTAGTTGATCAAAGCAAAAATTCAATTGTAGACACTACTCTATAACCAATTGCTTTCTCCTATTGTAGATGTTATCTCTCCAAAAGCCACTCCAGTCTATCTAGCTTTATAGCAGTCAAGAGAGTAAGATCAAATATCCAAGAATACAAACCCAATCTTTCTATTTTGGTTTCGCACTGTATAATTTTGATTTCTAAATCTTATCATATACAAAATCTCGATTCCAAATCTCAAATTGCAGCCCTTTCCATCGCAAATTCGTTTCCTTTTTTTATTCGTTTTCTTCCAAACACACCGATAACTAATATCTATTCCAGAACTTGTAGCAGTATGTATACGCATCAATGAAATCTCGTAAACTGTCTGCTTCTGCTAAAAGGCAGAGCTCTCTTTTCGAATTCACCAGACCGCGTCGTACTGAGTCAATTGATTTGACCCAAGATGAGAATACTAGTGTAAATACGAATGTTGCTCCCAGCAACAGAGCAAATTTCGGAACTGCTGGTGATTCAGTTATAGAGTCTAATATGCATTTGAATTTGGATACCAAAATTGAAACCAAAATTGGGTCAAATATCGATCCTACGGAATCCGATTCGGGGTCTATAATAGAAACATCTGTGTCTTCCTTCACTAGTACAGTAAAAGTTTCTTCTTCAGAAAAGTACGAAACACTCCTGTTTGGAGACTTCATTGAAGATACAGTCAAATGTCCAATTTGCAATTACAATATCACGTACTATGCCATTGATGACAGAACTAGACACGTCGATTTGTGTCTTCAGAGATTAAGTCTTGAAAGCAATCCATCAAAGACTCAAGAATCATTGCCTAAAAGACGTAAGAAAGCAGAGCCGGCCATATTGAAAGAGAAACTCCGTTATGTGAACGATATTACTTCTGGGGATGTATCTTCAAATGTAGAAGTGGAGCGAAAACCAGCCACCGAAAGTATAGAGATCTTGGATGCAACTGTAGCAACTCCCAAAGTAAAACAAATAAAGCCTCCTACAAAGATCATTAACTCGAAGCAGAGGAATCCAATACCGACACTCAAAACATTGTCTTTTCCAGTAGACTCTTGCAGCAGCTACGAAGTGTCAGTCGATGCATTTTGTTACGCTCCACATGCTACCATAGACCAGTATTTCTTGACGCATTTTCATTCGGATCACTACGGTGGGATATCCAAGAAGTGGAGTTACGAAAGAGTATTTAAAGAAGACACAGACTTCGACAATGATTCCAAGTATAGAAGAATCATCTATTGCACCAAGATCACTGGTGTCTTATTGACGCGTTGTTTCAGCGTGGATCCTCGTTTCATAAAGCATTTGGAAATGGAGACAAGGTACATAATAAAATCGTTCGTAGACATGACTCAAGGTACATCATATCTTCAAGATGGTGGATTCCCATCACAGAAGTGCGACCCTGGTCTATATGTAACTCCTATAACTGCCAACCATTGTCCTGGATCGGCCATTTTTCTCTTTGAGTCCTACGGAGTAGATGGAAGCTATCGAACAATACTTCATTGTGGAGATTTTCGTGTCAATGAAAGCATCTTGAAGCATCCCTTATTGTACAGATTCAATATTGAAAATGAGAACTCGATACCGTTAGACAAGGTCTACTTAGATACAACCTACATGGCTCCAGAATACAACTTTCCTAAACAAGAATTGGTTTGTGAGACTATCGGCGAGTTATTCTACGATCTCATCTACCAAGAAAACGTCGACGAAACACTATCCTCGAATTCCTTGTTCTCTAATTGGTTTGGTGTATTTACACAATCCAGGATCACTGACTTCTGGAAGACTGGCTCTTCACAGTCTATGAGCAAGAAGAAGAAATTTTTGATCCTTGTTGGGACGTATCTTATTGGAAAGGAACGCCTTGCAATAGCCATTCTGAAGCGATTGAACTGTCCCATTTATGTTCTGACGATAAGCAGTAGAAGAGATAAAATCGAAATCGTAAGGTCCTACGAAGACGAATATCTTAATTCTGTACTAATAGAAGATGACTTGGCATTGCAAAGTAAAGCTGAATGTGTAGTTCATTTGGTGCCCATGAAAATTGTTTCGTCGGCTACCGAATTATCAAACTACTTCAATTACAACAAATACTATGAGCACTTTGAACGATGTGTAGGATTACGTCCTACGGGTTGGAGCTTTGTTCCTGGAAGTCGGGGAATTGATGCTTCAGTGGCTGATGAAGAGCTCGAAGGAGAGTTAACAATAGACAACATCAATCCAGATTCAAACCACCTTTCACAACTACTTAGCTTGATGACTTTAAAACCTCAGTACTCATACATGAGAGATATTTTGCCCCAAGCTCCATTACCCAGAGCTGTACGCAAACAAAAAGCTGCACCTGATAAATCGTTGTATAGAATCTATTCTTTGCCGTACAGTGAACATTCTTCGTTTCGAGAATTGGCATACTTTTCAATTTTCTTCAACATAAAGCAAATTATCCCCACGGTTAACGTCCATAACTCAGAGTCGATTCGTCTCATGAAGGGCATAATAGACACCTGGGAGCAGGCCCGAGAACTCAAACTAAACGGAAATGCTGGAGTAAAAAATGCCGGCATTGAAGATAATTTAGTAAAACTATTTGGCAAACTTAGTCTTGAACAGTTTTAACCTAGTATTTAACGGAACACATGAACAATTTTGTCTACAGTCGAAATGGTACAGTTTTACTATGGGTGCATACATATATATGTTTATCAGTGTATATGTTTATCAATGTATATATATGATATGTGTTATGAATTGAATAGATGCAATTATAATTGAAACGGTCTGTGTATCTGTATCTGTTGCACCTGCCCAACAAGTCCTGCTAATGCTACGCAATAGCTCTCTAATTACTATTACAATTGTTGCTGTTCCTAAGCCTTAGGTTGCTCGTTTGCTTTTGGCTTTTCCTTCTTTGAGTCTTCCTTCTTCGGCTCTCCTTTCTTCAACTCTTCCTTCTTAGGCTCTTCCTTCTTAAGATCTTCCTTCTTGGGCTCTTCCTTCTTGGGCTCTTCCTTCTTGGGTTCTTCCTTCTTTGGTTCTTCCTTCTTTGGTTCTTCCTTCTTTGGTTCTTCCTTCTTTGGTTGCTCCTTCTTTGGTTGCTGCTTTGCTACGGGCTGTTCCTTTGCTTCAGCTTGACCTTTGGCCTTAGCATTTTCTTTCTCTTTAGCTAGCGCTATCTCTCTGGCTTTAGCTTCATCGGCAGCCTTTGCTTTGGCCTGCTTTTCCCTAGCTTCCACATCAGGCTTGTCCGTCTTCGAGAAGTGCTGACTTAAGATCTTCGAACAAGAAGTCAAAGTCTCGCAGTCAGACCACTGCACTACAAAATCACCTGGAAAATAGTGAAATTTGTCTACTATTTTATCAAGGTTGACGGCACGAGAATGGGCTGAAGCAATTGTTCTAGCTGGAATAATTGTCGTCTTACTCAACATAAACGGATGCCATTGAAGAATGTGCGTTAATGCAGAATCGGGTCCATACCCAAAGTTAGGATAGGTCAAATACAATGGGTCTCCCCAAGTTTCCAACATGGCCCTACCTATATGGTCGTTCTTGACCAAAAACGAATTAGATTCTATTTTAGAGTCAGACTGAGTTATAATCAATTTGATGGAGTCAGCTCTGGCGTTCTTATACGTTTTAATTGTGCCATCAGGAGGTATTATAGGTATCTCCCTTTGCATAATCGGATTCAAGGCATCGTTTTCCAAGATGTACTCCTGGATGTTGATGGTCAAATCCATGATTAATCCATCCTGGTCTAGATACCAGAACCACTTCGCATGCGGGAAAGCGTGCATTGCGGCTCTGGTAGCATACAAACGAACCCATTTGGCCCTTTCTTTGATCTGCAAATAACTAAGCGAGTTCAAGATAGGTAAGAATTCCTGGTACCAGCGTACATAGATACCATAATTATGTTGGTGAGCATAATTGACTCGGTTTTGCACGATCTTGGTCAAATCGTCTACTGAGTACTTCTCGAAGTCTACTGCAGTAACAATGACGACTTCGGGGTACCCCTTGAGAGAGCTTGGTCTATAAACTATTTTGTCCTGGTTCTTGAAGTAGTTTTTGGCCTTGGCCTGGTCGGAGACAGCGTTCTCTTCGTCTTCCTTCTGCTTCTGGATGATGGGGTTGGGGTCGTCAAACATATTTAGCGAACGAATCACTGTCTTTTCTACCTCTGGAAAATTGTGGTCTCTCACACGTGATTCTTTGATGAGCTGGTGAACCGTCATCTGCTTCAACAAAGGGGCATGCTCGATATTGGGGTACAAGTATCGCGAGCTTGACGGGATCTCTTGTTTGGTGGTAAGGGGATGAGGTGGTGGGTAGGAGTGGTCTTCCTGCGACAAGAAGATACCAGAAACAGCCAGGAACGGATTGAAAAAGAGCCAAATCACTACAACTATAATAGTTAGCACCGTCAAGTTTCGACGATGGAAGGTGTGAATACGGCCAAAGGTGGCTGGAAGTGGTAGAAATGCCTTTGGCTGTTTGCCATATTTACTGGGCTTGAATGTGGCACCTAGCATTGAGTGAAAAATTGTAGATTTCTATGCGATCGGAGTCTTTGCAAATTCAAGAGTGAAAATTGAGATTGTGAAACGAAATCTGTAGAATTTGAGATATTGTAGACGCAAACAAACTCAAACGGGAAAAATGTCGATATTTCTTCGGAATTTCGAATGTATAGCCAATTGAATCCTGTGTGTTTTGTTTATTGCTGTGCCAGATCGGTGTGTGAGTTTATATGAAAAAAGCGGATCTGATACCTACCGAGCTCTATGAAAAGCAAAAAAATGTAAAAACAGCACACGTGACTGCTCCTAACCTGCTCGTATCAACAGCTGAGACAAAAACAACAGACAGCTTGTGTTTTCTCAATACTGCTATAAGAAAGCGGTTGGAAGAAGATGCCACATCGAAATTTCTATCTATAGCACCCACTGGAATTGTCATTATTATCAAGCAATTTTGGCACCGTGCGGGACACTACCTCACGTGACTTTTCAGGTACCGCGCAGAGAAGAATCGAGTAGGTGGAAGAGGACGAGAAGAAACCGAGAGCCAGACAGAGGAACATGAATGTTTACCGGCAAGAAGCTTGGGTATGTAGCAGCTTAACTTATAGGCTCGCTGTAACCACTTTTTGAATACAAATTCTTCTTCCACGGCAATTTCCCTTTCATGTGTTCTATCTGACAGCTTCGTATTTTAGTCCACACGATCCTCGGACCTGCAGGTTGTCCCAAAGATGTACAGTTCAGCCTTATGAGGAGAGCTAGTGAAATGAGCTGAGGATAACTCTGAAATGACAACTCACCCAGATGTTCTGGATGTGTGGCAGACAGTCGTATAGATGTGATTTACAGTAAAGCACTATTAATTTTAAAATTTTGTGTGTGCAGCGTACTCTGCCTGTTTTTATTGTGATCTCTTAAGTCTAGACTGTAACCATATAAATGAATGAAGATCGATATATATATATATTGTGTGTTGTAAATATCTGTTGTATATACAATTGTCATACACAATTGCGTAGTTATACTAGTAAAACAGTTGTCTATGTGCTGGAGGTTGCAGCTTCCTTGTTGATTCTCTCTTCAATCACCTGTAGAGCCACTTGTCTTCTTCTCTCTGCAACCGAGTTGGCTACGCTCTTCTGGGCCTGACTGACCTGCTCTTGTCTCTTTTGTGCTCTCAAGTTACTCTGTTCCACTGACTCGTCGTTAAATGGGGTTACAACTCCCAAAAACACAAACAACTCGTA
This sequence comes from Scheffersomyces stipitis CBS 6054, assembly GCF_000209165.1. Lineage (NCBI taxonomy): Eukaryota > Fungi > Ascomycota > Pichiomycetes > Serinales > Debaryomycetaceae > Scheffersomyces > Scheffersomyces stipitis. The sequence goes on from NC_009043.1 coordinate 481,927, forward strand.
GCCCTTGTCAAACACTACGGACAAGTATGGTTTGGTTATAGAAGGGAAGAACTCTACTAGCTGGAAGGTATCCGAGGCATCGCCTGTAATCAACGAGGAGTTTGCTGCGTCTGAGCTGGCACTTGTGATGGGCAAAAGCGGATCGACAGCAAACGACTGGAAGAACCGTAAGTATGTGTACGACACAATAAACGAATTCACACTGGGAACAACAGGATACAACGACCTGGTGACCAATGCCGACCACAACACAACAACAACTAGTGCTGTAAAAGGCAAATGCTTGACCCGGAAATTGACCAAACCCTGGAACAAAACAATGTTGTGTTCAGGGATCAACTGCTTGAACACTACCAAGAAGCCAAAGTAGTACGAAATGCCTCCACCCAACGGCTGGTCCATTCCAGCAACATCGCCTCTCGCAATGTTGCTCACGATGGTAACAATCACAGACACAAAGTTGGTGATGGAGCCTACAACCAAAACAAACTTGATGACTTCTTTCCAGCTCCAGTACTTCTCTACATATTTGGTCAGAACGTATAGCACCACTACAGAGATTATAAGGGCTATTATTGAAACCTCTGCAAAAATAGCTGTCACAACCACCCACGGATAGAACAACGTGAACCTAGGCACCAATTGTAAATAGGGCACCTGGATGTTCTGGAAAGAAACAACTCCGTCAGGACTGTTTGTTGGGGTAGGCAGGATAAGCTCTTCACGATACGTGTTGAACTTTATAATGAAAATGAGCCCGGAAATGGCCGCCACGGCTCCGAGCAAGATCCGGGTGGAACGGGGAATATTATGAATACGTATAAGTCCAGCCATTGCTTAAATAGAAGACGAATTGGAGTATCTGAAAAAACTTGGTACAATTAAATTCGTGAATAAATTCAAAGCACAATAAATAAATAAAGATTTGACTGATATCTGCGGCTAGTCGAATCATGTGATATTAATCAGTTGACTGAGAGAAAACCTGTATATTGCCCACAAGGTTTTCAGGTGTCCTATGGGTCAAGGACAACTCGAGTCTTTTTGAACTACAGTGGTTGGTGTCGGTGAAACTTTTGATAATTTCTAAACATCCTTTTGGGTCAGGCTAAAGGGAGATTTATGAAGGCACAGGTTGAAGAAACTAGACGAAATGTACCAAGTTAATTCCATTTTCCGCCTGCATATCTCATTATCTAATGGGTGCAAAATACGAACATTTAATTACTCTGGACCGTATCTGGGTCACTAATCTGTTCCGATTTCGTGAGAGTCCGTCAGAATTCATTCTACTGCTCATCACCAATCACAGCATAAGTTTATATTGTATGCGTGTAGAAAACACAATATCTCTACATTTACTGTGGGAGTTTCTATTAATTAAATGCTCTATGTTGTTCTCAGGGTTTAAACCAAAATCAAACAAGGGAGTGGTTCAAAAGTTTCCAGTTTCTCACGCTTACCTTCACGCAAGAAGCTTTCGATCTTCTTGTGGTATTTCATTGCATGCAACAGATACACGCCGCTGCGAACACCATTTTTCAGAGCAGTGCATATTGCAAACAATCGTATATCTTTGGATCCATCCTGACAATCAAGATCTACATTCAATCTACAACACCATTAATATTTTATCGTAAAATAAACCTGAATTCAAATGTAAACAAAAGTATATAAAAGTTGTATAAATACACACTCAAGTAATTGGTGAAAATAATGTAGCAGTAATCGGTCAATTAACATCACCAAAATGATTGACTTTTCCAATTTGTGGGATGATCTAAAAGGCCTTAGTGGTGTAATTGTGAGTTGCCTGACTCTTGTTGGACAAATATGCTGGCCAAGTGTAATGTTTTGGTCTGTTTGGACCTGTGTCATTGTTGTCAACCTTTCTTGGTTGGAACAAACCCTTGGCAAATGAAATATCTATATTAGTACCGAGCGATTTAGGAAGCTTCAGGCCTGCAACAGCTGGAGCTGCAATAATAACAACGAAGATAACCAAAATCAAAAAGTACAAAGAACAGTATTTTCTGACCATTCTCTTTCTCAATCTTGCTTGCTTCAAAGAGTAGATTGGAGGTCTAATCAACCTGGAAGGCTTCAACCAGAATAACATCGTAGAGTGCCATCTATCAACTAATGGAATGAACAAAATAGGCAATTGGCAGAACAATATGATATGAGCCAAGACGAAGTCGCCCGCAAACTCAGACATTTCAATGATCTTAGCACAGAATTCACGAGCTGGTTGAGTGAATGCCATCCAGCCCATACCAGTACCGTACCACTTACCAGTCCAGAAAGCGGTGTTGGCTTTGTCGTGTTTAAATTCTCTGGTCAAGAAGCACAAGGTCAAGAATTTGAACAATAGTCTCTGAATATAGATCATAGTAGCAAAACCCAATAACATTCTGGCAAATACAAAACCTTCCAATACCCACATCACGATGAAGAAGACAATGTGAACAATGACAGCACCACCGTGTGCAACCCCAGCAATGACAGCACCTGTCTTCTTGCAGCACATTCCCAATAAAGGACCAGCACAACAAGCCAATCCAACGCAGACGGCCAAGATACCCATGTCAATAACCACTGGAGCCAAAGCACAGATGACAACTCTAAGGGTAGAGTTGACAGGCAGGACGTCTTTTGAACCGTCAACGTCAAATGAGTATTTAGTAACACCAGTTTGAGCATTAATAAAGGTGTAGGCGACGAAAAGACCAGCGGTATAGATAAGAGTTGGGATGAAGTCAGCAAACAAGATATTGGATCTGTGAGCCCTCGAAGCGTCACCAGCATCCTTTTCAGACACGTCACCAGTTAATTTACGCTTGAAACCGGTAACACGCGATCTTGAAAGTCTGACATATCCAATCCACGAGTTTCTGTGCCACTTGGTGTTACCTCTCGACAACCATCTAATGAAGTCACGGTAGTCAATGAAGAAGTCTTCCCAGGCGAATTGATGGGGGTTGAATACAAATGGCGAGAACATCAAAGAAGACAATGAGGCCCAGAACCATAACAATGGAACCTGCCAGTGTGCAACAGAGCCAAACAACAAGATCAACATCAATCTGGCACCCATATAGATGGAAGAGTCAGCGAAACGAGAGTACAAAATCGAGAATGGAATTCTGGAAGTTGCAAACCCTCTACCTGTAGAAATATACCTAGCACCACCTACAGTCAAATCAGTGAAAACCGAGGAAGAGTAGATTTGGGCAACGAAGACTTCGAACATTGGTGACAATGAGATAAAGTGGCGAACGAATCTTTGGAATGCCTTCCAGACACCTCTTTCGATCAATTCTTGCACAACCAAAGGAATGAAGGAAATGAAAAAGACAATGAAAATTGACAATGTATAACGTCTGGTCCAGTCAACAGCTGGAGACAAGTTGTAACAGCCGAATGGGAACATGATGTCGGTGATAGGAGAGTCTCTGTTGTAGTAACATATGATCGATTCGTGGGCCAAAGAACTCAAGTTGGCCAATACCAAAATGAAAACTTGCAAAGACAACTGAATGAAAAGATTGTTAATGTGGAAACCTGGATGTCCATAGTAAAATGACAAGAACCGGTCCAATGGCAACTGAGTAGATAAATAGTAATATTCTCTCGACAACATCTGTTCACCCATACCAGCACCAATCTTGGTGGTGAAATTCAAGATGGATCCGAAACCCATATCTCTACCTTTACCACACTGGTAGTACTCACAGTGCTTGATCTTACCACCTCTCAACATGGCAGTCATACCAGCGTAGATATCTTCGTTCAAATGCAAACCCTTTTGGGCCTTCGAAACACCACCTCTGGTAAACATGAAGGTAGCATTCAAGAAATCAGGATGACCATAATGCAATTTACCACCAATCTGAGCCAAGGTTCTGGCGAACAAAGTACCGAAAGTCTGTTCCTTACCAGCAGCAACATCACCTAACACACCTGAGTTCTCGGAGAAAATGTACTCTCTAGCACCCAATATGGCTACGGGGTCCTTCTTCTTGGATTCGTCGGACTTCAAGTTGGGAGCGTATGGGTTTACGTACTCTACATTCAATTCTTCGAACTCGGCCAAAACAGATCTGATCTTCAAACACTCTTCCAAGTAGTTGTCCTGGTTAGCATCGATCAACTGAATGTACTCACCTCTGTGGAAGATGATTGCGTGATTCTGGTTATCAGATTTACCGTCACCCAAGATAGGATTACCAGACAATTGCACTCTAAACTTAGGGCGTCTTCTGCCGTTTTCCAACATCTCACAGTGGCCGTCCATCAAAGCGGAGTACACTCTTGGTTCTTCTTCTTCGTTCAAAGGAGGCTCCTCGTCCAAGTAGGCGATTTGCAAGTCGGGATAAGCACGCAACAAAAATTCAGCATTTTCCATTTCATCGTCCTTGAACTTGGACAATCTTTGCATCGAAACCAAGAATCTAAACTTTCTTCTGGCCATCTTTTCCAAAGCTAACTCTAAACCTTCTGGATCTCCTCCAAAGTATTGTACTAACTCTGGATTTTCCACTCTGTACAATAACTTGATTGCTCTGGCGTAGTTCATGAAACCAGAAACAGTTCTGTACAATGTTTGCGATCTCAATGAGGCCCAGATTCTAGTTCTCAAGGTATATTCCGGAGCAGCAGACTTGAAACCAATACAATAAAATGGCAAGTCGTCAATCTTGGACTTCAAACCATTTTCAGACAACTTCTCAGCGTCATCCCCATTTTCATAAGCAGCTGTTTCTTCCGCCAATATCTTTGTATCATTGACAAAACACTCCCATTCGACAGGATGTAACTGTTTCAAGTATTCCAATAAGGTAACTCTCGAGTACTGGTCGTCTTCTCTGATGATTTCTCTTAAAGACAACAAGATCTTTTCCGAATAGTGAGGTGTGAAAACTGTAAAACTTGGCATGTTGTCGACTGGCAAAGGTTCAGGGATAGGAGTAGCCAACGACTGGGCAAAGAACGAAATTCTTCTTTCGGCTTCAGAGTTACGAGGAAAGAATTCTGTCTCAAAGTTGTTGTCATCCTGACTGACAAAGAAAGTAGGAGCTCTCAAGGTTCTCTTGCCTTCAATTTCAGAAGGAACCTGGTGGTACAATAACTTCTGGACATGATCTATAGCTAACAAGTGCTCTCTGTACATGGAAATAACAATAGCATTCCAAATCTGCGAGATCAACACCTTAGGCTTGTACTTAATTTCCATCTCTGTAGTGGCCAAGATCTTCGAGTAGATTCTCTTGGGCAATCTGGTGAAGATATTTCTCCAAGGAGTCAAGATGGAAATACCCAAGTAGAAGGAACGACCAATGGAAAAAACACAGTTACAGATGATGTACCACATGTAGGTATCCAAGAAGAATAATAATAAGTCTACGAGATACATCAAGCCCAAGACAATCTTAGCCTGGTGTTTGCACAACTTGTCCTTGAACCAGACTTCACCAGTACATCTCATGGTCATGGTAGATAAGATTCTGATAGGGTCTCTCAACGACAAGGTCAAGAAGAAATACGATTCAAGCAACTTTGCAAGGAATACCAATACCCATAACAAGTAAGACATCCACATGTCCAAGCCTCTCAATTTAATGAAGTTGGCAGTGAAAGCTTGCGAAGACAAATATCTTCTGGATCTTTTGTTCATGTAGGAGGTGAACAATCCTCCTAATGGCATAACAGCGAAAAATACCAAGGTAGCAATGGCAATGAAAAAGCCCACAATCGACAAAACATGAGCAGTCTTTGAAATTGCAGATAAACCAGCCCAGTAGAAGGTGAACACAACAGGAGCCAAGTTGAGAAAGAAGATCAAAAGCAAAAACAACAAACGACGAGTCAAATGTTGAGCACCGGCCCATTCCCTAGGGACAAACATCCATTCGAAGATGGTAGCAAGAATCTGGATAGCCGAAGCAATAACACCTCCAATAGCAGCAGCAGCCCATCTGGAAGAAGCTGTTGGTTGTGGGTCTTTGGTTTGAATGTAGTGTTGAGTGTATAATGTAGGCGAGTTGTAGGCAGTGTACATCCAGTAGACGGTTCCGTGTATAATCCAGATTCTGTTGAAGTTAGTGACGAAATGCAACCAGGTTCTGATTTCTTTATAGGTCTTGAAGAAGACATTGCTCCATTCGACTTCGCCCAACTTCAAGTAACGTTCTTCCTGAGGAATATCTACCAATCTCGTACCATCTTCAAACATGATTCTGGAAATACCTTCAGGGTACCAGAACAACTGGTTGACGTCATCGTAGCCAATAATTTTGTTGTGGTCCTTTTCACGCTTTACGAATCTACCTTCGTAGATTTCATAAACTTGCGATCTGAGGAAACGGTACAAAGGAGTAATGACACGGTTCAAGTAGTCACCCTCTGGTACTGGTTCCTGTCTCTGTTGGCAGGCTGGTGACAACAAGTAGTCCTTAGCTGTCTTGTAGATGTAACACAAGGTTTCTGGAGTAAAACGAACCTGGTTAGCTTCACCCCACAATAACAAATAAAGCGAAATGTCACGGACTCTTTCTTCTGGACTCAATGAGTTCATCTTGGCCTTCCATCTGATCTCAGCAGCTTCTAAAGAATAGTCGCCTTCCAACTCGTTGGCCAAGGCGTCGATATCTTCACCGTGTTCTTCAGCAGCCTTTCTGGCCTTCTTGGACTTTTTAGAAGCCTTTCTGGCCTTTTTGCCGATTTTACCCAAATTCATGTTGGCAAAACCAAGCGAATCGTCCAAGTCCTGTTGCGAGGCGAAGAACCACTTTCTGTAGTTGGCGTTTTCCCCACCGATATAATCGGCATGCAAACTCAAAAGAGCCTGTGCTGGCGACATACGCGAAGATCTCGAGTCCAAGAGCGTCATGAAATAGTCAAACATGTTTCTCATAGAATCTCTCTGGAACCCAAACTTGTTGGTCAAGTCAATGAAGATATCTTCAATGTGCTCAACCTTGATTGGAGCCTGTGGGTCAGCTGACCAGGCAGGATAAGGCAAGTTCGACGACATCTGAAACTGTGTTGGATCATAGCCTTGACCCTGGCCGCCGTATATAGGTGTGGAGGCACCAGACGATCTTGGGTCACCGCCATAGCTCATCTGAGAAGGCGTATATTGAGTTCCATATTGGTCGTAGCCAGGAGTGCCTGGGGTTTGACCACCATAGCTGAAATCAGAAAAGGCTTCTGGATCAGCATTGTAGCCTCCCTGAGGATGCATTGGCTGGCCGCCATATGGAGCTCCGTTAGGATCCTGGTAGCCTTCCATGTCATATGGCTGCTGATGGTACTGAGAGTTTGGATCATAGAAATCCTGCTGTTGCTGACCTTCATCGTAGGGCTGTTGTTGGTAGTATCCGTCACCAGCAGGAGCGCCCTGCTGGTTGGGATCATAATAATTATGATTATTATCGCTATACGACATCTGAAAAAAGGGTTAGTACTGAAAAATGAGAAAAATCAAGGAAATGGTGAAAGTTTCAGTTTGTTTCTGTTAGATTAGATAAATATCTGAGACAAGCGAAGGAATGAGGTCAGATTAGACAAAAAAGCGAACGTGGCAGCAGAAATTGTAGTAATAGTAGCAGCTGAATAGAGCTAACGATAAAGCTAGTAGGATATAGCCAGAATGGTACTGGATTGATATCTATGGTGCTTTATCAGCTAGAACTGGCGCAGAACACTTCGTCTTTATTACCAGTGTCAGACTCAAGTTCAAGACTAAGGAAAGAAAAACAGCAGTGGCACTTAATCAAAAAATTCACACGATTTCTAAATGATATTTATGAAAAAGTCTCGAGTGTGAAGTGTGATTTTGTGTCTGATTTGAGCGATGTTCTCTCCGAAATTGTCTGTCTCATTTCAGTAAAGTCGTTTGCTAAACGGGACTAAAAAATAAAGCAGAACACGAAAAAGAAATTCGCCCACCACCGCGCCGCGGGATAAAAATAGACCGACGTAATCCTCAGGCTGCTCGGTGTAAATCAGGGCCCATTCACTTCTCGCCGACCAGAACGTCCATCACTTTCAACGGGAATTTCACTGATATTTGACTAGCTTCTAGATTCCGGTTTCTGCTAATACTTGGCAAGAACTGGGAACACTGCTAGTCATCAGTAGCTACATCCTTCGGCTTCGATGTCTGCTCTCCGGCGCTGAAATCTGTGTAAAAAACTGGTCGTGCGTCGCACAAAGTTACCACAATCTTTACTTACACGAGTGATGAGCTTATCTGTGCCGGTTTTGATCCGAAGAAAAAGTAGCCGAGTCTTCCCTGTCCGAGGAATGGCAAGCCACTGGCGTCCGCTATCTGTTCGTTGTCGCTGTTTGATACTGGCAGCACAAACTCACATTCTCGAACGAATCTCATCGGCTGCCGGCCGGCAGCTGCAATCCCTCGAGTGCTCACGTGACGATTGTTCCTATTGTCAATTTTAGGTCGTTTCAGGGTAATCGTGCGCCGACCAGATCAAGTCGAGACGCCTGTTCGGGCTGTGTCCTGTCTGCAGGAGGCCCATTGATTTACGCCAAAAGACACCAACTCACAGAAAGACAAAAACACATGGACACGGTCTGATTGGATGGCTACACGGCCCTAAGCATAGAAATTGATGGAGACAAAAGGACTTCAAGATCTGCAGTATGTGTGAGAGGAAACAGAGTTCTTTTCGGGCGAGAAACGGGATTCTGGAGACATTTCACGGGAAAATTGAAGTTCTCAGCAGCCTAGCGGCGGATTTTGTTCGCGTTTTGGGGAAACTGAAACTGGGTAGAGGGTGGGATACATACCTTAATCTATAATTGCTATTCGACGATGTAGCACAACGATAATGATGGCCAACAGTGAAGAACAGAAGAAAAAGACTTGACAATCAAAAGTTTTGAAAATGAAAATCCGACACAACTGTCAGAATTCTCAGGGGACACAATGTGTTTGGTATTTATTGAAGCTGGGATTGGGTGCACCTGCATGTATGGCGCGCCGACAGAAGAAAATTTTTGGAGCGACACGAGAACGCGACTATGAAAACCAGAAGTTGCAGCGGCGGTCTGCAGGCGGTGTGTTTTGAGGTATAATTATAGATATCCGGATGTGGCAGGGGCTGGGTAAAGCAGGTGTTGTGTTGGCAAGATAAGGTTGGTGTATTATTAATGGAGCGCTGTAGGCTGCGGGTCGGAAGTGGCAAATAGAGTAATGCTAAATAATTGCTACGAAAATAACAGATATTTACTGGAATAATAGGCAAAAATGGGCTTTTCCTTTCCACCAAAAAGCTATGCAGAATGTGCAGTGAAACTGGAGACAATTCTATAGCACAAGTTCTACAAAGAGTTTCTTATCCACGAAGGCTGTATTGTATGGCATGTACGAGAGATTTTTGTGTGCAAGTGCTGGTCTGATTTGATATGGTATGGTATCTACTGCTGTTTCGGAACAATCACTATCAAATGTGATTCATATTCACATGTACCATGTACAAACGTCCAAACTTACAAACGTACCATGTACACATTGTATATTTTGTAGTGCTTCAATTCAGTGCCTAAACTCTAGTCTATTTGCAACCATATATTGATATGGGCTAACTAAGACAATACCAATCTTTCGTACTGTACTTTTGAATTTCACACTCATTGTATACATTTCCACATCTTTCAGTGCTTCTGAATCTCAAGCTCTGCCGATTATTCCAGATCCAAAAACCCCTGGTTAAATCCGACAAGTTGTCCGTTACTTGTTGGTATTTTCAAACGCGAACATTCACTTTGTTCGTTTCAGTTCCTTCAGCCTCCTCTTTCCTGGTCTTTGAAGGTGATACCACATCGGCAATCTCGGTGTTTCCAGCTCTTGACTTGCTCGCGTTCTCGCGTATGCTCGGTAAACTCTTCATCCGTTTCAACTGCTCTTCCTGGGGCTTCTCTTGGTGTGCTGATGATCACTAGTATAGACGTATTTTCTGCAACGCTGCCTGTATTCAGTTTTTCCCTTTACTAAAAGCCCAGAATTCCCATACCACCTGTATTTCTTTCTGGTTCTTTCTCTATATAGCACTATCGCTACAATTCTACAGCTACAGGCTCACTTTCTTCCAACTTCCTTATCACTGTTACTTCTAGTATAGCTGCTACTATCACACTGACTAAGCTCAGGGGCCCCTTCTCCTGCCTCCCTTCCCTACCAGGACTCAAACGCGACTTTAGCTCCTGTCACAGACTGCAGCATCAACATCTATATCGTCCGGTCTTCTCCTCGCAACCGTCTCCTGCATAACGCGCGACATTCTCATGCTCCTGTTCTGTTTCCATACATTGCGCCAATGTCGCTGAATTTGCCCATTACTATGCCCTTTTAGGGCGTGTCTCATCTCATCACAGGAGGAAGATCTCTGCCGCAGTACCAGATCAAATCCCAAATTTTTCACTCATCCCGAAGCTTCCATATTTTCAACTCTTTTGTTGAGATCCTTTCTGGCGAGTACTCTTCATTTTTGGTCGAATTTCCTTTACTTTCGTTCGGCTTTAGTGTTACTTGTGAACGCCTAATACAGACGTCTCCCGTTTTGGAAGCTTTTCATGTAGCATTAACTGATATATGTGCTGGGTTTTCTGTATACTTCACGGTAGATTATTGTAATGTAGTTAACTTGACTTTTATCATATATTGTGGAGTGGCAATACTCAAGATTTTACAATGCGCCGTAGTGGTACATCTCTATAGTTCTAGTCCCATTTTACAGGAGACATTTCTACTCTGTTATATTTTGAATTGTGGTCTGGACACCTGCAATGCTACATTATTTATATAGATGGTAGAGTGTAGTAGACTGAGGTCGCCTAATCGTTCCAGCCCAATGCACTCAACTCCTTTCTGATGTCGTCCTCCTTGTTGATTTTGCTGACCTGGGTGTCTTCCAAAGGTTCGCCGCTGGCCTGCTTCATCTTCAAGGTCTCGATGGCTCTCAACTTCTTCAACAACGATCTGATTTTCTTCTCTTCCAACAGCGCAACTCCGCCAACAACAACACCTCCCTGAGAGGAAGTAGCTGCAACAGCCGGAGCCACTGGTGAGGGAGTAGCTGGAGCAGCTGGAGTAGAAGCTGGGGCAGAAGCTGGGGCAGACGATAATTGGCCAAGTCCTGGTGGTGGACCCAAAGGAGCAGCAGATGGTGCAGGAGAGCCTTCTATAGAGGGAGAGTCTTCCTTCAGGTTCTTCTTAGCTTCTCTCTTCTTTCTGTTTTTTTGAGCTGTCTTGGATTCCTTGATCTCTACAGGGTTGGCTCCTGGAACAACACGGGCTCTGCCACTACTAGGGTTGATTCCATTACGCTGCTGTTGTTGTAACTTCAAGTTGTTTTGAAGCTCCTTCTGGTACAAGGAAGTAGCTGTGCTTGGAGCAGAACTGCCCCTGGCATGAGGAGGACGGTATGCACCAGCAGGCTTGGAAGCAGCAGTAGCTGAAGCAGCAGCTTTCTTGGCGATGTATTCACGTGCCGAGTCATGGGCTGGTGGAGCAGGCTCCAATTGCTTCAAAGGAGGAAACTCAGCGATAGTCTGAGGCTTCCATCCAATTGCATACAACTCTTGGTACTCTTTCAAGTAAACCAATTGACCAGATGCATGCCACACCTTCAAGCCGTTATCCACACGTAAACGAGGAGAAGTCGTTGCAGTCAAGATGTAACGTCCACAAGGTGACCATTCGCACACAGAAGTGTTGGCAGCTTCAAAGGTTACGACTTTACTGAACTTGTTCTGACGATCGTATACATCTACAGTTCCCTGCAAATTGCCGAAACCGGCAACCAACACGTAACGAGCGTGAGGAGAATACAAGATGGTGTTACGTGGAGCTGTAGGTAACGAGTGGATAGCGTTACCACGAGCATCAAAGAAAGTCGTTTCTGATGGCATGTAACCGTAGATAACAGCAAACTCTCTGGCAGAAGGAGACCAGGTGATGTCGTGAATGGGTCCTTCTCTCTTCAAGTCGATTCTGGAATCATATGAACCGGCAATTCCCAAGAGGTACAAGTTGGTTTCGCCGTAGTACGACTTGTTACTGGTATCGTGGTCGGTAGAGGCCAATGCTAACAATGCTGTACCCAACGAGTTCCACTTCAATTGACACCGTTCAGCCTTGAAGAAGTTCTTGCTACAGGTGGGTTGGTTGAAGTTTGGAACGTTATAGATCAACACCGAGGCTGGTTTGCCACTAGCTTCTGGTATGAAGATAGCAACAGAGGGGTTTAAACCTGGTGAAATCTGGAAGTTCTGGAACGGCTGTTTGGCATCAGCCACTTTGTACTTGTGGGTAGGCTGGTTTATATTTATGGTTTCCTGCAGAGACGTGCTGATGTCAAAGAAATGGATTTCCTTGTTGTTGAAGTTTTTGGCTACGAGTTTCTCGTCCTGGGTAAACTGGGGCTTCCATCCGCTCTGGTGTTTCTGCAGCCATTCCACTATCAAGGACTTGGTCTTCAAGTTGAAAATCTTCAAGTTGTTATTCCAGGTTCCGTTTTCACGGTTGATTTGAATGGGTTTGCACCATAAACATAAGAACGTTCCTTGTGGTGAAAAATATATATCAAACACCTCGGGCAACTCGATCTTGTGGTACAACTCAGCCTTACTCTTAGTATTCAATACTATCACCTCGTTGGGCTGGGTGTAAGCAAAGAATGCTCCATTGGGCGAGTACAAGGCCGAACGGCATTCTTCCGCCGCTTTGGGAGACGGCGTGATTTCCTCGTAGTCATGTGTCAATTCTATCGACCGTGGTAGACGACCTGGCAGGTTAGTATAAGATGTTAAGTATGAAGAGTATGAGAATGAGAGAAAATGAGAATTATTTTCAAAAATTTCGTAATATTGATGAAATTGTTGATTTCGTAGATCTGTAGATTTGGCATATTCTGTGGATTCTGTACATTCTGAGGATTTTGTAGATGTTTGTAGAATGAATTTATTGAAATTCAAAAGTTCATAATTCTTGTACGCGAATACTCAAATGATTTTCAGATGCATTTACAGATTTCAGATGAGAGATGAGATTCACTAACAGTGGCAATGCCATTATCTGGATATCAGCATTATCGGTATTATCCTCTATACTCGTAGTCATATACCCTCAATCTTAACAATGTCTGTCTCCGGGTAGAGATCTGGAATAGTTTCATGACAAAAATTCTCTTCTCCAGAATTTCCAGAAATTTCAGAATCAAATCAACCAAATCAGCCGTACTACGCTGATCTCAATTCTCTTTAATTCTCACTAGTCAGGCTTCTTGCCATTCCCTCTTTCAAAGTCAGATACATACAGAAGAACTCGGTGGACTTGGACATGGTATTGTTTGCTTTATGCTTTTACTTGTGATCGGGAATCCTATCTGGTTGTGAATTTTCTACGGACTCCAGTAGTAGACGAACTAAGTGAATAATCGACGGAAATCAGCTGGAGAAGTGGCTTACAAGGACGAAATCGGCTATTAAAGATAGCAATCACACAGTTGGGTTTGTTAGTCCCGTTTCGACACTTGTTGTGGAAGAATAGTCCTGTCACAAGGTCTTTTTCGGCACTGGCAAAAGAAGTAGAAACGGTCTTCTTCCAAAAAGACGTCCACTACCAGCAGGAAACTTTTGTGGTCGTGCGCTGCTCGGAAAGCAGGTGTGTGTGGGAGAAAAAGTGCCAGGGTCTTGATTTTGCCTGAAGAAAGGTATGGTAGAGTAATGACAAATAAGGAAATTGTATTGAAGTGGTGGAAATATAAGATCATAAGTGTGTTGAAATAAAGAAGTGGATTCAGTTTGTATATTTGGATCAAACTTATAAAAGAGTTTTTTTTTTTGGTATTTTTTTTACATTTTTTACGAAAATTTTGCAATCATTAATTCCACACTCCAGAATTCTACACCAGGGCTAGAAATTTACAACTCAGCCAAAATCCATACTCCGTAGGTATACTCAAACTTTTTATTTGAACAATATTAATATAAAAGAAAGCATAACTATAGATTTTTCTTTGTCAAAATGCCTCTTTCTTATTTGTGATTCACCACAAGTCAATTTTTAGTTATCTACTGTAGTAATGCTAGTAATGTAGCCACCCTCACTTTACCTCTCCAAAGTTATAATGCCCCGTCTCCTCCGCATGCTTACTGGCGCCCGTTTCCCCCACCAAGATCTCGTAGCAGTTCAAGCAACGCACCCGGAACGTCGTAGTGTTGGTCAGATAGTTGCGCGATTGCAAAAGTTTACACAATTTATGGCTGGCTTCTAGAACAGCAGACTCTTCCTTACCTCCACAACTCCAGGAGGTGATGTCATTGGCTTTGTCACCATCCAGGACCGACAACGTGCTATTGACGGCCACTACGTCGTAATGCACTCCACTGTAGATTAATATGATAAATTTGTCAGGTTGCGGACCCTGCTCTTTTTCAAACGTTATGAAGTTCCCCAGCTCGATATCCAAGCAATTGATGCGGATTCCAAACCAGTCCGCCAAGATTCCCAACTCGATAGCACCTCCCCACGAATCCTTCTTGATGATACATTTACAGTAATCCTCGGGCAGCCGCCCCAAAATTGCTTCGTTATATAGTTCTGGCAGATTCTGGATATACGATACAATTACAGAACGCAACTCCAGCGGCGGACTAAATGTTTCATAGGAGCTGTAACCACTGAGAGCATACGAAATAGAGTTGAACATACATGAGTTATCATCGGGAATATTACGAAGAATGAGGTATTTATCCTGTTGCGGAATATATACCGAAGGTATCTCTGTTTCTGAGACAGTTTCAGAAGCTTGTGTTGGTTTTGCAGATGGAATTGCATCACTGGCAGGTGTGTTTCCTCGAGATACGGGAGATGCAGATATACCCAGCTCTTTGGGGTTCTCATCATTTTCGGTTTTTGCAACCATTTCGCCAAATTCAACCAAGAGCTGATCTCCATCTCTGATCTCCGATTCAGCCAACAACTTCGAGGTAGAAGTTAAGTCTACAGACTTAGGAGGAAAACCCGTTTTGATTCCGGTTAAAATATGGCTTTCTATTTCCTTTAGCTCCAGCATGCTGTTAATGGTGTCTAGGAACTGACCAAGTGTCTCTGCCAGATCTGGTGCTACTGTCTTGACAGCTTTGTTAGACTTCAATCTTAATCTCATGATTTGTCATAAAGCCATAGAGAAGAGAACGTAAATGTCAGATTGAAAATTGAAAGTGCTCAAACAAATTGCAAAAAAGCCAAAATTTCTAGATTGTATTACTAACGCAAAGTATTATAGAGCCGGCTATGTTCCCCGATATGGAGTATCTGTTAATGGCGTTAATGGTAGATAATGGTCGAGATTGGTTTCACCTTGTCAAATTCAAGATCTCTACCCTGCACACTACCTCTTGCGTCTTGTCGCAAGATCAGTTTGCGACATACATGCGACAATACGTCTAAGATAATCTGATCCATGCTAAATGAACGTATACTAAATGCTGCTTGCTATACCTTATATATGTCCCATATGAATCTCATAGAAGTCTCATATATGTCTTAAGTAGTACCATATGCTTTGGCGATGCTAGTGAAATGAAAAGAAACTATTGTACAATGAGGAAATGAAGACTCTGAATTAGTGAAAAATCGCATTGGATAGTGGAAAAGTCACTTGAAACCTCTGAAACTTTTGCTTATAGAAACTGGAATTGCTACTCTAATCGGTCATTTCGACTTCGGGTCTTTCTGGCTGTTGTTGATTCTGTTGTTGCTGTTGTTGAAATTCCTCTGAAGGGACTCCCGTTATTATAGCATCCAAAGTGTCTTTCTTCTGGCCAAGAGCGTCGGCAAACTCTTCCTTGTTTTCCGATTTGTACTGTTCCAACTGCTTATACTTTTCTACTGACTCCATGAACTTCAACATGTTCACTCCGGCAGCAGCCTCGGCTTCTAAAGGTGTATATGGCTTCTTCTTTAACTCCCTGACTCTTCTCTTGTGTACTTTTCCTTTGTTGTGACGGTCCAAACTCAATTGGTTCTCGAAGTATTTCGCACATTCCACACAGTAGTACTGGCCCAATCCTGGTTTGGTCTCATCTAATGGCTGGTTTTTGAGCTTGTGAATAGACTCTTTAGAGGCCATATCATCGTAGATAAGATCAAGATCTCTCGTTCTTCTCTTTGTCTTATATCTCTTCACACTGTATCTTCCCATGTTGTCTGGAGTATTTAGGGTGTGCTTCCTTACAAACTTGTCAATTTGTTGTGAAACATCGAAATCATAGCTCTAAATTAGTGAAATTTTAATTTTTTTATTAAAGGCGATGGAGCAGAGATGGCGCGTGATCAAGACCATGTGATTCTTGGCAGATGATCGGAGCACACGACACATATCACATGATAACGCCACTCTTCTTTCTCATTTCTATTATTCGCATCCTTCGCATTTCAAACTCATCTCCCTCAATCTCTTGAGAAAAAAAACAGTCACATTGCACGTGATCATAAATTCACCATGACCGACATAGATGTCGGCTAGAATGAGCATCACGTGACCACTCCATCAGCTTACTAAGTATGTCTCCCATAGTTTAGCTCCATAGTGTGCGTTTCTGTCTGCAGTCACCATGCTCACTTTTTTCAGTTCCATAGAAAAGAAGATTTTTCTCTCTTTTTCTAATACAGTTTTTTCCCCTACTAACCAAGTGTTAATAAAGGTATGTAACCTAAAGATGAGCATGAAGGAGCCCAAAACGATGTAGATGACTCGAGCTACTACGACCAAACAGCCCTGGTTTTCCCAGAGACATTTCCGTTGATTTTCGAACGAATAAAGACCATATTGGAGGCCTTCCAGATTGATTTGTCATCTCCAATTTTCAGTAGAGGAAGTATAAAAGGAGACGTACAACCACATTTATTTGTCCTCAGTCTTTTCCCAAGAGATCATCAGAGTAGCCTATCGTTTCCAAACGTGTGTAGATTGCCTGGAGTAAATTTCAGTTCGTTTTGGCGTTCCTACGTTGTGCTTTGTTTCCATTAGTAAGCATTATATACTAACATAATTTCAGACAAGATGGCTAGAAGACCAGCTAGATGTTACAGATACTGTAAGAACAAGCCTTACCCAAAGTCCAGATACAACAGAGCTGTCCCAGACGCTAAGATCAGAATCTACGATTTGGGTAGAAAGAAGGCTCAAGTCGATGAATTCCCATTGTGTGTCCACTTGGTTTCTAACGAATTAGAACAATTGTCCTCGGAAGCTTTGGAAGCTGCCCGTATCTGTGCCAACAAGTATATCACCAAGGTTTCTGGTAGAGATTCTTTCCACTTGAGAGTCAGAGTCCACCCATTCCACGTCTTGAGAATCAACAAGATGTTGTCGTGTGCCGGTGCCGATAGATTGCAACAAGGTATGAGAGGTGCTTGGGGTAAGCCACATGGTCTTGCTGCCAGAGTCTCTATTGGTCAAATTATCATGTCCTGTAGAACCAAGGACTCCAACAAGGAAGTCGTTATTGAAGGTTTGAGAAGAGCCAGATACAAGTTCCCAGGTCAACAAAAGATCATTATTTCTAAGAAGTGGGGTTTCACTCCTTTGAACAGAGACGAATACGTTGCTAAGAAGCAAAACGGTGAAGTCAAGGATGATGGTGCTTACGTCAAGTTCTTGTCCAGAAAGGGTAACTTAGAAGCCAACTTGAGACAGTTCCCAGACTACCAATACCAAGCTTAAATGCGGTTGATTCCCATCAAAAGTATTTACTGTTGCTATTGTAGCTGATATTGTCAATTTTTGTACATTTTAATAACACACCTTGCTTAAGAATAATTGTAGTGAAGATAACATCTTAGGGAAGTTTAGTAGCGACACTGACTTATTTTGTTTAGTAAGATTTGTTGACCTCTTTTGTATATATTACAGAGATGTGGTGGCGAGTAGAGAAGGCAGATTTGAGAGCTCCCGAAAGATATGGACCATACTGTTGATAGTGCTTACTCTGACAGAGTGTAGCACAAGATAGAATATGTTCTTCTCCTCAATACCTCTATATCAGTTGATGCTGAAGCTTGCTATTACCATACTGTTTCAACCTTGAGTTGCATCTTTATGTGAAACTCAAGAACATTCTTTGATCTTTTGAAGAGACTGCTCAGATTCTGTAAGCGAGATGAAACTTCAAGTAAGCAGAAGCGGAACATCAAAATAATCTAAAATAAGGATCTCAAACATGAAGCAACTTACAGGGAAGTAAATACAAGGTCTTACATCATATACGATACAACTTTGTCTTTCTAAGTCTAGTTACTACCAAGAACATTTGGGTGCAAAATCCTAGAACATATAGTTAGATAAGCTTGTACCTCCCTCAAAATCAGTGCCTGAAAAGTCAGTAAAATTCTGCAAATCCCAACGGAAGTCTTCTAGTGTCTACAAACCAAATACGATATCCACAACCATCATCTTACACCTTGGAATCTGGCTATCATCTCTTGTGTTTTGGGATCTGATTTTCCCATTGTCTGTCTGCCGCACCACGATGGAAAAATGTGTTCCCAATCCGGAAAAGTGAGACAGACAGAAGAAGACACCTGTTCACCACAACAGCCAGCCAACCGTATTTTTCAACAAAAACGACCAGGCTCACCAGCCACAGGCGTCCAAGCAAGATACGTGTCCAAAACACACAGAATCCGAATCAAAAACACTTCTATAATTGTAATTGCTCAGCCTTTCATTTAGTTATTTCGGACAATTAAACTTGTGTCTGACATCCACAGCACTGAGCCTCAAAAAATATACACGGTGTCGATGAAATTTTCGCATCTGAATGCAGGAGGCAGATAAAGCTTTCGGACAATTTTCGTTCAGACTACTATAAATACAAACACGAACAGACATGTGTTCACTTTTTTCTAGAGTGAATTTGAATTGACTTTGATTTTTAACAAATCTCACTTCACAGACCGCTACCCAGTATATACACAAAATGTCATTTGCCAGCAAGGAAAACCCAAAGACTTTGGTGTTGTTTGATGTCGATGGAACTTTGACTCCAGCCAGATTGTTCATTTCTGACGAGATGAAGAGCACTTTGGAAAAGTTGAGAAAGAAGGTTGTTGTTGGCTTCGTTGGAGGCTCGGACTTGAAGAAGCAAGTTGAACAGTTGGGTCCAAATGTTTTGCAAGACTTTGACTACTGTTTCTCTGAAAACGGTTTGACTGCTTACAAGTTAGGTAAGGAATTGGCTTCGCAGTCTTTCATCACCTGGATCGGCGAAGAGAAGTACAACAAGTTGGCCAAGTTCATCTTGAAGTACTTGTCTGAGCTCGACCTTCCAATCAGAAGAGGTACCTTCATTGAATTCAGAAACGGTATGATCAATGTCTCCCCTATCGGAAGAAATGCTTCTACCCAAGAAAGAAAAGACTACGAAAAGTACGACAAGGAACACAAGATTAGAGAGAATTTTGTTACTGCCTTGAAGGAAAACTTCGCAGACTACGGCTTGACCTACTCCATCGGTGGCGAGATCTCGTTCGATGTCTTCCCAACCGGTTGGGACAAGACCTACTGTTTGCAACATGTTGCTGACGAGCACTTCGAAGAAATCCACTTCTTTGGTGACAAGTCCTACAAGGGAGGTAACGATTACGAGATCTACGAAGACAAAAGAACCATTGGTCATGCCGTCAACTCCCCAGCTGACACCATTAGAATCTTGAACGATATCTTTAAATTGTAAGCTAACCCTAAATACCCTAAATTATAATCAACATACTCATAGACAATATCAGAGTAAAGTAGAGACAGACAGTAGGACTGCCGTACTAATATGGAATTCTAGAAGTTAGGAATTAGTGCATGTTATAGATCTGTAATTCAGACTGTAAAAGACATTATGTACATATATTAGGTATGAAGTGAAGTAGTATGACGAAAGTTAAGATAGATTAGATATGGCGATTGGCATGATCTCTGGCATGCTCAATAAGATAGATTCACTTTCTGAATCTCAATACAAGATAGCTGCCCAATCTATAGACAAAGATAATTGCTATGAGTACTCCAACCCAAAGACCCTTAGAGTAGTTGGAGTAACCCAAGTTGTCCAATACAGCAGTACCTTGAACCATACATTGATCAGCCAAAGGAGAATCGAACATACAATGACATTGAGAATCACAGTTAAAGTTACGGTTGGAGAATTCGTTGAACATCATACCTTGGAACACATATCTCTGGTAGTCGATCCAGTAGAAGGTGTAGTACCAGAATTTGTTCAAAATGTTGGAAGGAACCAAGAAACCACCCACAGACATCCATAACCCATTGGCAAACGCAGTGAGTGCCAACGAGATGACAAAGTTCGGGAAGATAGAGGCAATAAAGATTGTCATGGACTCGGCTGCTACCAAGTCCAAGAACAACCACATTAGATAGTAGAAGAAACCAGTGGCACTTTTGTTGAAGTTGCACATGAAGAAGGTTATGATGCTAAACACCAGAGCAATGAGGAAAAGGAAGGGCAACCCAATAATGAAATTAGAGACTGTGAAAGCAAAAGGTCCATACAAACCATTTAAACGTTCCTTTTTATACGAATGATAGTCTTCAATGAAAGATGGGATATAGGCAACAGACATGAAAGACATAAACGCTCCAGAGAAGAAGATAGCATTAATAAATGGCTGGATATTCTTCTGGCCATTTCCCAACCTTAACCAAACAGTACCCATAAGAATGGCTAAGCCCAAGTACATGAAAAGACGAACATAGTAGGTGAAGATGTCTCGTCTGGCTTTAATGAGCAATCGCTGGAGTAACACCCGTGTGTTTAGAACTTCTTTCTGAAACGACGTTGACTGCTGGTATCTTTCGTCAATAACATCGTCTGATTTCATCTGCTCAAAAGCACCGACCGCTTCGATTGGTGTCACATGGCTGTTCCATTTGTCGACAAGAATGCTGAGGACGTCCTGGCGGTCGTCATCAATGACTGAAGACGAGAAGTCGGTATTGATCAAGTCCAATACAAACTCTGAAGGGTTGATGTAGGCTGGAATCAGGAAACCGATCGACTCGAAGTATTTCACCAATTTGTCCACCCTGTCGTTATAAACAGTTTTACCTCTGGATAAAAAGAGGACTTTGTCAAACAATTCGAATGTGTATGTTGAAGGCTGGTGAATCGAACAGATAACAGCCATGTTTTCTTCTTCAGCAACCCGTTTAATCATGCTGACCACTTCTCTTGAAGCTACAGAGTCCAAACCAGAGGTAGGTTCATCCAAAAACAAAATCGATGGGTAAGTGATGATCTGCGAAGCAATACTGACTCTTCTCTTCTGACCACCAGAAATGCCCTTCTGAATAGGGTTTCCAATCTTGACATTTTTCTGGTTCTGTAACCCCAATAATTCTATAGTTCTATCTACGGCCTCCTTGCGGTACTGGCCCCTGAGTTGGGAGAAACGAGCAGAGAAATCGACTGTTTCTTGCACAGTCAACGAACCAATCAATGAGTCTTCCTGTTCTACATAGCTGGAAAGCTGTTTCATCATGGACAAACTGGCATGTTCGCCGTTAACATATATATCTCCAGTCTGCACAGCCAGTCTGGGGTTGTTTCTGTGGGCCAATATGTTTAATAGGGTTGTCTTTCCGGAACCAGAAGGACCCATAAGGGCCATAATTTCTCCAGCCTGGACTTCGCCACTGGCATTATCGATCAAACAGACAGAATTGTTTTTAGACTTGATTTTTAGCGAGACATTGCTCCATCTGAAGGAGTCTACTTTAGTATGCATCGGAAATGGCTGCGAAATGATGTATAATTTTGCAGCCGAGATAACCACCACTAAAACTGCTGTGGCGTATCACGTCAGATGAGATGATCAACTGTGGATTTTTTCTTTTTATAGACAGATAACGACAAACCCCGAGGGATTTGACTTCATATCATCACGTGATATTATCAATGTGATTGGGGATAATGGAATTCTACCTGGTTCCAAGGTACCAAGTTAAGAGGCTTACATGTTAATAGTACAGTATGGTGAATCCTGTAAGCTTTGGTATTGTGTCTGCAAAAGGGAAGTATTGGAAACTTCTGGAGGTTCCTACAACAGATTAAATCGGTCACATTTCTGTCTGGTAGGAAAGAGATTCGTTTTGTGTACTATTTTGCAACCATTTTTTAGTCTACAATCTCTACATTCTGTAGAGGTATTTCATTAAGAAACTTTCATTTCTGTTTCTACGTTGCTAATCGACACCATAAAAGTTCAACTTTTCCTTGCAGTTTGCCCGATCTTTATAAGAATTTATTTAGAATGTAGTTCAGCTATTCATATATACAATTTATACACGTCTGTAGAAGATGGCCGACGCTTGGTCACCAGCAACCACAACCTGTTCAATAGCAGATCCGTTCGGTAACTGATGGTTGTGCAATATCTGTAATCTTCCATTGTTGATATCATTCACCTTCGCAGCCAACTTCTTCTTAGAAGCAACCTTATCGTTGCCAGAATCTATGTCTTGTGGTTCCACCAACTTGGGCAATTGCACCGGTTTGGAGCTCTTCACAGCCTTACCATTACCAAACTGACCAGCTTCGTTGTCTCCAAATACCATAACATCTTTGTACTTACCTTCGTTTTCCAATGTTACGAACGCATGATTTGATCCAATACTAATATCCTTGATGCCGATATTGGCCACCTGGTTACGTTCTTCACTATATTCCGACAAGTTAAGCAAGGTTTTGATGATCTGAGGTTGGGCACAGACGTGCAAGTATCTGTTACCACCCAATTGACCTTTGAGCCCATTGCCAAAACTCAAAAGAATTTGCTGATCCTTAGAAGCATCTACTGGATCCAAATATTTAAGCTGAATATATGAAGTTTCGCTGCCGGCATCGACCTTGGTTACAGTAAAGTTGTTGGAGTCTACAGCCTTGTCAACTACGTTTCTGGCGATTCTCTTAAAGTCTTCAGCCGCAAATACTCTCTTGGGAATCGGCTGGAAGTCAGTCCTGTAGTTCATCTCAATTCCACATTCTCCATAAGAGTTTCTTCCCCATGTCCAGATGTTGTTATGTGAATCTGATGCGATACTGTGGTAGGATCCAGCAGCAATGCTGGTGAACTTTCTGGAGTAGACCTGTTTTGAACCATCCTTGTTTATGTGGACCTCATGGTTCAAGTTTGTCAACTCGTAGACCTTGTCTTCTGGAACCTCTTTGGATTCGGACAAGGGTGACAACAAAGGCAATCCATACTGGCCGTAGTTCTTTCCATTTCTATCAGTACTAGCCACATACAACTTACCAGATTCTCCAAGAAGCAAAAGATGTGACTTTCCAGTTGAGATTTGGCGGATCTTTTCTGTCAAGTCAAGCATTTTAAAGTTGTTGACTTGGGAAATACCTAACCAGTTTCTAGATTTAGAACCTTTGAACTCTACTTCTTTATCCACTCTAGGCAAATAGGCAACTTCTCCCTTACTGGACAATACATAGACGTACTTGCTAGAGATTTGGCACAGAGCAGCTTTGAAGGGCAACTTGCACAACTTTGGCTCCTTGAGCGCTGGACAAGACTGGAATACCTGGCCTTTCTCATTTACTACAACCAACAAATCTTTAGCAATCTTGACATCAGCAAGCAATTGACCATCGAAGAAGTTGACTCTGGAGGGAAACTTCAGCTTATTGTGAGAACCAAACATGTAAAGTCCTGCCTCACTATGTGAATCTTTGAGACCAGAAACCATGTCGTCGGTGATTTCCTCAGTCATTTTATTTACAAGGTAATTGATGTTTTTGGTATTTTTAGTAGGATCCTTCATGTCCTTGGCTTTAGAGTCTTCGATTTTGTATGTGATATCGGCAAGTAAGGAGGTTTTCACATATTCTCGGTTCATGAAGAGCCGATGTCCTCCTATGATTATGATCAAGGCTCCTATTCCTATACCTACACCTTTCATTCTCTCCGTAAACTCAAACTTCTTTCTCTGTTCCTTCTGGCGCTTCTGGAAGTCCTGATGGACAATATGAAGCTGTTCCTTGTATTCGGGACTTCCTGGCTTGAGATTGGCCAAACGGGGATCGCTTTCAATGATGGCATTGATATCGTTAGATTCGTCTGCATCTTCGTTCTGGAATCTTCTGTCGATTTTCAGATGGTATTTAGATGAGTTATGTTCTTCTTCAAATTTGGGGTTGATTTCGGAGTCGATTTCATCCAAACTTTTGAAGTTGTCGCCAAACCGGTAGTGGGTCTTGCTTTTGTTGAACTCTTCGATGGAGTTGAACTTCTTCTGATTCTGGGAGTATAGCCTGAAAAAAGCAAGATATTTTGAATTCGACAGAGCACGAGCACAGTGTCGAGCTATAAGGCTCGTAGACCTATACATGCTTGCTATTGCTGTATGAAATGCTGGAAAAAGCTGGAAGAGGGAGTTGGTTGAAAATAGAGAATGACTTGAGTGAAAAATTATGTATGCGAAATAATTTTAACTAGGGGAAGCCAGAAGAGACGTATGAAATGTGAGACAAAGAGCAAGACGTTTGAAACAAAAGGATTTTCAAGAGATATATGATATTTATGAAAGTTGACAAGGTCTACTAAACCTTTTTCCGAATGGCCCCGTCTGTCTTGATCACTTAGGAAATGTGCTTACTATTGGAGATTGACTATTGGAGCTTAACTATAGATGCGAGAAACCCACCAAAAAATGCGAATTGGATATTTTAATTCCTTCAAGAAAACTGAGACTAACAACTACCGGGTTTCTGCCAGAGTCCAATAACATTTCTGACTAATTTATAGCATCAGCCAATACCGTATCCATCTACCATAGGGTTCAACTTTCTGATAAAACCATAACTAACCTAATTCTCACTATACTCTAAATGCAATCTATCATGTTCAGACAATTGCCTGGCCAGACATTGAGATCTGTGAGGTTTACTCAACCAGTCAGATGTTTGTCTTCGATCACCAAGTTCGACACCAAGAAGTTTGTCCAATCGCTACAGACCAGAGGAGGATTCACCCAGCAACAGGCTGAAACTGCAGTTAGCATAGTTAGCAGAGCCATAAATGACGGGATCTATTCGATAACCAACAATTTGATAACAAAAGAAACACTTTCATCCACAGCTTACCAGCAGAAAGTAGATTTTGCCAAATTAAAGGGTGAACTCCAGACGATGGACAAATCGGAGTTCACTAACTTGAAAAAAGAACAGGAGAACCTACGCACGGACTTGACCAATTTGAAAAACAGATTGAAAGAGGAAATGACAAGAAATCTGGCTGGGGTCAGGTTGGATTTGAATTTGGAAAAGGGAAGAATCAGAGAGGAATCTTCGATCCACGAACTGAAGATTGAGGATACGTATACACGAATCGACGAGGAGATTGCCAACATGCAAATGCAGATCAAGTCGGTCAAGACTCAAGTCATGCAATGGTTGATTGGTGTTTCTTCTGGTACATTTGCGCTTTTGTTGGCATTCATCAGATTCTTTGGATAGAGGCAACCCAAATGCTACTGATATGTTCTACTTGTTACAGAAACTACGATCTGGTCCTCGATGTAGTCAAGATATTGTTGTGCTAATGAGATATCAATCTAGAGCCAGATACAAACTTAATCTCTGAACATCCTACTAAGGTGTTTGCTATTCATATTACCTCTGTTCTTGTTGATTCTACAATGTCTACGACCGCAAGAGATTGAGATGAGAACTGAAGCTCTCAATCTTCATCAAAGCCTCCATTAACAGGATACTTGCTCTTCTTGAGGAACCTTAGTATGTCAGTGAAATGTACGAATCCTGCACACGGTCAAGCATAAACTCACCTAAATATACTGAGAGCAAAGTAGTAGCGCACTGGTCGGTTTCTTTCATCTCAGAAGGGGACTTCAATTTCCACCTTCCTGTTCAGTTTCCATATTGACTTACTTCCTCGCTTCTCCATTCCAGCCAATGGCTCCAGCCCGTCTATTTGCACCCAGCTGACGTGTCTCGATTGTGCTGATTATGGAACGCGCTTTTGTGTGCAGGTTCGCTCAATATTTTTGATAGACCAGAATCATCATTGATTTTTCAACTCACTCTACTTGTGTGTTTCCTCAGGAAAGCGTCACAAAGGAGCAGCAAATGAACTCAATCTATAATCACGGTCTCAAACAGACTCAGACTATTAGCAATGACTTGCTTGAGTTTGAAAAGAACTTGTCGACGTCTCCTCTTTCTCTCCAAGGAGCCATTACCACTTCCATCACAGCATTTCGTAAAACCATACGGGAATACCAGGATTTGATAGAAAAAGACACAGACTCTTCTGCCAATACGAAACACGAAAGTCGGCTTGAGAAGTTCAATCTGGATTTGAACGACTTTTCCGCTAAATTTGAGTCTCTCAGAGCCCAAAGAGATGTATTAGTTCAAGAAACTAACAAGCAGGAGTTGCTAGGTAGAAGACATCATTCTGCTGCGAACGGAATGCCAGCCTCCGACAACCCATATGATCCTAGCGGGCGCGTGGAAGCCGAACAGCAACAGCAGACTCTAAACTACCTGGAAGGGTTGTTCAAGGAAAGGCTGTCGTTGGCTCGTGGATCTCAGCAATTAGACCATATTCTTGAAATGGGCCAGAATGCTTTCGAAGACATTGTAGAACAGAACGAGGTGTTGCGCAAAGTGCAGGCTAAGTTTGAGGAAGGACTAGTGACATTGGGAGTGAGTCAGGGCACCATCCGTAGTGTAGAAAGAAGAGCCAAGCAGGATAAGTGGTTGTTCTGGTTTTGTGTGGTGGTGATGGTAGTGATTTTCTACTATATAGTGAAATTCTTCCGCTGAAGAGGTCCCCACAGTAACCGCATTTGAGGTTGAAACCATGGGACGTATATCTTTTAGTTGATTTGTTCCTTCAGAACTGTGTAACGTTATTTAATATAGTTTTCTCAACTGGACTATCAATTTCCTAATCGGTGTTCGGTTGCAAAGCAATCTTGGGGAAGACAGCTTGGCCTGCGGAGAGTAGCGACATAGTACGAAAGGCATGTGAGAGACTCTTGCCTATTGGCGAATCTGAGAGACACCTGCTCATTAGTGCTGAAATCGTAGTTTCAGTTATCTAGCGAGCAAGTTGTTGCTGAAGCCATATGCTTAAATTGTTTTGTATATAGCAGCACTCCTTGAAAGCTCATTTTGTATTGGCCCTATTTTGAGCCCGTACCATCGACGTATTGATTCCATAATCCATAATCCATATTCCATACCTAATATTAATACTATTTATTTATTCTTTAGTTTGCAATAAGTCTTATTCGACTCGATATTTTACACTATACTTGTTCTATTTCCATTCGCTTATGCTAGCCTATGGAATACTGACACCAGTTTAGTTTAATAACTCAAATATTTGAGTCACCAAACGTATACCCCCTTGCAATATCCACAATCCACTCCTCAGAGTTTCATTGCCAGTACTAATTAGATCTACCCCACGAACTGGAAGGAAAACGCAATGTGTCAAGCCATTTAAGTTTAGTCTTCTAGGATAACCCAAATGGGTAAAAGAATTCAAAATCTACTCTATGAACCAATCTGGCCGCACATCTCATGATTCCCAGGTTCATCCCTTTCGGAGATCTCGGGAAGGTTGTATTCTGACACTGGAATAGAGTGGGAGCAATGAAAGGGCTCAGCCCTTGAAGTTGGCTTTGGATGGGTTGGAAACATGGTTTCTTAACAATGGCCCATTTCGCACCCAAATTCCTGAGACCATTTCCAGGAATGGGTAATACCAGAAGACAAGAAATACAAGCCTCGAGGTATCACCACTTCTGAGTGAGAGTAGTAAGCTGATACCCCATGGTTGGAGGCTTGTCTGGCTTTCAAGCCCGTACGAATTAGAGTAGTTACTTTTTGAAGCTTTTGTTGAACCACTCAAAGCTAAGCATTCCATCTGCTTTGTCACTTTTACACCAAAAAGGCTACATTATTCTAGACTGTGATGCTAAATGCCCCACTTTATTGAAAATGGCCATCTGTCTATACCCAAAGCAGCAAGATTTCGCCAGATCTCTCTCGACTAGTTTTCTTTGTTGGAAATGGACTAGATGCAAAAATCTCCTAATTAGGCAATCTCGAGGTTCCAGACCTGCATATACCACCAGTTGCAAAACTCGGAACTGACTCCATTAGGAAATGTTATATCCAATAGGTCAAGTTCTCTTGCGCTAATAGGCTGGATCTTGTATTAAATTGCTGCTAGAGGTCAGCGACTTGCATCTCTATTATATATGGAGACGAAATCGCAGTCGGTGGAAGTGGAAAATCCTTTTTCTTCACTTTTGTAAACAACCTCTCAGTATACCATCAGCTTGCCTTTCGCCCTATATTTGCAACCGGAGTCTAGGCATTGGATCGTCTCTCTCCTTCAACCAAATCCTTTGCAACTCCTTTATCGCAATACCGATCTCATCAAAATCACTTCAAAAGAACTTAGACAACCACTTTCATTTGCTTGAGTAAAGCCTATTTATTATACCCCTAGAGTTATACCACCGATGAAGTTATCCAACTTATTGTTGTTTACCCTATTATCGGGAACGATGGTTTCTGCAGCTCCTCCCATGGACTTCAGGAAAAGAGCATATGTCACGGTTGTGACCACCGTCGACGTAGCAGCTCCAGCAGCTACTAACAATGCCATTTGGGATTTGTTTGATGATCCAGCTACCCCAGTTGCAGATCCTGCTGCAGCTCCTACCACGGCTGTAGCTCCAGTAGTTGTTCCAACTCCAGCTGTAGCAGCCCCAGTGGTGCCATCTCCAGTTGCAGCGGCCCCCGTAGTTGCGGCCCCCGTTGCAGCTCCCGTTGCGGCTCCCGTTGCAGCTCCCGTTGCAGCTCCCGTTGCAGCTCCAGCTCCCGTTGCAGCAGCCCCAGTGGCAACTCCTGCTGCCTCTACTTCCATAAGCGGAGGCTTCCTTAGTGGAGTAGGAAAGGCATTAGGGAGTGCATTGCTGTCATTTTTTGGTGGAGACGACTCAGTTTCCTCTCCTATCAGTTCTGCTCCAGCTGTAGCTGCAACAGCATCAACTCCAGTCGCTGCTCCAGTCGCAGCAGCTCCAGTAGTAGCAGCTCCATCTACATCTACTGCTGCGAGCGGTGATTTCAGTGGAAAGTCATTGTTTGACTTCTTATTTGGTTCCGGGAGCGGTAGTTCTGTCTCCAGTGGATCTTCTTCTGTTGTCGGCGCAGCTTCTATCAGCGGGACTCCCACTTCCCCAAGTTCCATAGTGGCCCCCGCTAACCAAGCAGGTCTTCCTTTGTCAGTAGTCGGATCCTTCTCTGTTTCGTTGCCCACAGGAACTGGAACAGTCAACGGAGGTAGTATTAGTGCTGCCGATGGTTCCTTGGGAATCACATACTCTCCATACACAAAGTCAGATGCTTGCAAGTCAGCCCTGGAAGTCGCTTCAGACATTGCTAAGTTATCCAACTTCAAAATCATCAGATTATATTCCACTGACTGTTCTGGAATTGAGAACGTCTTGGCTGCTATCAACAGCAACCAACAGGTTTTCTTAGGAATCTGGGGTATTGACTCCGGTTCTGTTACCAGCGGATTGCAAGACATTACCACAGCTGTTGAGGGCTCTTCTCGTGGATGGGGTGCTGTTCATACCATTGCTATTGGTAACGAAAGAGTCAACGATGGAGCAGCTACTCCTTCCGATATCCAAAGTGCTATCAACACTGCCAAATCATGGCTCAAAAGCAATGGTTCCGGATACACAGGTCCAATTGTTTCCGTGGACACATTGGTAGCTGTTGTCAGCAACCCATCATTGTGTAGCTATTCTGACTACATTGCTGTCAACTCTCACCCATACTGGGACGGAGGAGTTCAACCAAGCAACTCTGGACCTTGGTTGGTAGACCAAATCAACAACTTGAAGAGTGTTTGCGGTTCTAGCAAACCCATCATGATCACTGAAACAGGGTGGCCCACCAAAGGAGATACAAATGGTGTTTGCGTACCTTCAGTGGCTAACCAAGAAGCAGCTTTACAGAGTATTGTGCTGACTTTGGGAAACCAGGTGATTGCCTTCACAATGTACAATGACTACTGGAAATCGCCAGGGTCTATGGGTGTTGAGCAATACTGGGGTATTTTCGGTGACCCCAGTGAATAGGAGAAAAGTATAGTTGTATATACCGTAGTATTTAATGCCAATAAAAGAACAGTAATGAGAGAACGTAGAGACCGCGAATTTGGGTGCAAAAGTGAATTAAGGACTGAAAAAAATCATAGGAATAGCCCCAAAAAAATGGATGAAAATGAAGAATTCTACACTGAATATGTATATGCATAAATATTTGAGTAGCAACTGGATTCATAGATATACATGTTGTGGTGGTACGCTGTAGAAGAATACTCTACAATGGGTGCAAAATCTCACATTCAGTACGCCATAGATCATGTGACTTCGCTCGCGCACGAAAATTTGTTCTTGACTGAAAAACAACAATACTAAATCTTGCTTAACCTGGTAGAATATAACTCCATATATTCACAAATACAACTATCTCGCCATCATGTTATCCGATAGAGATAGGAAGAAGTTGAACAACAGATTACAGTCGTTGTACGATCGTGTATATAAGATCGAGGACCACGGACATCCCATAGCAACCACTTTTCATACTTTACCTCTTCGTACTGGAACAGACTACTATAAGATTGTGAAAAATCCTCTTTCACTCCACGGAGTAGGCCGCAAAATCAAAAATTCCAAGTATGACGACGGTCAGCAGTTTGTTGACGATCTTTCGCAGGTCTCTTGGAATGCGCGATTGTACAACATTCGCGAGTCCAAGGTGTATCGTCATGCTTTGATCCTCAAGCAGTTTGTCTTGACTGTAGTTATTCCCAAGCTCAAGAACGATAAAGCTGTGCCCAATAGTAAAACGATAGCGTATCCCGTTTTGGGCGATTTGCCCGATGAAAAAGATGAAGCTAAAGTCGATGATATTGATGTTGTAGAAGCTATTGAACAGCCTAAGCTAGAGTCTGTGAGTATAGTTCAGTATGAAACCACTCCTCAGGCAGAGCCAGCATATTCTGGCTCTGGAGGGAGACCCACGCCGCCGCTTGACTACCAACAACAACAGCAGTATCAGCAGCAGTATCAACAGAGCTTCAGCTCCACTGGCAGCATTGGATTACTGTCTTCACATCAGCTTTCACCACCTCCTTTTAAACAGTCTAAACATGTAGAGAGTGGTATAAGAAGAGGTCGTCCTCCAATTATCGATAAGCCGTTCGAGACACGTATCAAGTTGATCTTAAAGAGCTTCAAGAAGTTGCGCGATCCCAACAACGAATCCAGATCGTTGACACAGCACTTTGATAAGTTGCCAGACACCAAGACAAACCCCCTGTATTACCACACCATTACAAACCCTATTAGTTTGTTCGAAATTAAAGTCAAAGTTCGTACCAGGAAATACACCAGCGTTGATCAATTCATCCACGACTTGGACGTAATGTTCCTGAATTTCCAAATGTTCTACCAGAACGATCCATATAGTGAAGAGTTTATTGACTTCCAGAACTTCAACAGAGAGGCCCATGCGATTATTCAGCAGGAAATCAGCAAGAGTGACCAAGACTTGATGGTGTCGCTGACTTCCGGTAATGATGGTGTAGTTAGATACCCATTGGACACGTTGGAGGTCAATGGTTACTCGTACAAGATTGGTGATTGGGTGTTGATCGAAAACGGAAATGACCCCGAAAAGCCAACCGTGGGACAGATTTTCCGTTTGTGGTCCACAGAAGATGGCAATAGATACTGTAATGTCTGCTGGTACTACCGCCCCGAACAGACTTGCCATGTTGCCGATCGTTTGTTCTTCTTGAACGAAGTCTGCAAGACTGGCCAGTATCGTGACCATTTGGTCAACGAAATTGTAGGACCCTGTTACGTTATCTTTTTAACTCGTTACCAGAAAGGAGACTTACCAGACGGAGTCATTCCCGATGGTGCTCCATGGTTTATCTGTGAATTCAGATACAACGAGTCCAATCACGTTTTCAACAGGATCAGAACCTGGAAAGCCTGTTTGCCTGACGAAGTCAGAGACCATCCAGAACAGCCGCTTATTCCTTTGAACGACACCCGTAAGTTGATTAAGTACGAGTCGCCCATCAAGTCTTTGTTGCCCAAAGATGCCTATATTGGTATGCCTATACCCGAGCCAACTTTGGGTCAACCTAAAGCTCCTCCATTAGTTGGACTGGTATATCTTGCACCAGCATTCAAGGAAGATGACTTGGGACAATATGTCACCAGTCCAAATGTAGCGCCGATGCCCGAACTCGACGAGACTGCCAGCGGTCGCCGTGCCTTCTTGTTCACACCTATTTCTCAATTGAAAGGTGGAGGGGGTGCCACAACCACAGTATATACTACCGGTGGAATTGCTCTTCCATCTGTGGAAACCGCCCAACCTCCAGTGGTTGTGCCAGTAGCAACAGCAGCTTACAGTGCTCCTATTCCTGTTGTGGTTCCCGAAGAAAAACCGATTCTTCCAGGGACCTACAAACTGTTACAATCGCAGATTCAAGAGAGCCAGTCGAAAAGGCTTCAGGAACAGCAATTGCAGCAGCTACAACAACAGCAGCAACAACAGGTGTATGGAAGAGTCAGCACCCCTCCTACAAGCATAACGCCAACTGGTAGCAACTTCCACACTTCCACTTCGAACTATTCAACGTTACTTGCGGGAGGAGTACTTTCCTACGCTTTAGACGATGTTGAAGGGAAGTTGGCCGATTTCACGGTGTTGAACAAAAGAAGAAGAATCAACCATAATAGTAACAACGACACCCACACCGAGGTCGAGCTGGTAATTTTCTATCGTGCGCCCCCTTACGTGATACCAGGAAACCGTATCATCACCAACAATGCTACTGAGCTTGGCCATTCAGCGGCATACTTGGCTTGGAAGTTGAACCAGAGTTGAAATGAGAATGTGTAAAGAGTCTGTATAATTAGAATGTATTTTTATTATGGAAAGAAGAGTGTATTGATAAATGATAGCTAGGTATCTTTTACATAGCTACTACAATTCTGAAATTAAACCAATGTCTATTCTTCTATTCACTTGTGCTCTCAACTGTATCTTCTTATCACATCCCACAAATGCTTATATACCTTCCGTTATGAATGCGATTTGTGGAGAATTTGTAAATTTCATTTCATTCTATTCTACCATGGAACAACTGCACCACATGTCCAAACAGCTAGTCGAGTTCCAGGAGTACCTCAAGACATGTCGCAAGATCGTTGCGCTTGTGGGGGCAGGACTATCAGTGTCTTCCGGGTTACCGACTTTTCGAGGTTCTCAAGGCTTATGGAAGAATTTTAACATGATTGACTTGGCTACTCCAGATGCATTCTACATTGACCCAGGATTGGTATGGCAATTCTACTCGTGGCGAAGGTATAACGCCCTTCAAGCAAAACCAAATAAGGGCCATTTGGCCCTAAGTGCACTTTCGAATTTGGCTACAAGGAAGGATTCTAATCTCGAGTATATCACTATTACTCAGAATGTAGATGGCTTGCTGAGCCGAAGCGGACATGCTAAGGAGAACCTCTACGAGATCCACGGCTCATTGTTCAATTTAAATTGCACCAGCTTCATGTGCAACTATGTAGATAGAAACAACCTCAAGCATCCACTCACAAAAGCTCTAGAAGGCACAGAGTATGAATACGATAGAAAGAACAGAAAGAGAAGTTTGGAAGAAGACGATTCCAGTCACCAAGTGGACTATAGCATATCACCGCAGTTTCGACCGGTTAAAAACATTCCAGAGCTGGAACTCCCGCAGTGTCCGGTTTGCAAGGATGGGTCTTTATTACGACCCGGAGTAGTTTGGTTTGGCGAGTCTCTCCCACTCAACGTAATGAACTCTGTAGACAACTTCATAGAGCTGAACAACTCGGTGGACTTAATCCTTGTTATTGGAACTAGTGGAACCGTGTATCCGGCGAATAGTTATGTAGACAGAGTCAAGGTCAAGGGAGGAAAAGTGGCCATTTTCAATACCGATATCGAAGAGGATATCTTACAGGGAATTGTCAAGGATACGTGGGGGTTTCGTGGTGATGCCGCCGAGTTGCTCCCGATAGCATTAAAGCCAGTCATTGGCGAAGTATGACCTTACGAAATTTGCAATATACAACAGATAAGAAAAGAAAACCACACAGTCGACAAGAGTGTAGTGGAAATGAAGTGTATATTAGAAGAACGAAGTGAACTATAGTAAATTATTAATAATGTCGAAACTGAGAATCATAATGTCATAATGAAAGGCGAACTATAATCGATGTTGCATAGCCAAATTCTATTTGTGTTCAACCCTTCCCAAGTGGTGAACCCCTTCCTGAATAGTTAATGGTTGACATGGCAATGTAATGCAGTTACATATCCTACCATTCCTTTCTTTCTAACGTGGGAATGGAGGTGCTGGATCTGAACTTGATAGGGCGATAGAATGGATTGCCCACCAGAACAGGGTATAGTTTTCGGTTGGCATCGGTTCCGAATATACTAGGGGTAGAATTGGCTCGCAATTCCCGGGAAGCTCGCCGCTTATGACCTTCAATGGCATTTTTCTTCTGAAGTTGAGAATATGTGTCTATAGAAGCAATTGTCACCGTAGGCTTCAATGGCGCCTTCATTGTGGGAGAAGTTGTGAACGATTTGTTGATCTTATATTTTGTGATGGATGATTTCTTCTTGGGCTTAACTAGCGAATGCGGTGAGATCAACTCATCTTCTTCGTCAACTTCATTGTCGTCTAGAATTGAATGGTCGAGATCATCGCCTTTTCCATTTACTATTTGTGTTGGTGAAATATCCCCGAAACTAAATTCGGTGTTGTCCAATAAGGGAGATGCCAAAGCCAGTTGCTTACTGAAAGAGTTTCTCATTCGGGGGTTGACGAGTTTTGTGGGAGAAATGCTACCATCGCCGTCACTCTCGAGGAATTTGAATGGTTGACAGCTGAATGGAGTCGCCAAGCTAGCGAATAGAAATTGTTTGTCGTCGAAAACAGCCAGTGTTTCCACAGAGTTGCCTGATATTAAGTCATTGGTAGGGTCCAAGAATCGGATGTCAAGCTCATCTAAAGTAGCGTCGAAGTCGATAATATTCATTATTGGTGGTGAATCTCGAGAACTGTCTAAGTCGACTGGCCCGAAGCTTGTATTTATAGATGCAAAAATGAGTAGTTAATTATAGCCAAGAGGGACCCAGTACTCCGCTTGTATTATAAGATTCGATGTCTATTAACAACACTAAGTTCAGGTTGGTGACCCCACTGATTAAATCAAAAATCAAAACACAAGTCAGAAATCAAAACAGAAATCAAAATCAAAGTTTAATCACAATTGACAAGTCAATACTCAAAATGAATCACAATTCACGAATAACAATTGCCAAATCAAAAAAGTGGACCTTGACCAGAACAGCAACTGTCAACAGAGTTAGTCAGCACCACCAGCTAATGACTGATTGCAACGATACAATAGAAAAATTATCAAGAATTACAGTAGATGCACGGGAATGTAATCAAATATATTAAAAAAATCCAGCAAACTTCTGCATTGTCTTAGGTACAAATCATGGCTAACATTGGCGTGGAATGGAAGTTGGAGCCACGATAACCAATGAAAAGTTCCTACCTAATCTTAACTAATAACCCAGAAAATACTTACATAAAAGAATAAAATAGAACTTGGGTTCTAAACGTTAAAGACAATACTGTCATCAGATCCGGACTGCAGCATATTAGCTAAAAAGGGTTAAATTCAAGATATGTAACAGAAAGGAAATTTCAACTCCTTGCACTAAAAGGAATGCATAAAAATATCAAGCCAAACTATGGCAGCGGGGAGAAAGACTGGGATTCTGGGGCACAACGGCAACACTAACCGGTTGTGGTTTGGGGAGGTTTACTTTTTAGTTTGTTAGAATAGCGAGAACGCAGTGTTTACGAGTCGAAAATACAGATTTTCTTAGTTAATAGAATAAGAAAAACCACCGAAGAAGGTCATACACATTCCACTGCATTCCTATAGTCTGGGAATTAATCCGATGTGTTGTTGTTGAATAATACAAAATTAGGCTATCTAGAATAAATTCATAACTTTAGTATTTTAATTTCAGGCATTGGTGCAGCTAGTAAAAATGCAGCGATAATAAGCACATGTCAAAAGGGTAATCTTTGGACATTGGGATGCATTATGGCTCCTCCAAACACGCCAATGGTAGCGAGGTAAACTAACACAAGATCTATTCTGCAACCCAACGACCATAAAAATATAGGGATGAAACGATCCTCGCAACAGGAGCAGACAAGACGACCGGGCGAGATGACCGGCCCATCTTATCAGGCCATGCTAGCATGGGTGGCTTCTAGAGTAGTCGTAGATCACGACCTAAAAGGGCATAAATGACCTTGGCGTAGTATAAATCGAAGTAGTGAATTTTTGACAAGAACAATCCCGTAGAATGGGCGTAGAATAGGTTATTTCTTGTGGCTAGCAATTTCAGCCCTGAAAATACCTTTCCTGACAATCATGATCGTCGATGGAGTTTCTACCAGTGCAACACTAAAAAAAGAACTATTCCAAACCTTATCAGTGTAGCCCGGCCCGTGGCCGTCTTCAAAGATCGCCAAGTCTACCTTATAGTCAATGGGCCCGAGGTCATTAATGTGTTGGTTGCAGCCGAGAAATAGCTCCTTATGTAATTGGAAAAATAAAGTACGAGATATTGTTGCGAATTCCTCTTTCAGATATTATCCCGAAACCCTTGAACATCTAAAACAACGTGCTGAAAAAATTTCGACACACTAGGCGTCTGGTTCAAGTAGAGTATAGAAGGGTCCGAACACGAATTTTGGTTCAGAATTAGGGTGAAGTATTGCTTTATGGGATTTGGCACATTTGAGTCGATTTATTGCTACAAATCCCCCCTGCAGCTAGGTGCTGAATTTTTCCATTTCTGGCAGAGATTGCAAAAAATATATAGCCCGCCACAAGAGCAGAAGAGTCAACTTCAGGCAGCCGGATATATTCCTTGCACTAGAATAGCTGCAGCGGGGCGGTAAAGGCGACAGCATTGTTGTAGACAATCTTCTTAGTTACAGAAAAATTATACGTGAAGTAATTAGGCAAGAATACACTTTCAGGCTATGGCATGCACCATAAACTTCCACTACCAAGACTCTGGATCAGAGCAAGAAATGTGCCATCTGTAGCAAGTAAATCTACGAATCAGTAGAGGAAAATCTTTGAAGCAAAATAATTTTCGAATCAGTAGCGAGAGAAATGTAAGAATCAGGTATAGAAAAATACGAATCAGCAGAAAGAAAATGTACAGCTGGTAGCTTGGTCCAAAGCAAGTTTAAGCTAGAATACCATATAAGAGAGTCTTCTACAACCTCGATCTACAGAATACAAGAATTCCACCTCTTAAATAAAAATGTAACTATAATACGAAGTACAATCGGTTAGCACTCATCTCTACCTACGAGCCAAGAACTTTTATTGATAATCAGGTGGTTCTCAATAACTCTCTATCTACAGCGTCTCTGGCAACGCGCTGGGGCTCAGTCAGCCTTTTGAGTGGAAGCCCAGCTTCTAAGTTGCCATCTATCAACAACTGGTTGATCAACCAGAGCTTACGCTTCTGCTTTATGGAGACAGAAAGCTGCTTTCCCACGACCTTGTTAATCTTAGAGGCAGTGTTGAGCTGGCTAGTCAACTTGGCATGGAGCGACTTCAACTCGGCAAGATCATCGATGTCTTCTACATCTGGGGTCTCTATAGCTGGGTAACCTGTCTTCAACACTCGTGCTTTCAGTTTGAGCAATTTGTGTAAAGAATTGGAATTGACGTCCTTGTGTTTTCTACTTGGGCTGTCGTGGTGTTGTTGTCTCTTGACGAGATTAATTGTCTTGTTGTTATCGTCTTCACCCGTAAGTAAATCTTCGCCATCATCTTCTGCAAAATAGTTTTGGTACCGTATGGCGGCTATCTTGTGCTGGGTGAAATTGTAAGGCAAGTTGAAGAAAACATCGGCAGTTATGCTGCCTCCAGCAGTGAGAGTTTTCTTACTGTGTTTGTGAACCGAACCATCATACTCGTCTTCGTCATCATCTCCATCTTCTTCCTCGTCGTCATCGTCGTCGTCGTCGTCTTCGTCTTCTTCTTCTTCTTCTTCATCTTCATCTTCATACCCTACCAGATGAACTCCTCCTTCCTTCAAGACGTCCAAGAACTTCTGAGAATACCACCATGGGTTCTTGTACTCATAATCCTCTTCAACTAAGCGGAGATACATATCTTCATTGAATTCATCTAGTTCGAGCCAGTCATAAGCTACAGCTGACAAAGTTCCTTTGGCATACTTGTCTCTGATAGAGTTCACAGCGTCTTTTATAGTGTGCAAATCATGAACTCCCTTGACGTGCTTGGCAAGAGCATCTGACCTTGTAAAGTGTTTCTCGCATTCGGGAATAGGACAAAAATACGGTTTCTCACCGGTGTGGGTTCTACAGTGGGAAATGAGAGCGAAACGTGAAGGTTGTTCAATGCCAAAACGAGGACAGCCTTGCCATTGGCAGGTGTATCTGATAGGAGTCGTTGGTGTCAAGTGTGCCATATGGGCCAAATGATTTGTGTTGAGATGGTCCACTAATCCCGTCAACAGGGGAAAGATGTCTACTTCACAGTCTTGCCATTTACATGGGAATCCTGGTTTGTCTTCTGTTGGGAGTTCTTCTTCTTTTTCAGAGAGAGACATTTTTGAAACTCTTATTAGACTTTACTTGACGACTTATTTCAATTTGTTCTCAATTCGAGTTTTGACTGATTCGAGGCGGCTGAATTGTTGTTTTCTCCACGTTGCGTCTGGAGTCTTGCTATTGTAGGTATGTTTATGGAAAAGATATTGGTACTTCATTATATATTTGGAGAATCGAAAGAAATCAATTAATGGAGTCAATTTTTGGTTGTGCATACAGAAGTGCGAGAATGAAAATTGATACTGAAAGGAGAAAGTCGGTAGGAGGAAAGTATCAGGGTGGAACTACGGGTTAGAAAGTAAGTGGCCATATATGTGTAGAATTCTAAAAGGTTTTCAATATGATACGAAACATGCAAATTATACGCCATAAACGTGAATTCTTATAATTTTCAAAAATCAATGCTAATTATTTATACATTAGGCTGCGAAAACAAATGAACTTCGAGAACAATGGCTGCGAAAATACAAAAAAACTAGATTCACATTACAATTAAAACATCTACAACTATATTGTTTTCTCATTAAGTAATTTATTATCCTCTATCTAGACTAAGTCTTCATCAAATCTGGCAGCAGGATTGGACTCAATAAAGTCCAATAAAACCTTGTGGCCCAACAATTCTCTAATGTTAGACACACCGTACTTGATCATAGTAGGTCTTTCCAATGAAAGACCCCAGCCAAGCACTCTCAAGTTCTTGGGCAAGCCCATGGACTCCAACATCTCTGGTCTGAACATACCGGAATTACCGATTTCAACCCACTTGTTCAAGCCTTTGTGGAATGCAAAAATTTCCAAAGATGGCTCGGTGTATGGGTTATAGGCTGACTTGAATCTCAAACCATGAACACCCATCTTTCCAAAGAAGTCTTCCATGAAACCAATCAAGTCTCCCAACGTGATGTCGTAACCGGCCAATACACCTTCAATCTGATGGAACTCAGCCAAGTGTGTGGCATCTACGGCTTCGTTACGGAAAACACGATCGATGGAAAAGAGTCTTACGGGTTTTGGATCTTCAGCCAACTTGTGCAACATGGCAGAAGAAATGGCAGTGGTGTGGGTTCTTAAAACCATTCTCAACGACTCTTCAGCCTTCCAAGGGTATCTGTAACCGATAGAGCCGAACTTACCGTCCTGGTGTACAGCCTTGATGTTTTCCCAATACTGTTTGTCCTGAGGAGGCTTGGCTACTGCTGGGTCTTTCAAATAGAAAGTGTCTTGCAAGTCTCTGGCTGGATGCTGTTGTGGCACAAAGAGAGTGTCGAAGTTCCAGAATCCGGTTTCTACGTATTGGTTAGAGGGCATTTCCGTGAATCCCATAGAGAAGAAAATCTGTCTGAACTCTTCCCTGACTTTGTTCAATGGATGTAAGGCTCCGGAAGTAGGATACACACCTTCCGAGTTGAAGTTGTATGGCTTAAATTCGGCTTCTTTCCATGAGCTGTTGATGATCATTTCGGACGTAATGTCTGTTTCGTAATTGGCGATAGTCAAAGCGAACTTGGGACCCTTTTCTACCTTGAAACTGATGATTTTGGTCATGCTAATCAACTTTCTCTTCTTCAACTCATTCAACTCCTTCTTATCGTCCAACGATCCGGTAGCTTTAATTGTCTGCAATTCCTTCAAAACTACATCTTCTGGCAATGTAGATACCTTGGCTATCAACTTTTCGCCATCCTTACTCAACCACTTGTTTTTGAAAGCTTTACCCTGGCCAACTAAACCAATAGGGCCTAACTTCTCTTTCAAGCCAGAAATAGTCAACCCTTCCAAGGCCTTCAATACTTCGTCTACAACTTGCACTTCCGGAGTGGCACCGGCACTGACATACGACTCGGCTTCGGCTGTGAGAGCCCACGAATCGACCTCGATCTTGTTGAAAGTGATCATTTCCTTGGACCACAATGAGGTCAAATTGGAATGTAAAGTGTTGGAATCATACTGTGAAAGAGTCTTTTCTTGCAACGTGTTGGCGATTTCGCCTGACTCGTGCACGAGCTTCAACAACTGCAATTGGATATCGGACATTTGCGGCTATTCAGCTTGCGGCTGGAACTTGAACGAGACTTGTAGCTGTACTTTGGCTTGAACAGTTGAGAGTGATAATAGGCTCTTGTCCAAAATTTTTCGGGTGCTGCAGATTACGCGGGCCGGTGTCTGAGCGTAGAGATGAGCACGATTAAGTATGTGAGT
The DNA here is from genome assembly GCF_000209165.1 of Scheffersomyces stipitis CBS 6054. Classification (NCBI taxonomy): domain Eukaryota; kingdom Fungi; phylum Ascomycota; class Pichiomycetes; order Serinales; family Debaryomycetaceae; genus Scheffersomyces; species Scheffersomyces stipitis. The sequence goes on from NC_009043.1 coordinate 523,079, forward strand.
GAGTAATAGCTGTGAGTAATAAATGTGGGCAGCTGTCAATCGCTCACGTGATACAACACGTGACACAATATTATAAAGGCAATCGGGATATTAATATATAGATAAAGTAAGATATTTGTAAACGAGAAAGAATATGGAGAGATTGAGAAGGGAGTGCGTAGAGAGAAGAGGCAGAGTGTGTAGCAATATCACAAATATCACAAATATCACAAATTTCAGAAGTATCTCCTGAACAATATAAAGTATCGGAGATGTAGATATAGTAGTGGTACTTAAGATGAGATGCCGTTCTTTTGTAGAGTCAATGGCTTCATTACTGATTCTAGAGAAAAGTCGCGAGGTGATGGCCACGTTTTCTATTAATAGCCCCAGTAGCATTCCAGTTCTATCTTCTTGATGAACTATCTTGCTCTAGTAGACTCCGGTACGCAGATTGTGGTCTCGAAAATAGACGGCGATGAAATTCGTGCACAACCAGATGACTTTTTGGGGCTGAGCGAAGGTGGGACTAGTTGCAATAGTCGTGTTTGCATAGATACAACCACGAGATACCAAGGAATGAAATAAAGCAGTCGAGAATGCGGAAAGGAATTTTGGATGGCTAGTAGAGTTGATATTCGAGCAATTGAGTGTGAGAATCTGACAGTACCTGTTTTTGAGACCCTTCCAACGCTGCATAAGCTCACAAAATACAAGCAGCAGCATGAAGACGTAATTGACGGTGAATACCACATACATTCTAGGCGAATAGTCATCTGAAACAGTTGGAGCATGACTAGGAAATAATAACGGTCATTGTCCCAAGTAAGACAATCCCAGCGATGCCCTGCCACCATGTAGGAAATGCATTTCTGGGGGGTAATATATAAAATGGAAGCGAATTGTGTTCCAATGGAAGAAGCAATAATTCTTTCGATATTACTACTGTTAGGAGATACTACGCAATTGAGTCAATTGAGTCAATCGAGTCCCCTGAATCAAATAAAAATACGTCGAATCTATTCGTCAAAAAGCCTCTAATTATATTTTGTCGCAGAACTTATCAATAGTTGACAACTTTACTACTTCAATCAACACCTGAAACTCACCATGGCTTTTACTTGTTCAGACATCTTTAAGATCATCTTGGCCATTTTCCTCCCTCCATTGGGCGTGTTCCTTGAAAGAGGTTGCTCCAGCTCACTCTTGATCAATATTCTTTTGACAATCTTGGGTTACATTCCTGGAATCATCCATGCGCTCTATATTATATTGAAATACTGAGGAAGATAAGGCTCGAATCGTGAGAAGACGAGGTTCGAGCCTCCTTCACCGAAGGCGTTCTGTTGTATATCTGTGAAGTTTGTATTTTGATTTTGTACAAATAAATTTCGGATAAAATGATTTAAACTGTAGGTGTATTTAGTTGAAACGTTAGATTTGAAGGCCCCTCTAAACCGGATCAAAACACCTACTGTCAAACACTAGAGGGAAGACACAGCTGTTGCAAGTACTATGATGTTCATCTTGAGAGATTGGCATACAGCCTTAAAGATCGATTCTCCATTCATGTAGTCCTCCCTCAATACTAGTAAAATTAAAACTACTAAAAGACTTGCTCTTATCTTGCAAATCTGTAAATACCATTTCAGCATTAGAGTTAATAGTTGTGCAGCTGTGTAGAATATCCATTGCCGGCCACTGAACTGAATAAGTCAACGGTCGGTTGTAAAAATAGACATAGAGACTATAAATAGAAGCTAGCAACTCTGTACCACCAACCTTGATCAGTATAATTTTGCATGCAGATCGAAGGGCTAATACTTCCCTGTGATTAAATATGATTAACAGCCAAGAAGATTGTAAAATGACTGTTAGATGGTGTAGATTAGATAATACTGGAGCTAGCTAGTCCAAGAACAATAGTACCATATAGTGAGAGCATATCTACATTCCCACTAGCTGTGTGAATGAACTGAAGTCAAAACTCAGAGACAGTAGAGGTACATACTTTGAAATGTATTCTTAGCAACCTGAAATAGCTCTAAAATTGGAACAACAATAGCTCCAACCCAGCCTCAGATGCCCGCTCATGAGATAGAATGAACCAGCGTTCGAAGATTCCGTCCGATGTAGGAAGTGCCATTCTATATATAATAGAAGCTTCCGCTGCCGAAGACGACACGGAAATTGCAGAGACACCCAGAAGCAGTTTCGAAGCGAGTCAATCTAGTCCGGCGAATCAAACTAAAATACGTCAACTCTATCGTTGTCCTGGAATTATCTTACAGACAGTAGATTTTTTGAAAGTACAAATAATTTTGCAATCGGTGCAACACACTACAATCTAACCATATTACACCATAATGGCCCGTTCAAACGCCTTTCTCATCTTCTTGGCTTGCGTATTCCCACCGTTGGCAGTGTTGTGCGTTGACGGGGTTGATCGCTCCTTCTTGATCAACATTCTCTTAACATGTTTGGGCTATCTTCCTGGGCTCATCCATGCCATTCGTGTCGTCTTGAGGGCTTCACGGAACGCAAGATACTAACTGAAGAAGCCATTGTGCTAAGAGTGTCCATCGCTCCAACAACGGCATGCGTCAGGTGACCTATTGTGACACTAGTACTGCTCTTTATACGCCGCTTCATGTAAGTTCAAATTCCAGTTCTTCTCTGAGGCTCAATTAGGAGTGTACAATCGCTCCTTCACAATCACTGGTTAGCCATTTCTAAGCCTGTTGATACAGTCTGTTTTCGGCATCAGCTTTTGTAGAATTTTGGTTATCTTTTAATCTCGGAGATCTGATCACTTTGACCTCTGCGATTTTTAATCTCGAAAGGGCGTCGCCGTGTTTTGTTTTCTTTTCACACGAGACGCGTCCGCCCCTCTTCCAATTATAGCTGGTTGTTGATGGCTGTTGAACTTTATAGGACAATTCTATTCTTGTCAAAAAAATCCGTAGATGTGTAATAAAATGAAACACGGTCAGACACATAACAAACACGACCAGTACCGAGCACCTTTCGACTTCCGACCGAGGGCAAGCAAAGAAAAAACCGACTGCACAAACTGCACCAACTGCACCAACTGAACATACAATTGCATACAATCGTGCGGCTCCATCTGCCCCCGGAAGTGCTCCCCCCCATCACACGATATCAAATTTTCACCCCCCCAAGATGCGTCAGAAAAGAAAATACGCACAGCAATAAAGCACTCCAGAAAAAATAACACAAAGAATAATTTTGGTCCTTTTCCGATTCTACTTCTGAATTCTTGTACTCCATTTTGGAGCATCAAATAGATGTGCTTTTTTTTCTTTTCTTATCACTGTTCTTTTGAGTTTCTCACAGTTTACCAGATCTTTCCAAACAGATCGCAACATCTTCATCTTCAGTCTCGACTGGCAACCCATTTTTGCATTGTGCACCTCACCTAATTGTCGATCTTCGATCAGCCAGAGGTTTCCTCACACTAGAAGCTGAACGAGGTGCTCCTAAAAGGCACTTTTATCGAACCATTCAAACAGTCATAGTCTGCTCTTTTCTGACAGACACCCATAGTCATCTGAGCTTTACAGCCGTCCTTTCGTTTTTTTTACTTTATTGAAGCTTTCATCAATTGAAATTTTTCACTTTTTTCATTCCGTTTATATTTTGAACTTTGCACATTTCACAGCATGAAACAAACGTCATCGCTACCTATCCACCGCTCCAAGCCCGTGGAAATGACAACCTCGTTGATGAAGCGTTTTGTCACGCCTCGGATCGTCCGTGTGGCGTTGACGGTATTGGCCATAGTCAACATCCTCTACCTCTCAGCGTACCTCCTCGGTGTTTCCAGAAGTGGCACGCGAAGAACGAAAATCATGTGGTACGGTCGTAAAATGGCGGGCAATGCTGTATCAGATACCTCCGGGCAGGTCGAGGGTTTGCCAGAAACGGCAACCGTCGCCAAGCACTCGGACGTAGACGAAACCAATGCGGAACAGAAGCAGTTGTATCCCGTTCCAAAGGGTGTAGCGTACGAGAACATGAAACCGAGTGAAAAGATCAATGAAATTCTCAACAGAATCACCAACGATAAGGAAAAGTACTGGTTGGGCCACACTGAGTTAACAGACTACGAATTACGGATAAGAGTCAAGGACTTCTTGAAACAGAACTGGGAGAACAAGCCTACGATTTTCTACGATCCCAGATTCACACTTTCAGTCTATTTGAACGAGATCAAAAACCAATATTTGGTGAAAAACCCCAAAAATGAAAAGAGCAAGATCCACGAGATCGTAGTCCCTTTTGCCTGGTCTGACTGGGTGGATTTGACAATGCTTAACGAGGAGTTGGTGAAGCCCGAGAACGAGAGGAAAACCTGTGATTACATGAAAGCTGTTCATCACGCTCCAGCCAGAGACCCCAACTACTGTTTAAACAACGAAGACCTCACTCAGGACGAATTGGACGAGATGCAATTGCCATCTTCTTTCTATGCTCCTGGCTTTTCTATCAAGAAGTCGCCCACAAACAAGGCTTCCAACGAGGTCAGAATGTGGGAAGGAAAATCTCATTTGTTGACGTATGCTGCTAATCCGCTAGCAGTCATTTTCCTCAGTAAGGAAGGAGTTTACGAAGCTAAGATTGATGGAAAGCAGCGTATTGTAGATGGTGACCTTTTTGAACATTATTTACAGGCCAATGGCTATGATTCAGCTAAACATGGAGAAGTTCAATTTGTCATGAACCCTGTGAAAGAGTTCAAGTCGCTCTTGGCCAAGGTCAAGCCTAATCCCATGCTTCCAGAAGACGACTTATATGGAATGGTTGCTAAAATCAAAGACAAGAATCCCACCAAGTCCAAGGAATTGTACCTTCCACAACAAGCGTTCGACTATCAGCAGCCCAATATCGACGAGCAGCTCAAGAGTTACGACAAAAAATTGAAGATCTTATGGGATGCCAGCACGAACGAGTTGAAACATGACCAGGACTCAATCAAGAACAATCTTCTTTCCAGAAACGAAAAGATGTACTTCGAGGGATTGAGATACGCCGATTCGTTTTCTCCCAGAAAGGAAGAAACTTACTTCAGAATGGCTAGACTCAATTTTGGTAATGAAGAGAACGACCACGATGCTGGTTGGCATTATGAATGGCGTTTCTTCAATGGAGCCCTCAGATACATGAAACAAGGCTGGAACGAGGAAGAATTGTTGATTCGTGAAAAGGTTCTCTTGGATCGTATCTTGCGTAACTGGTTCAGATTCGCCAATGAAAAGGGAATCATTTCCTGGATCGCTCACGGACCCCTTTTGTCATGGTACTGGGATGGTCTTTTGTTTCCATTCGATGAAGATATCGATATCCAGATGCCAGCGCAAGAGTTGACTCGTTTTGCCAAGTTGTATAACCAGACATTAATTGTTGAAGACATCACCGAAGGTTTTGGTAAATACTTTATCGACTGTTCTTCGTTTTTACACCACCGCGGGAAGTCGTGGAAAGAGAACCATATTGATGCTCGTTTCATCGACATCGATACCGGTTCTTATATCGACATCACTGGCCTTGGTATCTCTGAAGAACAGGCCCCAGACAAGTACAAGGATTTGATTGAAGAAAGCAACAGCCGTGGTGCACCTAGACCAGTGTATAACTGCAGAAACTTGCACTTCTACTCTCACGAGGAGTTGTCCCCTCTCAGATTCACCATGATGGGAGGTGTGCCTTTGTACGTGCCCAACAAGATCGAAGAGATTTTGAACGACGAATACCTGAAGGGTATGTCGGTATACTACTACGAAGATTTCTACTTTGTGGACGCAGTGAATTTATGGATCCACGAGTCCAAATTGGACTTTTTGTTCGTCGGACAAGAATACAAAGACAGCTTCGGAGACACTGACCCAGAGAAGTTTTCAGAATTGGTTAAGACTATCAGTGAAGAGCAAGTTGTTCTTTTGCTAGAAAGAGACGAAGACATTCTTATGGAATACTACTTGACTAAGGACATGACGGAGTTGCACCGTAAGGAGCTTACCTACTTGTTTGACATGCCCAAGGGAGAGAATACGTTGATTGGCGAAATCGGCCATCAAAAGACACAGCAGGAGATTTCTAGCAATCCCGAATACCACAAGTTCACTTCGGAGCTCAAGTTCCAGAAGCCGTTCAGACGGTCTATCTTCAACTACGAGAAGATCGACAAACCCAAGCACCATGTAGCATAGACCAGACATAATAGCATAGTTAATAAATTAGAGTGTAATATAGTTCGCACGAGTAGCCTACTGTCAGTTTGAACCAAATTGACAGGCGAGTTCAAATTGACAGGTGAGTTCCCGGAGAAGGTGTAGACGAGACAATGAGAGAACCAGATACTTTCAGAGTGGTGAAATTTGAAATAAAATTCTGCCATCGAATTTCATGTAATTCTTAACTATGGGATTTGAATCGCTAGCCAACTTAGGCTATCCAGCGCAAGACGCACAGATGCAGAAGCACAAAGTGGAGGCTCCGAAGAATTTCGCTGGAGTGGCGGCTAAATACCAGAAGAGATCAGACAGACAAACAGAGAAACAGGCAGACAAACAGGCAGACAAACAGACAAACAGACAGACAGAAATATAGATGGACAGCAGTTTTTAGAGACGGCTGGTGCTCACCTTGTGGAATCTGACAATATGCTGGTAATTGAGAGTTGGGGCCGTTAGTCGTACCACCACGCCAGATAGATTGTCCAGATTACTGATTACGAGGGCTGCACATTACCACCTCAGACAAATCCTGCAAATTCTGGCCATCTCGGATAGGAGATACGAGGTTAGCACAAGATCGACAGACAAAGAAAGGATCATTTCCGACACAAAAATAACATTGAATCACCGAACAGACATTATTGCCACTACAATAGCAACAGTGTCAAGTCGATACGATCTGTTCATGGCCATTGTTGGTGTTCGGTTTCCATCTCTTGCGATTTATGTTAATCCGGGAAGTCTGGAAATGAAATGGAATTTGCAAAGCAAGGCGAGTTTTCGCGGCCACAGACAGACACAGATAGACCGAATCAAAGCTACGGACAGGTACGGACAGGTACGCGGACACAGACACGGAGCTACAGCTACAGACAGATGTAGATCGACCGACTTAGATAGATCCACCAACAGCAGTACAGACAGAAGCACAGATACAGACACAAACTTCAGATGGATATATACAGACAGATGAACAGACACAGAACAATAGACACTTTTACACACAGAAGGCCGACACAGATGCTCGCTGATTTCCCGGCACAACAGACACTTGCAGCCCACAATGTGGTGGAGTCTTGGCAGTTTACACAGAGCCACCTAGGCTGTTTTTGTCGTCCAATTGCAGACTTGTCGCGGCTGACATTGTGGCTATTTTATCAGACAACAAAACACGCGACACGGAAGCCAGACAGATTGCTTGCCAGCAAACAAATAACAACAGCAGCTCGAGCCATGGATGTTGGCTCGCTTAAGGTTATCTCGGAGTTGGTAAAAATAGCTCGATAGAAATAAAGCTGTATACAGTGGAATTATTGTCTGTGAACTGATTTAAAATCTGTGAACGAGTTAGGTTTAGTATCGTGTGCCGTTTGCAGTGCATGAAAAAAAGAAACGGAGAATTCCAGGGGAGTCCTGCATACCGGAACTCATTTGCAGAGACAAGCACCGAGAATGAGTTCCGACCCTGCACTCATCGATCACGCTTTCAAGTATTTTTGTAATTTTGAACCAGTCTTTTGCTATTTATGTATTTGTGTGCAGGCTGTATTGTCAGACTCGATTTATTTATTTTAGTATTTTTTGTTCTTTTTTGTTCAGTCACGGGATCAGATTCTTCTTTGATAAAAGGTTTACTTTTTCTTTTCACACAAATAGATATCAAAGCTGGTTGTCGTTCTACAGCAGTTCAGAATAGTTGGTTGAAATATCCAGAACTTCGTGAAACAGACACAATTTTTGGAGTTTACCCACCTTCGTTTGAACCCTCGAAAAAGTAGAAACTCACGACGTTTCCCCAGTCTTTTTTGGTTGCTCTATCTCGATTTTGATAGAGTAAATTTTTCATAAAAACTCCATCCCATCATCAACTTTCAACAACTCATCTTCATTCACAGTATTTAACTCAATTTCGTGACTTTCGTTCAGTATCACATCTCAATAAGAATACCAGTATGCGGAAGTATTTTTCCATGGTGAATGAACGAGTGGTCAAAACGGCCTTTTTGCTGGTGTTGCTCATCAACGTCTTGTACTTTGTTAGGGTGTATTCTTCTGAAGAAATCCAGCTCACACGTGCTGCTCTTGCTCATGCTGCTTCTACAGTCTTTTCCACTGACGACCAGATCGAGTTCCCCAAGGACGTTCCGTTGGAACAGATTACAGATTCCAAGCAGAGAGTCTCGTATCTTTTGCACGAAGTAGACGAGAACAAAGATGGCAATTACTGGTTGGCCCATACGAACGTGAAACACTCGAGTTTGAAAATCAAGCCCAGCGACTTTTTGCCATCTGATTCTCCTAATTGGCTGAATCGCCCCGAGCTTTTCTTTGATCCCAGGTTCACCCTTTCAATCTACTTAGATGAGTTAAAGCACCAGTTGTTGAGTAGAAACCCCAAAAATGAGAAGTCTCTCGACTCTGTGATCCTGATGCCATTTGCATGGTCGGACTGGGTCGATTTGACAATGCTTAACGAAGAGTTGTCGAAACCTGTTGATGAACGCAGAGACTGTGAATGGCTTCAATCTCAAGTAAATAAGCCTACAAAGAGACCATTTTTCTGTGTAAACCTTAAGGATGCCACGGATGAAGAAATCGAAGAAACAGGCATTTCCAAAGAGAGCTTACCTGGTTTCTTGGTAAAGACTTCGCCCATGAACAAAGCTCCTCATAAACAGGTTATGATGCAAGGAAAGGCACACTTGTATGCCTATCAACAGAACCCATTCACCATTATTTTCTTAACCAAAAGTGGTACATATGAGGCCCAAATTAGGGACAATCGTAAGAGACTTGTACACACGGACATGTTCGAAAACTATTTGAGCAGAAGAGGAATCAATCCAAATCATTTGGAAGACTACGGCAATGAAATTGTATTGAATCCCCATGATGAATTCTCAAGTTTGTTGACCACTGTTGCTCCTAGACCTTTGAACTGGGATGACGATATTCACAAGATGAATGCCATCACACAGCAAACGGAAGTCAATGCTTCTCGTGAATTGCATTTGAATCCCGAATCGTTCAACTACAAGCACGAGGCTGTGCTCAAGCAGTTGCACGATTACCAGTATCGTTTAGACAAGCTTGAAGAAGCATTTTCCAACGAGTTACGTTACAGCCCTGAAGTTTTCAACGAGTTTTCGCTTGATCGTCATGAGTTCAACCACTACTCTGGTCTTAAAACTGCATCGGAAACTCCAATTCAAGAGGAGCCAACATACTATAAGTTAGCTACTTTGCTCAAGAAGAACGGTAATGTAGATGCCGGCTGGCACTATGAATGGAGATTCTTCAACGGTGCCTTAAGATTTATCAAAGACGATACTTGGACCATGAACCAGTTGGAAATCAGAGAACAAATCATCTTAGATAGATTGTTGCGTAACTGGTTCAGATTTGCAGAACAAAAGGGCATCATCTCGTGGATAGCCCACGGACCTCTCTTATCATGGTATTGGGACGGTCTCATGTTCCCATTCGACATCGACATCGATATTCAGATGCCTTCAGCTGAATTGAACAGATTATCCAAGCTCTATAACATGACGCTTGTAGTCGAAGACATCGATGAGGGCTATGGTAAATACTTGATAGACTGTTCTACCTTCATTCACCACCGTGACATGGCATACAAGGATAACCACATCGATGCTCGTTTTATAGATGTTGACACGGGTACTTATATCGACATCACTGGTGTGGGTAAGAACAACGAGAACCCTCCTCCGGAGTACGACAGCTATATCAGAAGCAAGAATGCTAAAGGAGAATCTGTAGAGTTGTACATGGACAGAAGAAAGCACTGGTTGAACTTTGAGAAGATCAGCCCCCTCAGATACACACTGATCAGTGGGGTTCCAGTGTATATTCCAAATGATGTGATGTCCATGCTCAACACTGAGTATTCCCATGGTACTTCGGCTTTCCACTTTGATGGCTACTACTATGTTCCATGTCTTAGATTATGGATTCAACAAGACAGAGTAGCCAAGATCTTCAACGAAAATGACTTCAAGGTCGGCGACAAAATCGACAGAGACAAGCTTCTTAACTTGGTGGTAAATATGAACGATAATGACAAAGCCAGACTACTTGAAAGCGACGAAGAGTTACTCATGGAGTATTACTTGACTCATAAGCACACTGGCTTGCACCAATTAGAGAAGAAGTTTCTCTTGGATGCTGGTTTGCAGCATTCCATTATAGATTTACACGATAACTATGATTACCATATGTTGACGTCCAACTTTAAGATGGGCAAGCCGTTGAGAAAGTCTTTGTTTGATTTCGAGTACTTTGAGAGATTTGAACACGATGAGTACGAACCAGCAAAGGGAGATGAGCCTCCTAAAAAAATCATTAAGCCAAAGGTCAAATCACAGAGTTTGGCTGCTGGTAAGTTGGAGCCTATAAAGGTTGTTCCTAAGCCAGATCCTATAGCTGAACTCTTTAAGGATCAAAAGCCGGCAACTCCAAAGGAACCCGAACAACCAAAGGTAGCTGAACAACCAAAGGTAGCTGAACAACCAAAGGAACAACCAAAGGAGCAATCAAAGGAACAGCCAAAGGGTAATGAAGAACAAAAGGTACCGCCTAAAGAAGAAAATAAAGAACAACAGGTATAATGAGTCCATACACCTGCTAATAATCAAGGTCAATTAGAACATTTCGCATTTACGTCATTTTGCTATTCGTAGCATCCATGTTTCACTGTATATTAGAATAAACGTTAGAATATAAGAAGTTGTAGTTTTTCGCAGCCATTTTTTTGACCACTACTGAATGCAAAGTGAGAAAATGAAAGTGAGTACAAGGTAAACATAGAAATCACACAAGGATATTCTTGGTTTATTTACGTAATTGCTCAATTAAATAAAGCCCGTATTCCTACCTACATTTATCAGGTTCCTTATAAATTAGGTAGAGGCTATGTGCGCGACATTATGAAGATAAGAAGACATCGCGACATTTTCCCACCACCTCTATCAAAATGAAATTTAAGAAAGCTGATAGTCTAACCATCACCTTTTTTTTATCTACAATTGCATCGATATGGTTCCTGTTAGAACTTTCGGCAGACTCCTCTTGCCGCGCGTTCAAGCGTTGCGATTATATGCGACCTGGAAACCCAGAGCGACTCCCAAGAGAGCATACGCGTCGTCTCCAGTCTATACGCGTGCAAGCACTACCAAAAGCGCAGAGAAAACGACTTCAAAAGCTTCTGAAAGGGAAATTCAGGAAGAAGTGGAAGATCGTCAAGATGCAGAAAGTAGCTCCTCCACATTCTCATTTCTGGATTCGCCTGTCGTTACCAATAGCAACACCAACATCCTTGAACCCAGCACTAATAACAGTAGTACTATCTCAGCTATTAATTCTGATGTCCCAATTGACTGGTCTGGCTCATTTCACGGATTGGGTTCCAGCCCGTTTGCTCGTGAAATAGCCGATATTTTGTTGGCCCCCATAGCTGACGAGGACATCGAGATTAAACCGGACGGGTTATTGTATTTGCCAGAAATTAAGTATAGAAGGATTCTCAACCGTGCATTTGGACCCGGAGGATGGGGTCTAGCCCCAAGAACGGAGTCGTTTGTAACTTCTAAACAAATTAGTAGAGAGTATGCACTTATCTGTCACGGACGACTTGTTAGTGTAGCCCGCGGAGAACAAGACTATTTCGGTGGAGAAGAGAAAATCACTACTGCTTTGGAGGGGTGCAAGTCAAATGCCTTGATGAGATGTTGTAAGGACTTAGGCATAGCCAGTGAGTTGTGGGATCCCAGTTTCATCAGAGCATGGAAGAAGAAATATTGTGATGAGGTGTTTGCTGAGCATGTGACTACCAAGAAGAAGAAGAAGTTGTGGAAGTTAAAGAAGAACAAGACGTTGGACTATCCGTATAAGATTGCTTGAGAGATAAGTAGAACAGGTGGTGTAGTTGAAGCAACGGAAATAGTGTTTTAAAGATTGATAGAAGAAGAAGAAGTTGTAGAGGTGAGTAATTGTAAATAGAGCGATCTAATGGTTGCGAAATAGTACATGTAATAGAAAGATAGTAAAAGTAGAAGAAATATAATTAAATCACAGAATGGAATCGTATTTTAAGAAGGATAAGGACTATGTTCTAGAGCTTCAGTTGCATTTGCTTCTTCCGTTTTTCAGCTACCAGTTCAAGTTGTGTGGAGTATGTTACAATTCTCTTGCAAATGGCACTCCTTCTGTTAGTTATATTACTTAATCTACATTTAATCTCTTTCGATGTTTTATATTGGTGTACAGAATGTAATGCGGTGGCTATCGACCAGCCATGTCTATCGAAGCACGGCGACGAAGTAGACACTAGACTGGACTATTTAGGACGTAGACATAGGCCGAATCTAAATCTATATCTACAACTAGACAATACTAGAAATACCTAGATATGGTGTTATACCTAGATCTCGTCCAGTATCTACAAGTGTGGAAAGTGTTGGTAAGTTACTTGTGATGATATGCAGAGTTTATGGCTTGAAGATACCACGGCCAGCACCCAAGCCGTCCACGGTCTGAGACAAAGGTCTTCTCTTCCATACATCCCAGAACTGCTGCTTTTCAAAGTCCTTGTCGGTGTTGGCTGCTTCAAACTTGACATTCTGGCCAGCTGAAGATGGAGACTGAGCCCAGTAGGCGTGGTCGACGAGGGCGGTGATAGAGGCACCGGCAATTCCAGTCAACACCTTGTGCTTTGGTGGCATCGACTTGAATCCTACAGTTAACACAGCCAAGTTACCGGTTCCTACAGCCCAAAATGTATTCCAGCCATCATTCTTCTCTCTCAAGTTAGTGATGATACCTTTAGCGGCAGTAGCTACAGTGGCAAAGCCAACAGCAGTGAGTGGCAATTCAACCTTGAAGGTTGTTCTCTTCCACAAGTACAACCAGGCGTACGCTCCAACGGTGGTGTAGAAGCCAAATTTGAAGATCTGTAACGTTTCCTTCTTGGTGTCTACTGGCTTCCAGGCAGGGTAGGCCGAGGCATTGGCCCAGTTGACAAAAGGCGTGGGGAAATGGTTGGTGGAATCCGCATAGACGCGGGCTCCAGACTCGGACTCGGACTCAGACATTGTATAGTAGAATATAAATATAGAGCTATCTATACCAACAAGTAGTGGTGATTGTGAGTTTGTATCTTGGATTGGAACAGTTTTTTTCTACCAATCAAAGAGATGATTTTGGCGAGCAGAAATTCATCATGTGACTCAAGAGGTGTGATCAGGTCACCAGCCACAAATCATCTGATTCATACAGAAGTCGCACTCATTGAGTAGAATTCTATGAAAAGATTTTCAACTATTTTTCAATTTTGCACTGGTGATTTGACGTCAACTTTATATTCATTCTTCCATTTTCTTCCGCTTCCTAATTCTTGTAGAGTCGTCTCTCCATATACATCATGAACAAGACCTTCACCATTTCGGCCGTGGCTGCTACCGCGCTTGTAGGCTATGCTGTGTGGTTCGACTACCAACGCCGACACTCGGCTGACTTCAGAAAGAACCTCAAGAAGAAAGCAGTCTCCCAGAAAAAGAAGTCGGAAAAAGCCGAGGCTGAAACAAAGAAAAACAAGATAGAATTGCTCAAGAAAGCCTTGACCGAAGACTTGGCTGCCAATCCAGTTCCTACCGACTTGAGTGAAAAGGAGTCTTTCTTCATGCAGCAGGTGGCTTTAGGTGAACAGTTGGCTACTAAGGAAGAAACCAAGATCGACGCTGCCATCTGCTTCTACAAGGCTTTGGCTGTCTACCCCAACCCAACCGACATCTTGGGAATCTACCAGAGATCGGTTCCTGAAGATGTTTACGAACTTGTGGTCATGATGGTGGCTTTCAAGCCTCCTCAGTCTGTAGCTAACATCGTAGGAGATGCCCCAGACACCAAGCCTAGAGAGGATGATTTAGATTAGATAAAGACTGCTCTGCACACGAAAGAACCGAACCTGCTGGAAAAGATCCATGGATTGATCTTCGTATAGTGTACAACTTGTTGCTGATCTAAATCATCTACAAGTCTTGCTATAATAGGATTAATTTCGATTTAATTTCGATATTACGATAGACTGGAACGACTACGCATCCGTTTTCAGTTTTCTATTCTCGATTTTATACAGATCGATATCGTCCCAAATTTCGGACGATATTGTTCGTTTGTCTATTTGGGCAGGTCAATTCGTCATCTATTCCGCTACATATTTGTCTGCTGCTTTCGTCTAAGCCATTTTTATTCTGTCATCACACATCTATTTATCACCACCACCATTGTACATACTTTCTCTTTAAGAGCAATACAAGAACTCATGGATTCGTTTTGTGTACAGTAGCACATGTTCAATTCACAATTCAGACTTAACACACTGTAGTCTAACTTTTAATCAAAAAGTGTATTCGCACTCTTTCATGAACAACCGGTGAATTATCAATTCTGTGTATTTATAGATCTGGATTCAGCTGTGCCATGCTATCCATACTTCTCCTCCTACCGCTCTATTTGCTTACGGCGCGATGCGCAAACATCACCAACTCCACCATCCAATCTCAGTACAATTCCAACAATTTCCAGTACCAGGGCGTAGCCATCGGAGGCTGGCTTGTGCTTGAGCCATATATAACGCCGTCCTTATTTCTTGCCTTTAACCAAACGGCGAACACCACAGAGAAGGATATTCCCGTGGACGAATATCACTATTGTAAGAAATTGGGCTACGAGGAAGCTGAGAAAAGACTAACTCAGCATTGGGACACGTTCTACACCGAGAACGACTTTGCCGACATCAAGAATGCCGGCTTGAACATGGTGCGGATCCCCATTGGATATTGGGCTTTCCAGAAACTCGATGGCGACCCATATGTTCTGGGAGCCCAGGACTACTTGGACAAGGCCCTAGAATGGGCCAAAAACAACGATCTTAAAGTATGGATCGATTTGCATGGAGTTCCGGGGTCACAAAATGGATTTGACAATTCTGGATTTAGAGATATCGGATACCCTGGCTGGTTCAACAGTACAGAAAACGTGAACTTGACAAAACAAGTTCTTCACCAAATTTACCACAAATATGGTACTGGAGAGAACGCCATAAATTATAGGGACACCATTCTCGGTATTGAAGTCGTTAACGAACCCTTCACTCCAAAGTTGTCGATGTCAAGGTTGCAAAGTTTCTATATAGACACCTACATTGACTCCAGAAAAACACAGACTCTCAACAATACAATCGTCATTCATGATGGGTTTGAGGGGATTGGCTATTGGAACGATTTCCTTGCTGGTGGAAAAGTTTATTCCAACAGTAGCTATCTCAACAGTACGAATAGCACATCCAAATTCCTGAAAAGGGACAATTACTTCCCATTTAATGCTACAAATATTACAGCTGTTGCTTCAGCAGAAGTTTTTAACGTGTTGATTGATCACCACCATTATGAGGTGTTTGCCTCTTCAGTTGCTTCGAACATCACGACACATTTGCTGAATATTCGAGGATACAGTCAATCTATCAAGGACGAGTTAAAGTATCATCCGGCTGTAGTAGGCGAGTGGTCAGCAGCCTTGACTGACTGTACACCTTGGCTCAATGGAGTCGGCCTAGGAGCTCGATACGCAGGAGAAGCACCCTATGATAACACTACCAAGGTGGGAAAATGTGACAACATCAACAATTTCGACAAATGGACCAAACAGCAGAAGAAAAATACCCGGAAATTTATTGAGATACAATTAGATCAGTACTCTCGTTATTCGAACGGGTGGATTTTCTGGTGTTGGAAGACTGAAACCACCATCGAATGGGATTTCAAAAAGCTTGTAGAGTTGGACTTGATGCCCCAACCGCTTAACAATTTTACGTATATCGTAAATGGAACAGATACAGATCCTGATAGTGGAGCTTCTCTTGCAAGGCTCAGTTTGTTTATCCCAGTGGCACTGGTCTTGATGTTCGTTGCTTTTTTTTAAATACAACTAGATAATGCTTATAGATAAAGATTGTACGACGGTCTTCAATTGATGAAAGTTGTGAATCTCCGAAATGGTTGCAAAATAAATACGAATAGTCTAAAATAGTTGCGAAAAATCAGAAATCAGCAATCAGCAATATGCATAAAGATAAGAAAAAGAAAAGACAAAACACTTCTTGCAATTCAACGGAGCTTAGACGAACTGAAGGTAACTGATTACTGTTACAGTATGATATTGACATGGAATTCGTATGCTTTTCCACTACTGCCATTCATAGGTCAAGAACCACAAAACCACTTCGTCTCCACACACCTGAAAATGATGAAAATGTGAAAATTCACGTGACCGGCCCCGGTAATTTCGTGCTGAATCATATTATGACTCTTTTAATTTCATCGTTACTTTCACCAATACTACACTTAACAAACTCCATTCCATTCAAAATGTCCAAGTCCGTCAATGTTGCCATCATTGGTTCTGGTGTTGTTGGTTCTGCCTTCATTAGTCAATTAAATGGATTGAAAACAGCTATCAAGTACAACGTAGTATACTTAGCCAAAACGTCTCTGGAAGCTCTCTATTCTTCTGACTACCAGTCTGTCGATTTGAGTTCCTACAAGACTTCTGCTACTAAACCTACCTTGGGATTAGACGAATTGCTCAAGTTCTTGCAAGGAGCCAAGAAAGCAACCATCTTGGTGGATAACACATCTAATGCCTCTATTGCTGACTACTATCCTACTTTCATAAAGGCAGGGATCTCTATTGCTACACCTAACAAAAAGGCCTTCTCTTCTGATCTTAAGACTTGGAACGAGATTTTCGCCAATTCTGCAGTTCCTGGAGCAGGTTTGGTAGCCCACGAAGCTACTGTTGGTGCTGGTTTGCCTATTATTGGTCCTTTGAGAGACTTGATCACCACTGGAGACAAAGTCGACAAGATCGAAGGTATTTTCTCGGGAACTCTTTCATACATTTTCAACGAGTTCTCAACCACCGAAAAATCAGATGTCAAATTTTCAGACGTGGTCAAGGTTGCTAAGAAATTGGGTTACACTGAGCCAGACCCTAGAGATGACTTGAACGGTTTGGATGTCGCCAGAAAGGTGACTATCTTGGCCAGAATTTCGGGCTTTGAAGTCGAGTCGCCAACTTCGTTCCCAGTAGAATCATTGATTCCAAAGGAATTGGAAGGCATTGAAAGTGCTGCTGAGTTCTTGGAAAAGTTGCCTAACTATGATGCCGATATCCAAAAGATCAAGGACGAAGCCTTTGCAGAAAACAAGACATTGAGATTCGTAGGACAAGTAGATTTCAAGGCCAACAAGGTTTCGGTTGGTATTGGCAAATACCCATTCGACCACCCATTCTCTGCTTTGAAGGGCTCTGATAACGTCATTTCCATCAAGACGGAAAGATATCCAAACCCATTGATCGTTCAAGGCGCTGGTGCCGGTTCTGAAGTCACTGCACACGGTGTTTTAGCCGATACAATCAAGATTGCTGAGAGAATCGCGAACTAAATCTATGAGTCGTTATTCATTACATATATACATATATATTTACAAGACAAACTTTCAACTTTTCAACTTTTCAACTTCTATTACTGAGGAAGATCCGTAGGCATCATATCCAAGGGAAACTCTTCTCGCCAGTTGCTTTTCGCTTCGCGGAACAATTCTTTCAAATAATCTTCATTCTGACAAGCAGACCTGAAGTTCAACATAACCTGTTGGGAATTTGTATTGTACGTCGTGATGCTACCGTCAAAGTCGGGAATTGATGTGAGTGTAGTATTCACTCTGGTGATATGGATATTATTGGGAGCAAGGAAAAAGTCTCCATTGTCACGAAGCTCAATAATATAAGTGCCATTTTTATGAATATATTGGGCATATTGAAACGAAGGTTTACCCCAACTGTATGAGATTTCAATACTATCTTTCAGAAAGAAAAGAGATGATCTGTTATCCAAGAGGAATTCAAATTTCTTGAGGAAATACAAGTGATAGTAAAACCTATTCTTTCTGAGAATCTTCACATCCAGGAATTCAGGATCAACAAGAGGGTTCACGCAAAGTTTGATATCGACAAAGGAGTGGAACGGACTGATCAGAGGAATATTACATAGCTCTTTCCAAGGAGTTTCCACTAATTTCAACCCATGTCTCTCGCACAATCTGGACCAGTTGGTAATGGCTTCGTCAATAAACCTTCCCGTGGTACTTAGCCATTGCAATCTGATATGATAACAATGCTCTGGATTATGAACTCTGTCATAATGAACGGTAACAATTTCGGGTCTGAATGATTTACCTAAACTGTCAACATTGTACTTAACGGCTCTGCTTAAGATGAACTTCTTTCTTCTTCTACTTCCTTCTAATGAAGATGCTCCAGAGTCTGTAATTAAGGTACTAGTTATTCTTTTCAAATCAAGCGGATCTTGCAGGGGCAAAGCTGGTGAAGAGAGTGATTCGACATCGGAATTGTTTCTCGTATACACTGGAGTATTGGAATCGGTGTCTGGCTTTTCTGAAGAAGTCTTCTTGATTCCAAACCAGCCTTTCTTCAGCTCGATATAGGTCTTGTCGATGTACTCACTTTCAAATTCATAGAAGTAGTAACCATCCAAAAATCCATGTCTCAGTTCAACATGCTTGAACAAGCCCTTGTTCATCAACGACTGACCATAGCTTGTGGCTTCGTCCCTGGTCTGAATATCTTCAAAACATTCCAATAACCACGAGACCAACTCACTTCCTAAGAAACAATGCAAATGTCTCTTGAAATGCCACGTTCTATCAACTAATGGTAGACCAGTAGACCGGGTCTGCAATTCCTCTGCTAATTCAGAAAGTTTAATACTCTTATTGAATCTCATGCTCTCTGGAATCATAAGTCCAGCCTGATTTCCAGTATTGTCAAAGTTCTGTGCCTCCTCATTCAAGAAGTCGTACAAGTTGCCAGTGTAGAATACAATTTCAGGCAATATTTCTTCTTTCTTAGAAGTAACCTTCCTCTTCAAATACTTTCCTTTTTCAATCATAGCGATCAACTTTCTTAAGCCTTCAACACGAATTTCTTCGTCTGTCAAGTTCTCATTGGTAATATAGAAAGCGTTCTTAGGAATAGGTGCTGGCATTACAACGAACTTCATTTTATAGAAATCCTTATTTGCATCTGGCATAGCATCTTCATACCCAGCTAAATATTGGTCGAACTGGTTCCAATTGTACATCTTTGGTTTCAGATTGATACCATCAATTTTCGCTGTGGAGTATTCATCAGCATAACGAGTTCTAATTAATGGAAAGTAGTTGGTAAGTTTGGCTTGGCCAAGAGTGATCTTGTTTTCTTCATTAGTCACCGTCTTATGATACAATTGGACATTTAAATTCCCGTTGTAGTCAAGATAGATACGATGTATCTCATCTCCAAGAGACATATAAATTCGTGCTCCGAGTGAGCTGTGCCTTGGCAAATACTTTATCAAGCTTTCCACATTGCCAGCTGGCTTGCGTTCACTTTCAGCTTTTTTAACTTGATCACCAAAACAAATTTGGAAACCTAAAAGAAGTCTCAACTGAATCATTTCACGCATCAATTCGTGAGTTGTTTCAAGTTCCAAGTAGTTTTCATAGTTTAGCAACACATTGTAAATTTGAAACGTGTACTCAGTCTCTAATATCTTTACAGACGGAAATACAGAGGTTGTAATAGGCAATGCGGCTGGAGACTGCAATGACCTCCACTTCACCAATCTACGTCTGATTTTATCTGGGAAAGCATTACTCCACCTACTCACATTGGGATACAAAAGTGTATCTGCACGGTATTCCTGAGAAGGGTTTTCAATCTCAGTCCAGAAGATATCAGTAGGATTCTCAGATTCGTAATCTACGTTCCCTGAACCTTTACTCTGAGATCTGCGTTTCGAAAAATCTCTATCTGGACGTTTCATAAGGTGACGAGACTTACGTTCCCGTTCAACAGATTTCGTTGTCCTAGGTTCTGCAGGTGTAGAAGCTCCTGTCTCAGTTTTGAATAAGGAATCACTCTTAATCAAACGAGGCGAATGTGTTTCTTTTCTCAAGATATCCATGGATCTTTTGCTACTTATTGATCTGGTGCTAGAAATCAGCGGGGCTAAGGAAGAAATAGTGCGATCATCAGAAATCTTATTCAAATTGTACAACGTCGACAAAGCCTCTCCATTGCTATGTGTAACAGTTCCCAACACCGATGAATTCGAGGGAGTCAATTCGGTAGGCTGCAATCGAGTTCTGTTGTTGAAAATCAACGAAAGGGTCGCATTGGCATTTTTTAAGGTTGTGGGTTTGAATTTGGAATTGTTCTTTTCCTTTATTTCATAACTGTCTATTGCCTTTTCATCGTTTTCCTTTATATATTTTCTATGATTCACCGGTTTGAAAAGGTCGTTATCGTAGTTATCCATGGCTTCTATCATAGTAGGAGCCTTTTGGGTAACTTGAAAGCGATCTATTCTGATCTGATTCATATTGTTTTCCATGACTCCCATCATTTGCAATTCATAAATCTTGCAACGAGGGATCCACAGATTTGCAGACTGGTTCAGATCTTTGTAATAAGAAATATCACACCAGTTAGGAACGACGTGCTTTACTTTGCCATCTTTGGAAAAACGAAATAATGGGACAACATGAAGAGGAGGTTGACTCAAACAAATGATGTCCAATCCATAATCAATTGTGGACATCTTCTTGCTTGTTTCAAGCATGAGCTCATAGTCAACATCATATATACCTGTTCCTGGAGTTACAACGATATAATGGTTCAAGGAATGCTTAAGATCAGTGTTAATGAATCTGTTGTTTGCCAAGGTCATTCCCAAGTTGACTGCTTCCAATATGTTTCCTTTCACAGAAGGGAGAGGTTCACCATCCATAGTGTAGTGGTTTGTATCTTGCTGATTCAACATGATATCACGTTTGAAGTTAGCAAACTCCAACCGCAAATTGGCCATAATCTTATCCCAGTGAAAGATGTTAACCTGGTCTACGACAACTCTGAAGTAGTCTCTGCGGTTATTGGGTCTCTCACCTTGACCCAAAGTTGTCCACGGTATATCAGTCAAATCCATGCTGGTGAACAAGACTATTGTGATTGCATGATGGGTATTTCTATCTCTCCATCTTTTAAACATCTTGGGAAACAAGTTGTTTACAAGCTTATGGAACATAATTTCGCCATTTTCTTCAAAGTGCCACATTTCCCGTGACAACTGTACCAAAACGGTGAGCTTTGCACTTTCAGATCTGAAAGTGACTTTCGTATTCTCACCAATGTAGCCCGAGAAGACGTTCCGTCCATTCTTGTAGATATACTTTACGATGCCTGTCCTGTTGTTTAGGAACAATAGTCTTTTGTCGATGTGTACACACGAATTCACCAAAGTGGAAGAAAAGTTCCACATAGAGTCTCGTGATAAGTTGACGTCTTTGATAAAGATTTCTACGGAATCAGCTTCAACCTTAGCCAAGTTCTGAATCCGTTTGATCTGCACTAAACTACGAGGTGGAATATCCAACAATTTTTGTAACGGATTAGATATCAACGAAATCTGGAACTTAGACTTCGCTATAGGTACAGCTTGACTCGCTGGTTCTTGTTGGGGGGATTCGACCGATTGTAAATCATCTTGCGCAGCGGCATTATTATCTCTTATGTTTCGATCGTTGATGACGAAGAGCAACTTTTTCAGATCTTCGGTTTCCAACAGCTGTAACATATACACTTGTCCGTTTCGCACACCTCCTGGTATGGCATTGGAGTCGATTATTACATCTTCATCAGAAGTTCTAAGATCATGAAACCATACTGTTAGAGGGATAGGGTCCTTAAGATTAGGTTGGACTGTAGACGTCTGCGGAGTATCTTCTCTTATAGTAGTTGCTCCTAGGGATTCGCTGTTTTTCGATATTGACCGTACCAAGTTGGGGGTCTGAGTCTGATGAATTTGTTGTTCAATTGGTGCATGCTTCTTTCCTACAGTTATAGTACTTCTCATATTTCTATTCATAAAGTGGTTACCAGAAGAAGAAGACGTTACACGGGAAGCTCCTATTTGAATACTCATCTGGCTGGCAGACATTGAGTTCATGGAGTTGGACTTGGATAACGACTGTGAGCTCAAGACATTACTGGACCCAGAATGGTTTCGCCTTGACTGGCCCCCGGAGTTGAAGATTCGCGCATGCTGCATTTCTGTGGGTGTTTGAAGTTCTGGAATTCAATTCAGAGATGTTATAAACGGGGATGGACTGTCAATGTATGTATATGTCTGTTTGTGAAAATTGGATATTCAAGTAAAGAAAAATTTATCAAAAATGGATAACTGAAAAATACCCTTTGATGGAGAGTAAAATTAAAAATCAAGCTAATTGAGTCGTTCTAAAACGACCAGGACGTTCTGAAACAAGGTATGGAAGACGGATGCAACTTACAGACTCTCGAGCTGTCCCTGTGTGAAATGTCTGAGGACAGGTAAAAGAAAAGAGTCTCTTAGATAACTCTATATTGATTCTTTTCGGTTCAATTTTTTGGTGCGAGTAGATTTTTTAGATCTAGATCTAGTGGGGAAGATAAGTGCACAAGAGAAGGACTGTTATCTAATTGTCTATATATTGTAAGAACTAGAACTATATACATGGAGATGTCGTATGAACTCTAAGATTGTTTCTGTTATATATCTGTGCTCTTATTTTTTGATTTCACTACAAACTCATCAATGTACCATTTATGGAAACGATAATCATCGGTAGCCAACTCCGGATGGAACGAGGTTCCCAAGATGTGCCCTTGTCTGACAGCTACAATAAGCTCGTGGTCGATTTTGCCATGGTTCTTCAAGCTGTGCAATACCTCTATAGGTGCCTTGTTATTGTAATTATTTTGTGAATAGAATATTGAGTCTGATTCAGACTTAGACTCTGTAGGTCCATCGTGCAACAATTCTGTGATTACAGGTGCACGTATAAATACAGTCGGAAATGCATGGCAATCTGGGATAAACAGGCTGAAGTCTAATGGAGACTCAAAAGAGTCTAGCTGTCTGCCAAAGGCGTTTCTAGTGACTTCTACATTGAGGCCTCCCAACAACTTTTGTCCTACACGGCCATTCTTCAACTGCTTCGACAAAAAGATCAAACCAGCACAGGTTCCCCAGATAGGATTTTCCAGCTTGACGTAGTCCATCAAAGGCTGCAACAAGTTGGTCCTCTCGGCAATGAGAGAGATGGAGGTGCTCTCGCCTCCTGGAATGACCAACGAATCACATCTCCGGAGCTGGTCTTCGGTCTTGACCTCGATGAACGTGAAGGTAAACTTGCTGTACTCCTGAGGATGCGACTCTATGACCTTCTGGAAGTATTCAATGTGTTCCCTGAAGGCTCCCTGGAGCGCAAGAACCCCAAGAGTGATTTCTGTGGATGTAGTCATGGCGAAGACAGTGCAAAGTGAAGAATAGTGAAACAGCAAACAAAAAGTAGTGTAAAGTTAAGTACAGAATCTCAGTATGGAGCAGTGGGAGAATGGCTGAAAAGGAGATTAAGGCAATTCCTACGACTCAAAAAGTAGCCGTGATGTCTGCTCTGAACAGCTAGCGAGATCCAACAGACTTTATACGCCAATCTACAGAATCTACAGAATCTACAAAGTAATCTGAGTCAGGAATTTTTCACTTTCTCTCAATTGATAACGAAATACGACTCCCAACCGCACTTTCCCCTCAAGCGTATAGGCGCTTACAGTGCAAAAGGACAGGAACTGCATATCGTGCTGATTTGACTCTGGCTTCTGTGAGCGGTTTCCCCGGTTTTTGATAAGAAGCCCTGCAGTGTCCGGAGGCAACGAAGGTCTCCATCACGGCCGGAGATTTTGGAGATGTGAGACTCTTCAGGTGGCAGAAACCGAAGCAATTCTTGAGCTGACCACAGAAATTATACCATTCCACTTCCTGCCAGCTCTAGCGACAGCAGAAATCTGGGCCCAGTTTTGCGTCTCTCGACCTTTCGCTGAAAATTTTCACATATTCTCTTGTGATTTCTTGGAGATTTGCGCCGAAGTCAAAAAGTGACTAAGTGTCGGCGCTGGAGTTTCCGCTACTGAACGCTGGTCAGAAGATCTCGCCTTTGCTTGCTCTCCATGACTAATAGAATTTCATAACGTCACAATTCACCGTTGTTCCTGTTAGTGAGTGTCTATCCGAATCTGATCTCGGCGAATTTTCAGGTTGAAAATTAATTTTCACTTCTGCTATATAAATATGGCTTTACCACGAATTGTAGACGGTAGCTTTTTTGTAATTGAATAGCCAATTCTTCTCTTTTCTCTCCCTCTACAACCTCGTAATTGCTACAATGTCTGACTTTAAGATCAAGGCCGGTTTGGCCCAAATGTTGAAGGGTGGTGTCATCATGGACGTCGTCAATGCCGAACAAGCCAAAATCGCCGAACAGGCTGGAGCTTGTGCCGTCATGGCCCTTGAAAGAATCCCTGCCGACATGAGAAAGTCCGGCCAGGTGTGCAGAATGTCGGACCCAAAGATGATCAGAGAGATTATGGAGGCTGTTTCCATCCCTGTCATGGCCAAGGTCAGAATCGGCCACACCGTAGAAGCTCAAATCTTAGAAGCCTTGTCCATTGACTACATTGACGAAAGTGAAGTCTTGACTCCAGCCGACAAGATCAACCACATCGCCAAGTCCAACTACAAGGTTCCATTTGTGTGTGGAGCTAAGGACTTGGGCGAAGCCTTGAGAAGAATCAACGAAGGTGCTGCTATGATCAGAACCAAGGGCGAAGCCGGTACCGGAGACGTCTCTGAAGCCGTCAAGCATATCACAATCATCAAAAAAGAGATCGAGGATGCTGCAGCCTTGAAGAGCGAAGAAGAAATCGCTGCTTACGCCAAGCAATTGAGAGTGCCTGTGGCTCTTTTGAAGGAAGTATTGGAGTTGAAAAAGTTGCCTGTTGTCAACTTCGCTGCTGGTGGTGTAGCTACTCCAGCCGACGCTGCTTTGTTGATGCAATTGGGCTGTGACGGGGTCTTTGTTGGATCTGGTATCTTCAAGGCCAACAACCCAGCCAAGTTGGCTAAGGCAATTGTCAACGCAACCACTAACTACGACGACCCAGCCAAGATCTTGGAATACTCTACAGACTTGGGTGAGTTGATGGCTGGTGTTAGCATCGACTCTATCAGAGACAATGAAAGATTGTCCCAGAGAGGATGGTAAGACAACAATAAAGTATATCTGTTTATAGTATATCAAAAGTGAATTGAGAGATTTGTATTTGAAAGATAAACTCGTTTACATAATATTCATGAATGTTCATTATTAGTAATTCAATATTTCTACAAAGTTTTCTAAAGTATATGTTTGGAGTCCACGTCATGATCAAAGTGCTTGGCTGAATAGAATAACCACACGGCAAGACCAAAGATACCAGTGCAGCCCAAGACGACGCAGGCGTAGTTCATACTGGCAGTGCTCACAGGATAGTAGATGGGAAAGTTCAACCATATCATGATAAAGCAGATCCACAACACAGAGATGATGTTTAAAGGCATACCGAGCTTACCCAAGGAGAAGTAGGGCAAACTCTTTCCTTCTTTCAAGACAGCTGCGACCAGACTATCCTGGTTGTCAAACCTAACGTAGGGAGACATCGAGAACTTGGATCTTGTCAATAAGCACATTATTGGTGGAACATAGGAGAGATTGACACAGACCATGGCTGAACCAAGCACAGCATACAATGCCGTAGAAGATCCCATGATCATAGTACCTAGGATGGCACAGATTAGAGTTACAAACGTCAAGGCATATACTGGAGTCTTGAGAGTTTGCGATACTCTTCCAAAGTAAGTTCCAAAAGGAAGACCCTTGGACTTTGAAAATGACCAGATAAGTCTAGAAGTGGAAGTGTAGTAAGTGAAGGAGGAACCTACAAAGGTAAAAATGAAGCACAAGACACCAATGGTAGTGAGAGTCTTAGAACTGAAAGAATCATACATCAACTGAACAATTGGTTGCCCACCTAATGGGACACTGAGGTTGTCCATACTAACAATGCAGAACATGTAGACAATGGCTGCGAAAAGTGCAACCACTGCAGAAACACTGTTGGAAATCACCATGACCAAAGGAATATTTCTTTCTGGTTCGGCAATTTCGTCAGTCATATGAGCAGCCCCATCAAACAAACATACACTGGCAATACTTGGAAGAAGTCCCAAGAAGAATACCACCCCATTAGAGGACCAGCCTGTTTCGTTGATGATATTCTTGAACACGAATTTCGCGGACTGCTTAGGATCAGACTTTATAAGTAAAGTGATGATGACAAAAAGAGTAGCAAAGTTGATGATGGCAACCAACACGTCAATCATGTATGGCAAGATGACGACGAAGAATACGTTGATGAGGTACCCTGCTACAATAATTGCAACATATACAAGGTAGTAATGCCAGTTTTTAGGAACGTAATCCGGATGGTATATCTGAGCCAAAGCAAGAATAAACATGGATGCAACATATGTAGAGCTGATGCAAGCAAAGATCCAACCAGCACACGAGAGAATACCTGAAGCAAACGACAACACTCTCTTATACGCTTTGGGAGCCAAACAGTATGTCCAATGGACCTGAGCTGAAGAATGAGGATATGCGGAAGCCAATTCTGCCAATGAACAGCAGATGATCAAACTCATAGTAGCTGAGAGAATGAATCCGTATATCAACACCGGGGACCCACCGACCCCAATGACAGTACTTAAGAAAGTTCCTAATGCCAAAGGAGAGCAGATCAATGAGTATTGCAAAGCGCAAGTGCTCCAGAGACTGAAACGTTTCTCAAGCTGAGCTGGGTCTTTGAACTCGACTACTGAGCCTACAGACTTTTGGTCTACAGCCACTTGCGAGGCATCCTTTTCTGGGGAAGACATCGACTTGTTGTATGTTTCAGGGTTTTAAGTTATCTCAGGGCCAAAAGACGTTAACCAGATGGATCTGACAATGCATACTTCGTCATATATATGTATAATCTCTTCTACAATGGCTTCGCGTTATCTTTTGGGCTACAGCACAAAATGAAGGTGATTCCGCTAAGAGTGCTATCAATTCTGATAAGCCTCTACAATGGACCAATGCGGGTCCATAGATCTTCACTGAAAATCTCTCTGTAAGTCTAAATCTGCTTGTCGATATTATTCGCCTTAAAGAGGGAACTCACGCTCTACAAAATACTAAGCCCATAAACTTGCTGGAATGAGTCCAGGATGTTCCCGACTATTCTTCCTGACCCCATGAGGAGCACACTCAAACCTGGAAAAGTGGTTTGCCAGGTTCTCCTCCACTTGGGATTACGCCGTTCACTCCACAATACACAAATTCAGTGATCCCCCACGAAAATCCGAAGGAGTCAATTAAATGTCAACTAGCCGGTAGCGGCTGGAGAGAGAAAAAATTAGCGCTCACATCACCACACAAAAAATATTTGCAATCAATACTGAGTAGCTCTGGCCAGTGGAGTTGATTTCAAGTCCCAGAGGGAAACATGGAAATTAAATCAGGCACAGTATTCGATGTTGTACTATCTGTGGATCAGCAGCACTATCTCGGAAAAACTTTGCCTGAGAGCTACGGGCGGGTTCGGCTGTGATAACAAAAGGGCTTTTAGCGGCATTTCCATAACAGGCAATCTCATACACCAGTGACATTGTGGCCAGGATTGGATCGCATATGGCTACATGCACTAGGTGAGGTCACTTGACTCAGGTTTCACGAGATGGGCCAGATTTGAAGACCTTTCTGGAAGGGGTAATGTGTTAAGATAAGGGCTGGTCTGGGCATTCAATTCCGCACGGCACTTTCTTCTGTCAATCTCACAGTTAAGGCGCGGAATTAGAACTTAGATAGTCAGAAGTAGACCTAAAGCTGAAGTTCGTGGCAGATATTCGTTATCAAAATGTCACGTCTTAGCCAAGATAGCCTATCTGCTCACAATAAATAGTGGAGGTCTATTGGCAATATCCACGATAAGATTGTCTCAGACTGCCTGGAAGATTTTCAGCCCGGAATCTGAAAAGGTACCGAAGCCTGCGGCAATTGCACAAAAATATAAGTAAGGAACAAAAAGAATTTCAAATTTCGACCGGTTTGGGGTACGGAATCTAACAACGATATGCCGACCACACCTTAGATAACGAGGGTACCTACTCGCCTATTGTGATGCAAGAGCCTTGAACCCCAGATTTGGACTGCAGTTTTTTCACCTCCTCTATTCTTTTGCTAGATATAAAAGCATCGACTCTGGCACTTACCAGATTAGACCTAGCTAGATTTGCATTTGACATCAGTTAATAGAGAACAAGTCGATAAGGTGGTTGAAATAGTCATTTCGTTTTGCTATTCAACTTTAGAACCGACATTCTTCATTTTATAAAGACTTGGGCTTTTTTATTGTTCTTAGTGGGATTAATCTATAGCTATGTCACTTGATAAGAAAGACCCTGGTTCGGTCATTGATGTGGAGAAGATAGGCTCCGTCGATAGACATTATGTTTCTACCGGATTCGATGATTTCAACGATAAACTCGATCCTGAAAAGTATGGTCAAACAAAGAGAAAATTATCTTCCAGACATGTCAGTTTAATGATCATTGGGCAGAGTATAGGGACAGGGTTGTTCATCGGTCTTGCACTGCCGCTTATGACGTCGGGGTCGCTCTCTTTGTTCATAGGGTTCTTATTCTGGGCCATTCTCATGATCTGGCCGTTGATGCAAGCTGTTGGCGAAATGTGCTCATACTTGCCCATTAAGGGTAGTTTCTTGCACTACTGCGCCAGATGGGTAGACCCAGCTTTGGGCTTTGCTTGTACCTTAATCTATTTGTACACTTCGTTGATGTTCATTTGTCTTGAAGCAGTTGCCGTGGCGTCAGTCATTGGATACTGGACTGATATCAGCAACGCAGTGTGGATAACAATCACCATTGTGTCCTACTTCTTCTTCAACATATTTGGTGTCAACTGGTACGGTGAAATCGAGTTCTTCTCATCTATGCTTAAGGTATTGTTGATCGTAGGCTTGATGTTTTTTTCCTTGATTTCCATGTGTGGTGGAAACCCTAAGGGAGACGCCTATGGTTTCCAGCACTGGAAGGAAGGAGGACTTTTCAAGTCGTATCTCGTTCCTGGCTCAACTGGTCAATTTTTGGGTTGGTGGAATGTTCTCATCTACGCTGCTTTCTCCTGTGGTGGTCCAGATCTTTTGGGCTTGATTGCCGGTGAAGTTTCGTTGCCCAGAAAGAACATTGGTTTGGCTGCTAAGAGATCTTACATTCGTATCTATCTTTTCTACTTCGGTGGGATCTTCTTCATGAACAGTTTGTGTTCTTCCATCAACCCAGACTTGGTCAATGCCAGAGAAGCCGGTGCTGTAGGTGCTGGTGGCTCTCCTTGGGTCATTGGAATCAGAGCTGTTGGAGTTCATGGACTTGATTCCTTGGTCAATGCCTGTATTATGGCCTCAGCCTGGTCCTGTGGAAATGGGTTCTTCTACGGTGCCACCAGAACTGCTTACAGTGCCTCTTTGGCTGGTTACCTTCCTAGATTCTTTTCTAAGTGTACAAAGAACGGGGCTCCCATCTACTGTGTCATGTTTTGTTCTGCTGTGTCATGTTTGGCCTACATGAGTGTGTCTACTTCTTCTGCTACAGTGTTCAACTGGTTCATTAACTTATCAACAACTGGTTTGTTGTGTACTTATATCTGCATGTGGTGGTGCTATTTCAAGTTCAGAAAGGCATTGCCTGCCCAGGGCATCGACATCAAGAGCAGCTCCTACATCTACTATCTTTCGCCAAAGTTTGTCTACCCATACATGTCTTACTTTGGACTTTTCATCAACATTTTGGTGTTGTTCTTCAACGGGTTCTGGATATTCTTCCCTGGCCAATTCTCGGCTGCAAACTTGTTGACATCGTACTTTGCCCCAGTATTCTTTATTGCATTATTCTTGTTCTGGAAGGTTTTCAAGAAGACCCACTTCAGAAGTGACACGGAAGCTGATATCACCACTGGTAAGGAAGAGATCGACGAAGAGGAAGAAATAGAAAAGGAATATTACGCCAACCATCCCCGCAAGGAGGGTATCATTTTCAAGATCTGGTACAAGATCGCCGACTGGTGCTTCAACTAGAGAAGCCCACAAACATCAGATTGCTTTCAGAAAGGATAAATATTTCCCTTTCTAATCTATACAGAGCTTGTAGACTAATGAATATTTAATGAAAACGATACTGTAGATCAATGCCGATCGATTCGTGTGGAGAGGACTTGGCAACTACATTCCGATCCAGAATTCCAACTTAGCTTCAAGTAGTAAACGGTTCCTACGTGGATCATCCCAGAATTCGGTGCATCGCCAAAAGTTAATCAATAGAACCAGAAAATATTTACTCTTTCCCATAACAGTAATGGATAATGGAGGAAAATAGTTGTTTATGGAACTATCTCTTACCGAGAGCATCTGCACGATTACGTTAGACAATATGATTTACTTTAGATTTAGAAATAAGATTACCATGAAAAGTTGGGTCTGGGGTAAATCAGATTGTCCAGCTATACTATTAGATTCGGTGCTTTTCGCAACCATGCACGCAATCTCATTGATCTTGAAATGCGCCCAAAGCGACCGCCCCATTCTGATGTCGTTTATTGCTGTTTCGAACCAAAAGAACGGCTGATGTGGAGAACCTCCGTCTAATGTGACCTTGTGTCTGATCCCTGTCATCTTATTTCAGTGTGGGGCCAGTCTGGGATGCAAGCCTCTGTGGAAGCTGTTGCGACTCTATTTTGTGGGGCTTAGCTACAGGAGAACATGCGGCGAACACCAAAAGCCTTGAGGTTGCGAGACCTAGCGAATGGCATTCGGGGTAGCACAAAGCCATTAGGGCTGAAGCACAGATGAAAAAACGGGCGACAATGTCAGACACTACGACAACAATAGCATACAGTGTAGGCGGGGTCGGAGTGCCGGGCTTGTGCAGTTAATCAGACTATATTGGCGCAAATTAGCGGGCCTAGCAAAGGTATGCTCCCGGGTGTTGAAATGCGAAAAATGTAGGGGAGTTCTGCGATGAGCCGGCCCCAAATTGATGGGACTCGCTGGAGAGCCTGGGTGTGTGCGCCCGATGAGATGATCTACAGCAGCGGGAATGTTGTCATATTGCCTGTCGTGGACATCCAGTGTGTGCCATGGAAGTGTGCTACAGCCAACCGTTTTTCCGGAGCTTCTAACGTCACCTCTGGAATAATTATTCACCAAGTTCAGGCCAAAATATGATTCAAGAAAATACGCTCAAGCCAAAAATACTGGCGTCCTTTAGGGAATCCCTCTACCGACCCTCATGCCACATACCAAGCATGGTTGCTGCGGTTTCTGGGCGTCGCTTTCTGATTGTTCTTTCTTTTCTTTATTGCTTTTGCCCAGCACGCTGGACCAATCCTTACGGGGCTATTTCATACGTAGCTAACAGCAGATATCATAAAACCGGTGCCTAATTTAGACAATATTGTCCTCTGTAAAAGTGCAGTAGAGACCAGCTGCTGCACCGCATTGGGCAGGTATTTGCTACGAATGGGAGGGAAATGAGATAAGGAGCTCCAGAAATGCCCCCATGATACAAACCGATATTTGTAGTGTGAGCTGTTG
Organism: Scheffersomyces stipitis CBS 6054; assembly: GCF_000209165.1. NCBI lineage: Eukaryota > Fungi > Ascomycota > Pichiomycetes > Serinales > Debaryomycetaceae > Scheffersomyces > Scheffersomyces stipitis. The sequence continues at coordinate 555,082 of NC_009043.1, forward strand.
CGGGACCTGAGCTACGCAGTTTAGGCTTTTGCGATCGACTTCTCTGCTTCTTTTTGCATTACGTTTTTCCGTCGCTCGCCGTACACGCTGGCCGTTTGTAGGCAGAGTATTTCCGTCCCGTCTATAGAGCAATTCACAGCTACATATCCAGTCGTCTCGTTCAAAACCCAGCTGGAATCTCGCCCAGGAGCAGACTCAAATTCACGCCCCCGCTGTTATCTCTGGGTATCGGAAAATTCACCTCTCCTAGCGCTATCTCCCCGACAAATCTTACCAGGCTAGCCCCCTATACAAACCCCATTGTAGGTTTACGCCTTTCCTGGTGGAAACGTCACGGCACTTGGAGCCCAAACAAGCTTTAGTGGTCTTTCTCGAATTTCTTGGCTAACAGTTCAGCCTGCAGAACGGCGGTGCAGGAATTCCACAATAGGCACTTGGGAATTTGCTACGATAAGCATAGTTAATTGGGTTCGTCTCATCTCGAACAATAGCTGATCGATTTTTGCTGGAGATTGGCGGAGATGACCATTGATATATAAATATAAATCCTGGAGTAGCACCGTAGAATTTGCCGTTTTTTTGGTTTTCCATCTCGTAGAACTGGACTGTCCCAGCCTTAGATATTCCTTAGATTTTGTAAAGAGTCTCTACTAGTTGAACACAGCCTATCATGACTTCGTCGGACTTGGAGAAAAACTCCAACAACCACAATGTCCACAACAACGACTTGGTGTCAGTGGTTTCACGTCACACCCAAGAGTACGATCTCTACGTCGCTAAGTCCACTCCCTCTAACATTGCCTTTGAGGACGGTCACCAGCTTAGACAGGCCTTGGACGCCAGACACACCTCTATGATTGCCATTGGTGGTGCCTTGGGTACTGGTTTGCTTATTGGTACGGGTTCAGCCTTGAAGTCTGCCGGGCCAGGTGCCATTTTGGTGGCTTACTCTATCATTGGTTTCGTGGTCTTGATGGTTATGAGCGGTTTGGGTGAAGTGGCTACATTCGTCCCTCTTAACGGGTTTGCCAATTACTGTCAGAGATACGTTGACGATGCCTTGGGTTTTGCCTGTGGGTACGTCTACTTGTTTAAATATTTGATCTTGCCTGCTAACCAGTTGGTTGCCGGTTCGTTAACTGTTCAATACTGGGTTTCCAAAGACACATTGAATCCCGGTGTGTGGATCACGATTTTCCTTGTTATCATTTTGGCCGTCAACTTGCTTGGGGTCAGATTCTTTGGAGAAATCGAGTTCTGGTTGTCGTGTTTGAAGGTTTGTACGTGTCTTGGTCTTGTCTTGCTCTTGTGGATCATTGCCTTGGGTGGTGGTCCAACTCACGAAAGATTGGGATTCAGATACTGGAAAAACCCCGGTGCTTTCTTGCACTACGCTGACGCTTCCAAAGACTTGTACATCGGCGGCTCCTTGGGCAGATTTGTCTCTTTTGTCTCCGTCTTGGTCACTGCTGTCTTCGCCTACTTGGGTACTGAATTGGGTATGTATTTTAAAAAGCCTGCACACATTAAAAGTGTTGCAGCTTTATATTTTTTGATTTGAGTTTTTTGCAATCGTTGTTGCATCGGCTTATCGTACATCTTACTAACATCTTCTAGTGGGTATCACCTTCAGTGAAACTAGAAACCCTAGACGTTCCATTCCTAAGGCCATCAAATTGACCTTCTACCGTATTCTTATTTTCTACATCTTGTCGATTTTATTCCTCGGTATGTGTGTCTCAGCCAAGGACCCATTATTGTTGTCTGCCTCTGGTAACACCGCCAGTGCTTCTCCATTCGTCATCGCCATTAAAAACGCCAGAATCAAGGGTTTGGATCACGTCATTAACGGGTGTATCTTGTTATTTGTCCTTTCCGCCGCTAACTCTGATATGTATGTTTGTTCCAGAACTGTCTACTCCTTGGCTGTAGCTGGATACGCTCCTAAGTTCTTCACTAAGACCAACAAGTTGGGTGTTCCATACTACGGTATCTTGTTGTCCTTCGCTTTCACTTTGTTGGCTTATATGACTGTCTCCAGTGGAGCTGCTGAAGTTTTCACATACTTTGTCAATGTCGTTTCCTTGACAGGTTTGATTGCCTGGTCCTGTATTTTGGTTATCCACATCAGATTCATGGCTGCCTGCAAAGCTCAAGGAATCGACAGAAAGACCGATTTGGCCTACAGATCGCCTCTTCAACCTTACGGCTCCTACCTTGCCTTGGCCATCTGTGTGTTGGTCATCTTTATCAAGAACTTCACTGTCTTCTTGGGCTCGCCTTTCCTCTATAAGAACTTCATCACCGGTTACATTGTGTTGCCGGTATTTGTTATCATGTACTTTGGCTACAAAATCTACTACAGAACCTCGATCATCTCGGCTTCTGATATCGACTTGGTCACCTACAGGGATGTCATTGACGCCGAAGAGCAACAGTACAAGACTGAAGCAGAAGAAAAGGAAGCTATCAGACAAGCTGAAGGCAACCCTCACGACAAAGATTGGTTCTACGAGAAGTTCTTGGGCTGGATCTTCTAAGGCATTTACGACTATATAATACATTATGTAATATACACTAATTTATTTGTTCTAACCTGAGACACCTGTAATGTAAATCGTGGGACTTTTAAGGTATTTTTGCTACCATCACGATTATAGCATTCGCCAAGGATTACGAGATCTAGACTTCTTGAAACTCCATACACCATAAGAAGTCGGTTGACTTCGTATATGGAGACAACTTTAGATGCTGAAGGTGCATTTGTAGATCTGGCCATGCAGGAGGAGAGTCATAGCGGAGTCATGGAGAGTCATATTTGCAAATCTTCTAACTCTTCTGATCTTATCATCTCGATCATCAGACGATGAGCTCAGGGAGAAGGAACAGACGAATAATTCCACTTCACTTACGGAAAAGAGCATCCGTTGCGTATGTCTTGCAATTGAGAATTATCGACTACAAAATACTAACCAACTTAGCTGCGATCGATGCAAACTGAAAAAAACCAAGTGTTTGGGAGGATTTCCTTGCACGAAATGTAAACTCTCTAAGGAGGAGTGTGTGATAACTCCCAAGGTTATAGAGGATGTTCTGAAGGATTACAAGTATGTCCATATCAAAAGCATCGAAGTACAGTGTCGAATATACTAACTTTGAGAATATAGAGAGTTGTACCTTTCAGTGAAAAGCTACAATTGCAAATTGGAGAGAATCGTTCAGTATCTCTTTCCAGATGCAAGTCTTGATATGCTCCGAAACAATATTGACATGTTTGAGAAGAAAATGTGCATAGACAAACTGTTGGTACCACAGAGAACGAGACTAGAAGGCAAACCAGCTGATGGAGAAACAATAAACAATTTCAGAAGGCTGTTTGTAATGACAACAGATCGAAGTTTCCTTGATTTTATTGAGAACAATGATCATGTTGTCAAGAATGAGGCTGCCAGAGGGCAAAGCTTGAGGCCATATGTGGCCAATCCTAGAACTATTTCAATGTTGTCTTCAGCTATAAAGGAAGCTCTCGCTATACTACCATCAGATGAAAAGATCACGATGTTTGTCCAGATCTTTCTAAATATCTGTGAAACCAATTATTTCTACGCTATTCATCTGGAAGTGTATGGAAAATTGGTCGATCTCTACGAAGCAAGACGGGTCGGAGACTTGGAATACTTCTATCGAGAATGGCCCTTTTTGGTAATCGTTTTGTCAATGCTTTCGGTGTCGGCTGGTTTTGATTATATTGGATCCAAATTGCCCATACCTCAAGAAGAATACAGTGTTAATCCCGGATACAATTACTACTTCGCTTCAATGCCCTTTGTAGGTTTCTTATTAGACAGTAAAGCTATCGAAGGTGCACAAGCTCTTTTGATGTTGGGAGTGTTTTTGACTACAAACAAGAATGAACAATTTGGATTGGCTGATGGAGGTTACTCATTCATGGCTTTGGCTTTAGAGATAGCTATTTCCAATAAACTTTATACCAAGGACACATTTAGTCGTCTACCTGATTACGAAGCTGAAGCCATGAAGCGCCTTTGGTGGTCATGTTACACTTTAGAGAGAAGACATGGGTTCAATCTTGGAAAACCAGAGTTATTCCGAATCGAAGACATCACCGTTGGATTACCAGAGTACAGTTTTGAACTAAGGAATAACAGTGGCTCGTCAAACCATCTCAATCAAAGAGTAGTGATTCAGTTAACAATGGTTTTCATCAAGCTAACTAAACTAGAATACACTAAAACCACCTCAGCTAATAGAGTTGAAATCGATACAAAGATGATCAGAGCACTAGCTGACGATGTGGAAGAATGCAGAGCAAGCTTCCCAGAATACGCTTTGATAGAAAACCTCGATCCTTCAGCGGACTTATATAGAGGTAACGTCCATCTCCATTTGAACTACTACCTTGCAAAGATCTACATCGGAAAGCCGTTTTTGCTTTACAAAGTTGAGAACCAACTGAAAATCCAAGAAAATAGCTACGAGACTGCTATTGTCGATCACTTGTCTTCTATTTGCATCGATGCTGCTTTCTGCTCTATTGAGCTACTCAGCGTTCTTGAAAAAAACTCTAAATTGGGGCAATTTTCCTTTACCGACCTCAACTTTTGTAATATTTCACTTTTTGTCATATTGGTGTATTTGAACATTGACAAATCTGACAATACACTTCTTTTCCTTCTGAAAGGGTTAGGTATTCTTCGAACCCTTTCTCGTGGTTCAGCTACAGCAAAGCTGTCATTGAACAAACTTCAAAAATTTATTGACTTAGTCTCTGTAGTTGACACAAAGACTACAGATTCTAGCCAAGCACCGTATGCTCTTGTAGATCTTGAAGCCGGAGGAATGGGCTTTCCTGAACTTCCTTCAGACATTGATGGTTTTCTCCAGTTGGAGAATTTTGGGTTCATGGACTTCAACCTATTTGATTCCGGTCTGGTCTTGCAAGATATATCTGACCATATAGTATGAGTGCAGAGCATCGTAGACTTATTCACTTATTGTACAAAAAGCTCTATGAAAGGAGAAGTGATACACTCATAAACTTCACCAATAAACGTATTTCTACATTTCTATTAAGACCATTTAAGCTATTCGACAGAACTATCAAGAAGTCACTTACGAGACGTTCCGAACAATTCTCGCATTTTACGAGAATCGTAAATGATTGCAAAATCGCATCTGCATGCGCAGAGATGACAAAAAAAATATTAAGACCGTTTTTTGGAGCAATATGAAAAAGTAAAATGCTTCAATTCACTTTTAGTTTAATTTCCGTCTAATCTAATTCATCACAACCAAATACAGTCGTCATAGATGATCGTGATAATATCTCCGTTTCACATTTAAAGACATTCTCCTTTCGCATACAACTTTTGCATGGATATTAAGCACACACAACCGACAGAATGGTACCTTCAGAAATCATAGATCCAATGCCCACAAGCTCAGACGAACTTGAAGTACTTACGAATGTGACTTCCGAAGACGTAACTGCATATTTGAATCAAATATCTCCATATTTCAAAGTAGATAAGACAAAGTATGGAGGCAGAGGGTGTTTTTCATACTCTGAAATACCAGCTGGAACAGTGCTCTTAACTTGCGAGCAGTCGTTAAGTTCAACCATAGTAAAACCTTTCAGGAAGGAAGCATGTACTTTTTGTTTCTCGTACTACGATGGAAGAATCCTCAAGCTGAAAATCCAAAAGAAGTTTGGTAAAGATGTAGTTTCTTTGTTCTTCTGCTCTGAAAAATGCAAGGAACAGTTTTGCAATCAGGACATAGATGATATATACCAGGATTCTCTTTTGGAAGTGGAAAAACATTATATCAATGGATTGAATAAACATGAAGAAGAACTCAAAGAACCACCAAAGAATATGGATTTGGACGAAGTCATTAAGCAGGAGTGGGTAAACGTTTCATTATGGGAAAAGAAAGTTTCATCTACAAAAGCTTCCAAAAGAGCCAATATGATCCCCAGAATATCTGATAGTGAATACATAGAAATCAAATATGTCATTGGAGTCCTCTTCAAGTTGTTTTCTAATGAGAAAAACCAGACCACATTGAGTATAAATCAATATTTGCATGAATTGCCAAGATGTGAAAGAGACCTCTTTGAATTGAATCTTTTCCGCATTTTACAATCAACTGAGTTAGAAAAGGTACACAAGTATCCGTATCTTTTGTATTCCTATATCAACATCTATAAATTCATAAAGCTAACTGCTCTACCTCCATTGCAGCCTTTCATCACTTCTGATTTGGTGAGATCTTCCATCGGAAGAAATATTTCCAATGCCTTTGGCATTTGGTCCGATTCCAGTTCTTCTGAAGAGGAAAGAGAATACTTTGGATTTGGAGTATACCCATCTGCATCTTATTTCAATCATTCATGTGGACCCAACGTAGTTAAGAAAAGAATCGAGAACAAATTGACATTCACAACCTTGAGAGATATTTCAGCTGGTGAAGAACTCTGTATCGACTACGGTAATTACATCAATGAACCGGTGGAGGTAAGGCAAAAGGAATTGAGTGAATGGTTCTTTAATTGTGGTTGTGACAAATGTGTTGCTGAACTTCAACAATTGTCTTCATGAATTCTATAAGCATCTATAATAGTTCTTCAATTTACTACGTAATTCGTTCTTCAAAGTGTAAAATCGAAATCATGGTAGAACTTTTTGAATTCTTCACAATCCTTCGATTCTTGTAGCATTGGCTGTTGACATTTATCCCAGTACACCCTTTTCGGCAAGTTCAAGAGATGTGCCAACACTCGTCTGGGGAATTGCAAATCTACTGATTTGGAAGAATCCGTCAAACGTGCAACAAAGTACATTTTATCATTTTCATCCAGATAAACAGTGAACATAATATAATCGTATTCGTTAATTGTTTGTATTAAGCCAGGATCCTTTTCATCTTTGTAACTTTTAAACTCGAGTTTATGGTTTCTTTCGTAGCGTTCGTTGTTGGAATGTGCTTTGTTCTCTAGAGTCTGAGAAAATTTATTTAGAAAGTATTCGGGAATTGGCACAACTTGTACACTGGCATGGACGTTTTCCAATCTATTAATTTCAAAGAAAACAAGACGGTAGAAAGGGTTGCTCTTCAAAAATGCCTTAACAAGTGAGTTTTGGTACTGTAATATCTCTTTATAAATTGGCGATTCAATTACATTGGATGTTTTCTCTCGTATGGATGCAATATGTTCAATGGGTAAGATGATAGCATGGCCAGGGAAGCGCAAATGTTTATTTGGCCGTGTTAATGGTCCCTTAGCAATGGTCATGTAGGTATGAGATGCAATTGATATGATCATATGAGTCTCTGTGTTTGGGTTTGAGAGACAAAAGAAACATTGATCAGAAGTGACTTTCTTAGCCTTCTTGGGGACGATATTAGATTGGGTAATTTCTTTAATGTCCGTTTCATCCTCAGCAGGTCTCTTTTTTGACACAAACGGTACATGTACCGTCGTGAAAGGATTTGGGCCAACCTGTGTCCCAACATTCTGCGGTTGAAGACCCAATCCAAATGCATAGAACCATTTTTCTCCTGAACCTTCTTCTCCCAAACTGATGAAACGCGTAAATTCACCAGATTCCCACTTGAAAGGCTTGTATTCAAAGAACTTGCCGCGTTCGTTTCCCACAGCAAAATGGTATCTTGGTTTTGTTTCTTTGACAACTTCATCGATAAACGAGTCTCCTACGAGAAGTAGTTTCTCTTCGGCTGCAATAGCTTTTGGCCAATTGTATGTTACTAGTATATCTATCTTCGATCTGTTCTCTCTAACCAATAGGAGAGCTTCGGATTTATGGTCATCCAATTCAGCTCTTCCAGCAATCATCATCACTACTACGCCCGATTGTAATTTGAAGATTTTCACTAACAGTTTCAGCATTGTAAAGTTCGCTTTGATGTCAATTAAATCTGAAGAACCATTTTGCTCATTCTCTTCAATAACAGACTCGTGAAATCCATTTTTACCCTCAGTGAAATAAGCAGGGGCATTTAAATCTGTTGCTGGAATTGAAGATGCCAGACTAGGAAGGACATCACCAAGGAGAAGAATGGCCTCAAATGGGCCGTTTTTCGAGTTCTGAACATTAGCCTTGGCCAAGACCTTGTCAAGATTGACAGGCAGTGGATTCAAAACCAAGAACTTGGATTTGTCAGCCATTTTTTGTACCTAAAATTGTTCGTAGCTCAGTATATTTTCGTAGTAAAGCAGAAGTGAAAAGTTACAAGTTACCAGAATCTGAAATCGATGAGATTGAGCTGGGGAAGCAATTCCGAGGTAATGTATTTTGACGATATTCACGTGATGTAATATATTCCGGTCTTTTTGTTTACTTTTCGGCTCGCAGTACAAATTAGTATTTCTAGAACTCACGAATTGTTTTCTTTCTAATTGAACCTCATAATCATTGATTTCCGTTTCGATTTTCCAGACAGTCATGTCAAATTCTAAAGGCACCAATATTAAAGTTTTGGTTCGTGTGCGGCCGCTTTTGCCGCGTGAAGAAGCCCTAGAAGATGAGTCTTCCAAGCAATGTTTAATCACAATGCCTGTAGAGAGTCCTATGACTACGATTCTAAAAGTACCAACCACATCTACTTTCCATTCACAAAAGAATAAACAAAATCGTCCAGGGTCGCCTTCAATTTCAGAAGAAGAATTCAAAAAGTACACCTTTGACGAGTCGATATGGTCTTTTGACAGACATCAGGATAACTTTGTAGACAACTCTGCCTTCTATGAGAAAACAGGGCCAGATATCATTAACCACTTTTTCCAGGGTTACAACGTCTGTCTACTAGCATATGGACAAACGAGTTCAGGTAAAACTCACACGATGATGGGCAATAGAAACGACCCTGGCCTTATACCTTTGATCATTAAAGATATTCTTGGTCAAAAAGAGCTATTAATTAACGAGAAAATCAATTGCGAAGTTAAGATTTCGTATATAGAGATTTATAACGAGCAGGTTAATGATTTGCTTGGATCAGAAGAATCTACCAAATGCCGCGTAAGAGAACATCCCATAACAGGTCCGTATGTGGAAAATGTGAAAGATTTCATTGTTAATGATTACGACGATTTCAAGAACTTGCTAAACAAGGGCAATTTAAAACGGTCTACTGCCTCAACCTCTATGAATGACAAGAGTTCTAGATCACATGCAATAATAACATTGACTCTTAAGCAGACCAAGTTTGCTGACGCGGATTCGTCGTTAGATATTGGTGATGCTGATGAGGAAATGGTGTCGAACATTAAATTAGTAGACTTAGCAGGCTCTGAGCGTTTGGCTAAAACAAAAGTGTATGGACAGCAGGACAGAATAAAGGAAGGAACTTTAATCAACAAGTCTCTAAGTGTATTGGGAAGATGTATAAACTTACTCTCTGCCAATTCTTCAAACCCAAATTCCAAACCAGCACTTGTTCCTTACCGAGATTCTATTTTGACATACCTTCTCAAAGAGAATTTGGCAGGTAATTCGCGTAGTTTTATGATCTTCTGTGTTTCACCTATAGACTTTGAGGAAACGTACCAGACCCTTAATTACGCCACACAAGTCAAAACCATCAAAACAGCAGCCAGGGCCAACAAAACTAAGTTGTCCACAATTCCTGTGCAATGGGATTTGTTGCGTCAAAGTGATCAGGATGCTATCACTTCTCTTAAACAAGAGGTCCAAGAATTAACCGACAAATTGAAAAGAATGGAAAGCTCGGAACAGACGCCATCGCTGGCGAGCGATAATTTCAATAAGCTAATAAACTACTTGGAAAACGAGACACGCAGACTTAGGTTTGAGAACAAGTATTTGAAAAATCAGTTGAATAAGAAAGATAAGGAAGTCGAAGAGCTCAATAAACATGTCAACTACATCGATCACGAATTTGACGAATTTGCCTTTCAGATTCAACAGATCCAAAGTGACAGTGTTAGTCAAGAGAAGAATCATTTACAAGTGAATTGTCAGACGACGGTCGAAGAGCTTGAGAAAGAACTCGAGATGTTTGACCCCGTTAGGGCATTTTAGAAATATCACAAAGATGAAGATCAATAGGTGTGAATTGGACGAACTAGTCAGATAACTTGACATCGTCTAGCTTATTCGTGAAGTAACCACTTATATTTCCACATATAATTCACATATCGTCCCAAACACATCTAATTGAGAAATGTGGACAGAAAAAAAACTCAAAGTAGTAACAATATTGAATAGTCAAAAATACACAAACCTGTCCTATCTCCTGTTTCTTCTCCACTCCATATTTTCTTTCCCGAACCTCTCCCTTGTCACCTTACAAACATTCAGCCTAACATATTGGAGGACCCTGGATGTCATACGTTCCTATCAATGTCCTGCATGTACACTTTTTTTTTTCCGCGCGCACATAACATACAGCGATAATATGCCTATTCCATTTTGCCCCACTGAAAATCACACACTTGACATTTTTGAACCACTGATTCTTTTATCGAGATTTCTGAGTTAAGTTTCTTTCAGAAAGATTTATAGAATCCGTACGACTTTCACAGTTCAGCACAGAATGGATACGATTCCCGTCTTTGGATCCTCGGTTCAAGAGGCCGTACAGGCCACAGTTCGTCTCGGTAAACCACTCTTTGTCTTCTTATCGGTGAACTCGGAAGAGAATCTGGCTACGTTCCTCGAGCAGTTCTTCCACAGCCAGGAGGCAATAGATAGCGAAATAGGACAACTTGTCACGGAGTCATTTGTGACATTGAAGCTTGTAGAAGACACGGTAGAGTTTGGCTATTTCCAGCAGATATTTTCGAACTTGATTGTTCCTAGCTTCTATATTATCCAGAATGGAAAATTGCTAGACGTGATTTCTGGAGAGACCACTGAAGCACAATTTGTCGAAAAAGTAACCAATGTAATTATAGCTGAAACAAACCAAATCTCAACAGGTCCAGAAACATCACAAACTGATACAAATGGTGCAAATGCCGCTAATATTTCTAATTCTTCCATTTCATCGGTTCCTGCTCCTAACACAGCCACACAAATACATTCAGATCCAGTATCAGATACATCTGCAACAAATTCGACAGTCGCAAATGTAGATCTGCCAACAGCTTCTTCATCTTCGGATAACCAGAGACATTCTCAAAGCCCGGTTGGACAAGTGGAAACTGTCAAATCTACCAAGCCACAATCAGCCCATGACAGAACAGCTTCGGAGTACCATAAACAATATCTAGCTTCTAGAAAGAAGCAGGAAGAAGAGAGACTCAGGCTTCGAGTACTCCTTCAGGCGGATCAAAAAGAAAGACTCTCGAGACAAAGAGAGATGGACGAAATTCTTCATGGTTCAGAATCAACTTCTCCACAGCCCAAATCACAATCTCCAGCACACCCAGCACAACATGATGTGTGTTTTCTCTCAATAAAGCTTTTCGATGGAAGTTCATTGAAGCACGAGTTTCTGTCATCAGATACATTGAATACTGTAAGGGAGTGGTTGGATAAAGAAACAGAAATAATACCTCCCACAGACTCCCTACCATCTTTTGCAAGCTCTTCGTATCCGCAGCCTACAAATTACGCCTTTCACCGCCCGATATTACCGAGAGAGACTTATACAGATGAGCAAGAGTTCCAGAAGCTTGTTGACCTTGGATTGTGCCCTAGATCTGCATTGATCTTGAAGCCTATTTATGACGATAAGTACCTGAGTTCGTATCCTACCAATAAGACTTCAGGAGGTATATTGAGGGGTGTAGGCGGAACTTTAGCCAGAGTAGGAAGTGCTTTATATTCGTTCTTTGATTATGGGGTAGATGACACTCAGGAACATCAGCATCAAGACTATGATGAACCGGATGGTTCCAGAAGTCCACGTGATCCCACCAGTCCTTCCAGACCTTCAGCTACAGCATCTGGTTCGTCTCGTGTAGATTTCCCTGTGAGACCACCATTGTTTTCAATCGACAATAACGTGCCTTCATCGTCTTCTCTCATCAACATCTCGGAACCTGCGAACAACAATTCGTCTTCTTCTTTACAACAGGAAGGGCCTACGTCGTTCTTCATTGACGAGTCTAATAATCCTTCAGTATACAACAGTAGAGCCTCAACACCCAAACCGTTAGGATTGTCGCTGATTAGTAGAGTCCAGACTATTCATGATGAGCAAGATGATAAGGACAAGAAAGACGTGGATACATATAATGGTAACTCAGTGAACCTTCGTGGAAAGGATGATGAAGATAAGAGAGGTTAATTATGGTGTATGTTCATATATATAGTTCTACGATATTCATGTTTTCACATTTACCTCAATGAGAAAATATATATGAGAAGAAACAAAGTTATAGTTGTAATTAAAGTCAGATGAGTGAAGACCTGGAGTCTGCTGTAGCTATAGGATTGAGCAAAGAAATTATAGGCTGCGAAAAATTACCAACAGAATCAAAGACACCAAAATCAGCAAGAAAAACTAGTAGCAAATAAACGATAACACACAAGAGAAATAAGTATAAATATTGCCACATTCACAAAGTGTTCACTTCTTCGTTTACGACAATTTTTCTCCATACAAACACTGGCACCAAAATCCAAATCTCATGAAGCCTCTTCTTTATCTCTATCTCCAACTTTTGTCTCTCCTGTACGGCTCAAGTCGCATAGATTAGATTATCTGAGAATTTTCACCCAAGGATATCCTTATTTCTTCAAATATGCGATATATTTCCCATTATCTCTAACTCTTCTAATGAACGACTTGAAATCAATGGAGAAGATCAAGATCTCCAGCTTGGAGTCGTTGCTTCGATTTCCGGGCTATTCACAGTTGGTTTCTGATGCATCTGTGCTTACATGTGGATGTCTCGCTTCAGAGTCTGGATTTTCAATTGATAAAGTCAATAATAGTGGCAAATGTCCCAATTGCAATACAGAAAACGTCTCAATACTCAGTGAAATCAAACCACTTAGAGACCTCTTTAAGATAGTTCAACTGTTGAACTATCAACTCACGTCACAGTCTTCTTCTTCGTTCCAGACTTCTTCGAGGAGAAGAAGGTCCTCTTCCAAAAAAAGTGTGAGAGGAGGAATTGAGTCTGCAATAGCTGAAGGATCTTCTGCTTCTGACTCAATGGATTTTATTACACTTTTCTACAAGTTTGCCAAAGAAGAGGATCAGGCATCGATGCCTGAAAAGCCAGCATCGCCTGACCATGCTAAGGTACAGCCTATAGCGATTCAGCCTGGAAAGGCCCTGGCGGACTTGCCTGTAGCAAATTCTTCATTGCCTCTGTACCATAACTCGACATCTCTATCACCACAACATAACACGCCTAATTTCGGTCTAGAATCAAGTTTCCATAGAGCAGAGTCTACTTTCAATACCAACAACTTGATCTTTGATGAGTCACTTGTAAAGAGTTACAGTGAAGAAAAAGAGTACAACTTCTCGAAATGTTTTCCTTACCATCGGAAACTATCTACATTTGCTACCCAACTGAGCAAATTGCATTTGTCCTTTAAGCTGGGCTCCATCATCAAGCGTAATTTTATAGGCAGTAACATCCACACCTACTTGGACTTCAATATTGGGAAGGAGGTGACGCGTTTTGTTCTTATAACTGAGAAGAAGTGGGAATTGTACGAGTACGTAGTTCCAATCAGTGGCTCGGACAATTATGGAGTCAAACCCCAGCTTATTTGCTGTGGGAAGCTGACAGGAGAGTATGGAGACAGTAGTAGTAGTCTCAATCTGTTCAACGGAGCAAAGTCGGCGACTGGCGAAATTGTCATAAAAAACGACTTCAACACCAGCAATGATGGCGTTAGTACTTCTGACTCAGATTTGAAAAAGAAACTCCAACTGTGGGACCATTTATACTGTCGTTTGTCAAAGAATTATCTTGTCATATCGGGAACAAAAGGCATGATGAGAGTGTTTAACGTTAATAGAATGTCACCTTATCAGTTTGGTCAGCCTGTTTATACATACATCACCAACTTCCCCATAAGATGTATAGCTATAGCACCTAATGACGGACTAGTAGCGTGTGGTATTACTGCCAGAGAACGGTTATCTGGAAAAGAACAGCCATTCATCATCTTGCATAGACTCTTATCCTCGGAGGACAATTACCTTCACCAAGTCGACCCCATCACCATCACTATACCTTACAGAGATCCCATTAAAATCATGCGCTTTAATCTTACTTCTACGCATTTGCTATGTTGCACGGCCTGGGAGTCGCGGTACCTAGTGATTAAGCTTAGAAGTACCAACGAAAACGGTGAAAATTACAGAAGACCGCGCATGATATGGTCTGATACAACGTACAAGAGTAAAAGATTCAGAAGTGATGTAGAGGGTGAGGATAAACTAGCCGAAGAAACAGCAGATGCCGACTACGAGTTAATGATGACCAATGAAGGCATCACTGATTTGCAGTTTGGAGCACTTAACTCGAACACCGTGGTGATCTCGTCATGCTCGCTAAAGAGTAGACCCCCAGTAGTAATCCGGTTGGATGGAGCGTTGATAGACTCTATGAAACACCATACGTTTTCTGACAATTACAGTGTACAGAATAGTTTTAACAGTATGGAAGATGAAGAGTATAGCAGTATTAAGGCAGCAGAGACGGTCATGAAGATATCTGAGGTAGGATCTTTGATCCATGGATTCTCACTCTCTCCCAGAGGAGATGGTATAGTCTTCTTGGACAAAGATGGCCGTCTCTATTTAATCCCTACCCCTAACCTTCTGTCGAAGTCTACTACTTCTACCTCTGGAGCAAGTAAGAAGGTGGTAATTCTCCTTGGAGAGGTTTCAAATGCCGAACGTTTCACAGAAGCTGCAGCCATTAAATTCTCCTCTGATGGAGGTAAGATCTTTGCAGTTGACAGAAAAGGTGTATTTTCGGTTTTTGACTTTACTAAAGGTGTTCCTGGCGAAGACCTTGATGTGGTTAAGTGTAAGATTCTTACATTCTAAGACTATGTATGCATATTTATGAATAACACATCTAATGACTTTTTCCAATTCATTTTATTCTCCTTATCGGTTAAAATTGGCACAAAGTTGCGATTGCCCTTTGAAGCATTCTGTAACTTCACCTTTATTATCCACCATCAGAATCATAAATTGTAAACTTTTCGCAGCTACCGCCCTGCGGCTCATCCATTCCATGCGGCAGTTCCTGTACATTAATAGAGCCACAGTAGTGGATTTTTCTGATGAGCACCGTGTGAAAAGTCGGTATCACCAGACCTTGGCGATGAATCTATCAGCCAATTATACAATTCTTCTCTTAGAAATAGTTGCTAATATTGGAGCTGTAGTGTTTTGTAAGAATATCCATACAAAAAAAAGCTACAATTTTTAACGCAATTAAGCTTCTGAGCCATTTGCCGTACTACCTCATCTCAGCTAGTCTCAGACCAGTCTCATTTTATTTGTGTAGGCCTATAATTTTTCACTAGTTCAATTTAATTTCATTCAGAAGACTTCATTCTAAATCGACAACAAAATGTCTTCAGTTCCACCATTATATGAAAACGCTTTGGATCTCATCGGTAACACTCCCTTGATCAAGTTAAACAAGATCCCCCAATCGTATGGTATCAAGGCTAAGGTGTATGCCAAAGTAGAGTTGTTCAATGCTGGAGGGTCCATCAAGGACAGAATCTCCAAGAACATGATTTTGGAAGCTGAAAAGTCTGGAAGAATAAAGCCAGGTTACACTTTGATCGAACCTACTTCTGGTAACACCGGTATCGGTTTGGCACTTGTCGCTGCCGTAAAGGGCTACAGAACCATCATCACTTTACCAGAAAAGATGTCCAACGAAAAGGTCTCTGTCTTGAAGGCTTTGGGTGCTGAAATCATTAGAACTCCTACTGAAGCTGCTTGGGATGCTCCTGAATCGCACATTGGAGTTGCCAAGAAGTTGGAAAAGGAAATTCCTAACTCAGTCATCTTGGACCAGTACTCTAACCCAGCCAACCCAGATGCCCATTACTACGGAACTGGTTTCGAGATTTGGGAACAAACCAAGGGTAAGGTCACTCACCTCGTAGCTGGTGCAGGTACTGGAGGAACTATTACCGGTATTTCCAGATACTTGAAGGAAAAGAACCCAAAGGTTGAAGTCACTGGTGCTGACCCTAAGGGTTCTATCTTGGCCCAGCCAGAATCATTAAACACTAGTACTGAAGGTTACTTAGTTGAAGGTATTGGTTACGACTTTATTCCTGACGTGTTGAACAGAAAGTATGTCGACAACTGGATCAAGACAGAAGATGCTGAGTCATTCAAGTTGGCCAGAAGAATCATCAGAGAAGAAGGTATCTTGGTTGGAGGTTCTTCCGGCTCTGCTTTGCAAGCTGCTTTGCAAGTAGCCAAGGACTTGACCGAAGACGATGTAGTCGTTGTAGTTTTCCCAGACTCTATCAGATCGTACTTGTCCAAGTTTGCTGATGACGAATGGATGAAGATCAATAACTTCGCTGTAGATGAAACCAGCTCGTCCGGTAACAAATCTGATGACTTCTTGGCCAGCAAGACCATCAGGGACTTGGTTGCTGGTAAGGCTCCTGTCGTCACTGTCACCTTGTCTGACACTGTTGGAAAGACCTTTGACTTGTTGCACGACAACGGCTTTGACCAGTTGCCAGTGTTGAACAACAGTGGTAAATTGGTTGGTTTGGTCACATTATCCAAGATCTTGAAGTCGTTGTCTACCAAAAAAGTTCAATTAACGAACTCGATCGCCTCTGTCATTATCGACTTCAGAAAGTTGGCTGATTTTGAGAAATCATTCACCATCGCCAAGGAGTCTGGATTTACTAAGAGATCCTACGAGCCAATTACCTTGGATACTCCCTTGGCATTGTTGAATAAGTTCTTTGAAACCAACTCCAATGCTATCATTACTGATGATGAATTGAAGCCAGTTCAAATCGTCACCAAGGTCGACTTGATCTCATTCTTAACCAAAAATGTTGCTTTCTAAGTGAAAGAAACTAAGCCCTGGATGAGAAACTAAACAGTATAAGATATACATTCTTGAAGACTCGTATCTTCCAAGATTCCTTTAGAAGTCTTATATAGCTTTAGATGTAATAATTAATATAATACAAATACAAAAGAGAATGCTAATATGCCATGACCAAGCCGGAGCAACACTATACCGAATATAGAATGCTGGTACAAAAATTTATGTAAATTACAGCGACAGTAACAATGAGGTTACTGTCATCATCAACAAGTGTAACAAGTCTCTATGAGAACTTCCACCTATTTCCACAGTTCTCACAGGTACAGAACGTAGTCAAAGGTTCATCTGCTGACCTAGTTTGCATCTGGTAGTACGACACTTTCTTGTGCTTACACTTGCCACAGGTGAATCTGTCCGTAACAGCTCTCTTTTCGGTGGCACCTTGGGCATCAAACAAGTTCTTCTTGTGCAATTTTTCAATCTCCTTCTTCAAAGCCTCTGGAGCCATTTCGTTAGGAGACATCTTGATGAACTCTGCTGGTTTGATTCCTCCAGACAACAATCTTTCCCTCAACTCCGGGTTCTTTTTGTTGCGTAGATTCATGGTAAAAGTTCTCAACTTGTTTCTGTAGTTGTCGTTGACATTCAGATACTCGGACTTGAACACTTCACTCTCTATTTCTCTGGCCACGCTCAAGATATGCGACAGACGATCATCACGTTCAATAGCCAAAGCAGTATAAAGTGCGCTGACAGATGCATTTCTGGTACTGTTATCATACAAAGTTGTGTTTACTCCATCAGTCTTGGGGTTCCTGGGTCCCTGGTGGAACTTGCTATTGGTAGAACCGGCCTCACTTTTCACTTCTTCCTTGACTGAACTTGCAGCATTTCCATTTGAAACAGGCGAGGCCGTCTTCTTTTTGCTGTTTTTCTCATTCTGGACAGATTCCTTCCATGTGCGGATCATCTTCTTGACCAACGAGTTGATGTCGCTGTTGCTGTGGGATCTGTACTTGTTAACAGCGACACCAACCTTTGTTTCCCTCAACAATTTTTCAGAGGGCTTGACTCCATCATTCAAGATGTTCAAGAGCTTCAAAATGGTGGCATCGTCTGAAGCTTTGTCGAGATTCAGCACTGTCGACTTGATTTCTTTAGTGTCCATAGTGTAACGGAAGACGTGAAGTATGAATGAAAGACAAAGATTAGGGTATATTTCCAGTTATTTGATTAAAGATATATTTGTTAGATTAGTTCGAAATCTTTTTCTCGTGAGGCAGTCTGTACAGGACATTGAATTCAGTCAAGAGCTGAACTGGAGAAAAACGAACCAGTCTTTCTATTAGAGTATACTGTTTCTTCATATATAATACATTTGTTCAAGAAGTTATTAAAGGATCCTATAAACGGACGTGTTGCATATGGTAGCTGATATCTGATTCTTTATTCGCATTCTTTCCATAAAAACTTAATATTAAAATTTTCATATACTTCTTGCGATTCTTCAGTTTCATAAACTTATAAAGCACATTAGTAATAGAACTCCTATTAGAAGAGGAGTCATTTCATTAACAAATAGCATTAATAGTGTCACATCCACTGAACTGACATACATTTCCACAAACTTCATATCATTATGGACTCTACAAGTACAACTGTATCAATAGGGAAGTTCCCCTTTGACTATACTGAAGAACAGGTACTAGAAATAGCCAGATCTGTAGGGCCAGTTCTTGATTTGAAGCTTCTTTTTGACGAATTGACTGGCAAATCTAAAGGTTATGCCATTATTAACTTTGGAGACAACGAAACGGCGGCTTCAGCAGTGAGAAACTTAAACTACATGACTTTGCCCAATGGCAGATTCTTGAGATGCACTTTCATCAACGACTACGACATTTCAAACCAGGAAAGATTGCCTCCTTTACCTTTGGGGGTGCAGATCCACCCCAATGAGAACCTGCAGCAGGTGATATCAAACATCTTGTCGAGTATCGACTCGAATTCAGCCCTCCGTATTCTAAAAGAAGCCAAGACTATGAGTACAGAGAATCCGAAATTGACCAAGTTGCTTTTAGAAAGATTCCCGCAGTTGGCGCACGCTTTAGTGGAACTCAGTTTGATCTCTAACATTACTAATGGGGATCTAATCGAGATGACTCTCAACAAGAAAGGGTTGCCTTTGAACGAATTGTCATTGGACCATATAACGTTGCTTCGGAGTGTTCATAACCTCACTGATAAAGATATTGCAACTTTAGATGAGAGCAAGAAAGACATCATCAACCAGATACGGAAGGAAATAGACAAGGGATCCTACGGCGAGGTGTTGCAAGAATAATTGTTGAGTTTACATATGACAGTCAAAAATAGTAGTGGAACAGCAGCACCACTACAGTTACGAAGTTCGAGAAGATTCAGTTGAAAGGAAACAGTAATGCATCGCAGAATTTTGAAAAAAAAAGATCTGAAATCTATGTATAGTAGTACGTAAATACTTGTAAATATAGGTACAAAATAATGCTGCAAGATTGTATGGCAACACCTTTGTAGAACACAGCAGAACTAACTTGAAAAAGCACATGCCAATGGCAACTTGGTCTCACATCTATTTCTGTATCTTGCTCTGTTAAAGCATTTGTGCTCTGTCTGCCGGTTTTGGGAAATTGCGACCTTCCGCACTGTACAATTTTAACTATGCGATTATAGCTGCGATTTCTTGCGAACCTCAACAATTTCTACCACCAATTGCTCTTCACGGAAAGAAGAATAGAAGAATCGTTTCATAACTATACGGAAACGTTGGACCTGGCAATATGAGGAGATTTAAAAAAAACGTGTCGTTTCACCTCTCGCCCAACAGTGTCATCTTCTCCGTTTTGTTGGCTCATGCAATATGGCTTTACAGGATTTATCACATGCTACAATTCCTTGCACCCAAAAGAAGGTGCACCATATATTGATCCAGGTACAGTTCACTAACAGCCTGAATCTTCTCATATCTGTATAAATAGAGGTCTGCTCCAGGATATAATTACAACTGGAAAAGCTAACGTAGCCTGAAACTTCAATTGACCAATAGGTGCAAGAACAGTTGCGATTCTAGCTACAATACATTGATTCCAAACATGACTGTCAAGAAAACGAGAGAAGAGATTATGGCTGACTTCGAGAACGAGCAGCTTCGTATCGAAGCCATGGAGCTCCACATCGACGGCCATGACGACAAGCCTCTTGTTTATCACCGCGAGATGGAAGACATGCCCCAGAGACTTCACTTTATTCTTCCTGAAAACTGTGTCTACAGTGTTACTATAAAGTACAAGGTCAAGAAACAGCCTTTGAGAAATCTCACCTACAAGCAGATGGTGAAGAAGGCTGGAATCGTTGTCAACCTGAGGAAACTCCATATGGGAGACGAAGCACATGTCAACATTGACCAAGACGACCATACTCACGAGGTTACGTTCCCTCCTGACAATGTTCCTGGAGGTACTTTCTTCAGAGGTAAGCACCCGGCTGTGAGCACAGTATATGCTGACGGAAAAGAAGTGTGGAAGACTAAATGGTACATTGAGATTGTTAAGGAAGGAAGTCTTCCCGAGATCGGTGGGTACTAAGTATGACTTTAATGTGAAATGGTATGTAGGTATGTAGAGGTATATAGATAAATATAGGGCTTAATAAATACTAATTAGAAATAGCAAATGACACGCTAGTAGAAGGACGCTAAAATAGTGAACAATATCCCAAGCAGCACCTACTTCACGTCCTGATAACACTAAGTGATTCTACTCAAAATGAAGTGGAGAGAGGTCAAAAAAGGACGCTGTAGCTATAAGCTGGAAATAGTTTTCGCAATAATTTGACTAAAAGTTCTAAAATCTGGCAATACACAATTATCAATTAACGAATCATAATATACGAGACAAAAAAGACAAAACGATAGAAGCAAATATACGAGCCAATTGCCTAACCATTACAAGAAAACAGAGCAGAGAAATAATGGGATTCAAGTGAATTAATTAGTTGTAGTGTGACTATGGCTGCAACGTCCTGTATGTGCTCTGGCGATTTTAAATATCGGGATCCCCTGACAATGGGAGCCACCGGAAATTATAGACTAGTGTATCTAAATTGTTGTTCAATGGCACATCCTGAAAATTGTATACGTTCACAATTATACCATCTAGATGACAACTCTCTTCTTCCGTTGCTACCACACATTTTGTACCGAAAAAAACACCGTTCCCTCCTCCCCTTGCAGGCTCTATCTCCACATCCATCACGTGATGATAAACCCGTTTGTGCCACTTTCCCTATAAACGTCTTAGTCACGTAGCATTCTGTCAGATAAGCCCACATATTCTTCTTGAGAAGGAGTTATTCTTTCTAGGCACCCTATTAGATCTTGCTTCTTAGGATTATTCGTATACAACCATATATGCGTATCTAGCGGGGGCAAATCACAGAAAACGCTGGCAAAATTGAAACTTTTACACCGCTCTTTGCTCCATACGTAACCACCCCAGAATAGGCAGAATTGTCTTATTAGACCCAACAATTCTACGAATACCCTCAGTTACATAACCACAAAGTATTCGCAACATGAGCTCGCCTAAGAGACGGATTGAGAAGGATGTCATGGAGCTCATGATGTCTGACCACGATGTCACGCTTATCGACGACTCCATCCAACAGTTCTACGTGATATTCCACGGGCCAAAAGATACACCCTATGAGGGAGGCATCTGGAAGATCAGGGTAGAGTTACCGGACCAGTATCCGATCAAGTCACCCTCGATTGGCTTTACCAACAAGATCTACCACCCTAACATTGACGAAGGCTCCGGCTCTGTGTGTCTAGATGTGATCAATCAGACTTGGTCGCCGATGTTCGGACTCTTGAACATTTTTGAGAACTTTCTTCCGCACTTGCTACGCTACGCAAACCCGAGTGATCCATTGAATACGGAGGCTTCCAACTTGATGACAAAGGACGAACCGAAGTACAACGAGACTGTAAAGCAGTACGTGCAACAGTACGCTAAGCATGTAGCCATCGACAACGACAATGATGATGACGATGGAGCTGACGACGACGACGACGAACTTAGTGATGTCGGAAGCTTATCCAGTGATGATGAAGACGAAGAAGCTGCTGGAACCCTAGATTTGTAACCGTTGGGTACCAGATACGTACTTCGTTACCTAATAGGAACTGAAACTGAGGTTCATAGTTTTTGTTCAATGGCGATGGCTGTATCAGCCCAGAAGCTACGTTTGTTATACACATATAGAACTCATCTAGCATAATATAATATTGATTGGAAAGTACGAAAAAAGACCATAAAAGAGACGAAAAATCTAACCAACTCAGTTGACTCCCTATTTGGAGATTCTAACTGACTTGTCTATTCTTCTTGGGAATCGTAACCACAAGCAAATCATATTCAGAACTGTGTCTATCAGACTTCCACGAGATGCTGCTGTGCTCAATTTCATCGTGGTCAAATATGTATGTTCCTGTTTCCAGCTGCTGAGAAGATCCTACCACAAGCTTAAGCTTATTATTACGTTGTCTTACTAAGCGCATTTCGAAATCTTCAAAATTGTATTCGCTCTCGCCTTCACCCTTCAAACGGGTAATGGTGATTTCATATTTGCTCGGTGATTCGAATGTATTGAATCTGAACCTGCCATTTGGAAGGTGACTCCCAGTGTGTTGAATCAGATATGACCTTCTATGAACAGTTGACTTGACTGTGCGAACAGGCAAAACTGTGGGGATAGAAACCAATAACATTATGAACTGAAACTGAAATTGGAGAGTATGGAAATCCAGTAGAAATTATAAATATATATGTATCAATATAATAGAAAGCTCCTTTCCCGAAACTTCTTCTTTCCAGAGTATTTATAGTGTGGATATGAGGGCAAATGATGACTTATCTAGAAAGTTCCACGAATGCGCCTACATGAATTTTTGTTCGCAGCCAAAAAATGGTTGCAATCTGACTGCGCAATTTTTATATTTCGTTTCTATTTTATAAACGGATTCTTTTTGGTATCCTTCAAGAATTTTCATACTACTGGGATATTCTTAGCTAAATAATCCAAGAATTTAGGCTTGGTTCTACCTTGGATGAGGTCCTCTATGGCCGAGCCATACTTGATCAATTGTGGTTCTGCCCACGCTGTCTGCATAATTCCCAAACCGTAAGGCAATCCAACACTGGTCTCATTCACAGGAATGGTTATCATTGGGTATCCCGCCTTGGCTGCTTGCTGATATGTGATAGAGTGGCCCGATGGCACAAGCAAACCGTCCAATTGAAAGTTCTCCCCTGTTCCAGAATCAGTGTAGTTTAAAGCGTAGTCAATACCCTCGTCTCTGGAAGTGCGGTGAACAAACTCAATGGCCTGGTAATAGGTCTCATTCTTGATTCCACTCCATTCCAATGAAGCCAATAACCCATCTTGGCCAGATTCAAAAGCAGGATGCGTCCCAGGATTACCACCTTCAGTTCCGTCATTAGCGTAGTTGTAGTCTACAATATCTTGAAGTGACCTGATCTTGGTATTCTCAAGCTCCGAAAGATAGCTTGCAATATTGTTGAAGAAATCAACCTTGACAATGGTGTACTCAGACTCGTTAACACTTCCGAAATCCCAGTTCCAGCCATCGTCGGAAATGACGTCCAAGTTACCAAAGTCGGTGTTGTTGTAAACAGTTGCGCCAGCTTCTTCAATCAACTTGATTGCCTCCAACAAACCTTCCACTTGTTCTGGATCTGCTGACGACCAGAGTTTAGCCCATGGCAAACCAAATTTGGCTCCCTTCAAAGCAGTTTTGTCACTCAAGAACTTCAAGTAGTCACCGTCTTCAGGAACTTTTCCAACTTGTGCCAAAGTGTAGTTGTCTCTGGCGTCAACTCCATACATATACTGGAAAGCGTATACAGCATCTCTTACAGTTCTAGCAAATGGACCTGTAGTATCTTGATGTTCAGATTCTGGAATTACACCAGCTCTTGAAGTGAGTCCAACAGTAGGCTTGAAGCCAACTACTCCATTATTACCGGCCGGAGAGATGATACTACCGTCAGTTTCAGTACCTAGGGCAAACATAATCAAGTTGGCGGCAACAGATCCTCCGGAGCCAGTAGAACTTCCTCCTCCATTAAGAGTGAGATTGTACGGACATCTAGCTTGTCCACCAACAGCTGAGTAACCTTCACTGTAAGAGTTTGATCTCATATCTGCCCATTCAGAAAGGGTAGCATGACCAAAGAGAACAGCCCCGGCTTCTCTGAGCTTGGATACCACATGGGCATCTCTGGGAACAACTGAACCCAACAAGGCATTGGAACCACAGGTGGTTTGCATCTTGTCCTTGGTAGCATAGTTATCCTTGACAAGAAAAGGAATTCCGTGAAGTGGTCCCCTGACAATTCCCAGCTTTCTTTCATTATCCAAAGTAGAAGCGATCGAAAACATGTCCGGGTTCAACTGAAGAACACCGTTGACAAAGTCGTTGATCTGGAAGTATCTCTCTAAGTAGCATTGAACCAAATCCACTGAAGATAACTTCCCCTGCGCCATGTAATCTTGCAACTGGTCTATGGTAGCTTCCTCGAGGGTTATACCTTTACATTCAGGCATCGGAAAGAGCTCAGCACTCTCAGTCTGTGCGAAGTTATATGTGGTATCATTAAGTGCCTGAGACTCGGCAAGAACATCAAAAGTGGATCTTATGGAGTAGGAAGATATGGCTGCACCGTTGACCAACGAAGCTATCACAAAGACACCAAGCGACTGGACCTTCATCGTTTTAGAAAACTGAAGATAATATCAAGAATGTTTGAAGTAATAGTACAACTACTATGCTCCCCGAGAGATACACAATTATTCATGGCTAGCAAGTCTCTATTTATATAATGCCGGTCGATATCATTGTCCTATCGGAAGAAAATCCTCGAGCTATATCTAACCGTTATCTTGCATGAAGAGCCGCGATTGATTGCCTAAACCAGGTCTCTGTATACCATTTTGGAATCTGTCAATGCATCTAATTTGACCAACTTCCCGATTCCGGGTGGATATTTCCGCATAATAAAGGGGTATCTCTTTCAAATTATTTCTGTGCAATAGAGGCCCGAAGAAGAAGAAGGTAGAGAAATATGAAGAATTACTTGAACTCACAAGACCTTAGTGAATTGCCTACACACAAAATGGAATTTATTAGAGAATATGCATTTACCTCTCTTTATTCTTGAGAGATAAGCAGAACTTGAATTGAATAATTTGAAATGGTAACAATTTATATATCTAGAGGAAAATGTCGAAAAGACATGAATCATTTCCTCGATCTGAATTTTTCATTAATTTAGAAATAATTTTTATAAACTAATTTTACAATAAGAAAGAAAATCTGGAGAGTATGATCCACTGATGTTTTTTTGCATCTCTCATTCCTTGCTCTGCCAATGGCTTGAAATAACAATAGTAGGAGCAAATAATTACTTTAACTTTCAAAGTCAGATCCCAGAACCACTATTTAGCACAGAAGAATATTGGTATTAGTGTACAGGAATATCTAGAGTCCATTTTTCAGTTTTGCTAATATATGGAGCTATCTCTTTTTCTCTTCTAGCACCACACATCAAGATGTCTGTAGGCACAGAAATAAAAAGGGAAGCCGAGGAGAATGTAGAACAACCGGAAGCCAAAAAGAAACGGATTTCCAATGACGATTTGTTCAGAAGATCCACCCAATTTGAGATCTGGTCATATACTCAAGAATCTCTAGACAAGACCAAGCGGGCTGCCAATGCTGCTGGAGCCAAGATAGCGACACAGAAGTTCAACGAAACATTTGAAACAATCGAAAAGGAACAGCCTGAAGTTTTTCAGACACATAACGAGACTTTGAATAAAGATAAGTTGCTTACATTGCTCAGTTTCGAAGAGGAAGCAAAGTACTTGAATTACTACACGCAGAATATTATCCCCATAGCCAAATTCTTCAAGATGCCCACCCAGGTGAAATTGACGGCAGTGTCGTTCTTCAGAAAGTTCTATCTTTCCAATTCGGTCATGCAATACCATCCCAAGAATATCATGTATACGAGTGTATTCCTAGCAGCAAAGTCAGAAAACTATTTCATCTCTATAGATTCATTCATCAAAGCGTTGAAAGATACTGAAGCTAAAGACATTTTAGATCTTGAATTTATCATCTTGCAGAGCTTACAGTTTACATTGCTTGTGCACCACGCCTTTCGTCCATTGTACGGATTCTTTCTTGATTTCCAAGCTGTGCTATTGCACCCATCCCCATTGATGTATGACGTATCGGTCAACACGTTAGGAAGCTTATACGATAAAGCAAAGACATGGCTAAACGACAATGTGGTGCTTAGCGAGGTCGCATTCTTATTTACTCCACCACAGATAGCTCTTGCTGCCATGTATGAAGTAGATAAAAGAATCACAGATAGATACTTGAAGAGAAAGTTCTTGAAGGAACACCACGAACTTGATGCTATCAAAGAAGAAGATTCTGGAGTTAAGAAAGAAGATTCGGAAGTAATTGAGAAGATTGAAAGTACCGAAAGTGTAGAAAACGGCGAAGACAAGAAGGATGGAGAAAACGAAACAGCTAATGAGCACAAAGAAAAGTCTACAGTGGAGAGTCAAAGAGAGCAGTATGAGACTTTAGTGAGGACAATCAGAAAGTGTATCAAGATAGCGAAACAGGTTCAGACATCCTCTCGTGAAGAAGTGAAGGAGATTGACCGTAAATGCTTCTATGCTTTGAACCCTAAGAGATTGATAGAGAAACAGGTGAAAAAGGTCACCAAAGAAGCCACCACTTCATAGATGCCAGAAACTACATTTCTCAAGAAACGATAACTTTGATAACGCAAAATTTGTCATATTTGGTAAATACATAGATGTATATATTTCTGTAAAGACAGGGAGGAATATGTTTAGCCAATTATATACAATAGGGTATGGTGTTAATGCTCTTCATGATAATTATTCGAAGCATCTTTTTTGAAGTCCAAATTGGTGCAGCCGCTTAGACTGATTAGGGTGCGGAAATGCGTCCGATTTTTCCGTAATAATGGAATTCACAGCCATTGAATTTCCAAATTTCAATTCCTCATCTTTTTCCCTTATCCTTAAACTTCCTTCCTTTTTCATCTATGCAAGATGCTTAAGGTATTCACCCGACTGGCTCTGTCGAAGCAGGTGTTAACTCAATTCAAGAATAAGGAATTGCTCAAGTTCAAAGGATATGTGAATGGAAAATGGCTAGAAAGTAACGACAAAGCTACTTTCAAGGTATACAACCCAGCCCAAAAAGATGGCCAATCTGACGAAATTGCTGAAGTTTACTCTTTCTCTCCAGAAGAGTACGGTACAGCAATTGAGGCTGCCCAGACATCGTTCAATTCCTTCAAGAAGACTACAGGAAGGTACCGTTCAGATTTACTTTTGAAGTTGTACGATTTGATGCTCAAGTACGAAGACGACCTAGCAACTCTCATAGTTCTTGAAAATGGAAAGCCGTATGCTGATGCTCTTGGAGAGGTCCGATATGCTGCTTCGTTTTTCCAATGGTTTGCCGAAGCTGCACCGCATGTCACAGGAGATGTAATTCAATCAGCCAATGCCTCTGCTAGGATACTTACAATGAAACAGCCTATTGGTGTGTGCGGAATTCTTACACCTTGGAACTTTCCCTCTGCAATGATAACAAGAAAACTCGGAGCTGCAATTGCTGTAGGATGTACTAGTGTGATCAAGCCAGCTTCTGAAACCCCATTGTCTGCTTTGCTGCTTGCCTACTTAGCCCATGAAGCCGGCTTTCCTCCAGGTGTAGTGAATGTCTTGCCTACTCTGGAAACTTCAATGGTAGGAAAATATATCTGTGAGCATCCTTTGATCAAAAAGGTCTCCTTTACAGGTTCCACGAATGTCGGTAAGCTCTTGATGAATCAGCTGTCGTCGACACTTAAGAAATTGACATTTGAGTTGGGAGGAAACGCGCCATTTATTGTCTTTGAAGGCAGCGACATAGACAAGGCAGTGGATGGCGCAATCAAGGCTAAGTTCAGATCCAGTGGACAAACCTGCGTTTGTGCCAATCGTATCTACGTCCACGAATCGATATATGACGATTTCGCAGCCAAATTTGTAGAAAAGGTTCAGCAAGAAACCATTCTTGGCAATGGCTTGGATGAAAATGTAACTCATGGTCCCGTTATCCACGACAGATCTCTTGCCAAAGTCGAGCACCACGTAACAGATGCATTGGATAAAGGTGCAAAGCTTCTTCTTGGAGGGAAAGCCCGCCCTGACATAGGTGACTACTTTCACGAGTTAACTATCTTGGGAGATGTCACTGAAGATATGGCCATTGCTTCTGAAGAGACATTTGGACCAGTCGCTCCATTGTTCAAGTTTAAGACAGAACAGGAAGTTCTTGAACGTGCAAATAGTGCCGATGTAGGATTAGCAGGCTACTTCTACTCACCAGACATAAGCCAAGTCTTCAGAGTCGCAGAAGAACTTGAAGTGGGAATGATTGGTGTCAACACTGGTTCAATTTCAGAGGCAGCCTTGCCATTTGGAGGTGTTAAGGAGTCCGGTTTCGGTAGAGAAGGTTCCAAATACGGCTTGAGCGACTACTTAGTCGTCAAGAGTGTAGTTGTAGGAGTTTGATATTCGTAAATACAAGTTAAAAAGACACTGAAAATAAAATTTTTATTGTACAAGGTCGTAATATACATATGACTTAATATGAAGTAAAACTAGAAGAAAATCAAAAATGAAGAGTTTGAACTGCTTCTGGCTCTGTTGTTGGATTCCCTACAGCTTCTGACACAGCTTGAGTCTCTTGAGCTACTAGTTGAGCTTCTGTTGAAACTGCTTCCGCACCTAAAGATCCTGTTGCTGTTTCAAATACTGTTTCAGTTACTGCCAGCACTATTGGCTCAGTTGCTGAGTCGGCTTTAGCCACTATTTCTACTGGTTGCGTTTCCTTTTGTGGTATCAGTTCTATTGGAACTTTTTCAGTTCCTGGCTGTGGTTCTTCCTTTTCTGATTGACTAATGAGATGTGGGTTCTTGACGTCATCAATACTATCAACCTTAACCTCAGGAATTTCCAAAGTCAAGCTAGTATATTCTTTGTCACTGAAAGCAAGTACTTTGGTGGGGTTTCTAGCCTCATACTCTTGCTTCAACTTTTCACCAAATTCAGATAAATTCAGGTCATTTTCCAATATGACCTGTAATTGTCTCTGCAACTCATCTACTGGGGTAACATCGGTATCCGTCATGACCTTCTCTGCCTCAACTTCAGTTTTTAAATTGTTCAAGATATCTTTGTAATCTACCTTATGGTCGATTATGCGGGAAAGCTCGACTTTTTCAGGGGGGAAAATAGCCCTACGCATCAAATCATAGTTTTCCACCAATGTGGCACATGTGACAGACTTGAAAGTCAACGAAAACAAACCACCCTCGGCAGTAACTCCATTGACTATAGAAGATGGAAAGTTTCTCAAAGATGCAGGTGCTGGTTCATATTTCGTGGGTGGAATTAAAGGAGGTGCTCCGGTCTCCAAAACGGCAACCTTCTGTCTCTTGTATGGTTGTCTGGCCATCCTGGTCTTCTAAGGCTATTATATTATGAAATGGCTTGGGCAAGGAAGACTTCAAGTAGGATTGATAAATTCAGAAGTAGGTAAAATGTCTCGCTCGGTTGTCAACAGAGACGTGATTGATGCGCACACGAAAATCACGACATTGTGATAATACCCAGTAAACGAGACATATTTGCAATCATTTAACAAAAGTATATACTCCAATAGATGTACAATAATGGTATTGATGCTAGAATGTCTGCGACATTCCAAGTGTCTATGCTAAATAATACATGTACAAACGAACTAAATACGAATGAATCTTCACGACATATTCTCCACCAACGATTCTTCAATGCCATCTATCAAACTGTCAATGTCTTCCACCTTCAAACCACAACTTAAGCTAATCAATTTTCTGTATTTGTACATTTTCGAATCAATGCCAAACGTCTTTATTCCTTGAGTCAATTTGCTTACCAATTTATTGCGTTTGATTTGCATCTTGGTAAGCTCTACAGCGTAGTCGATCTTGTTCTGGTCTATGAGCTCAAGCTCGTCTTCTACAGATTCGCCCTTATCCTGATTTACCATCAAGTCAATCTCTTGCTTTTCAACAAGGGTTGCTAGTTGGTAGGCCTGGTTTCTTTCCAAAACCCTAATTAACGATTGTTCCTTTGTGCGAATTTCTTCTTCGTGCAAATCGATGGCATCTGTCAACTTCTGCTTTCCTTCTTCTACATTGCTAAATTGTTCAATTCCAACTCGGTTCAACATTTTGGTAAAGTACTGAGTAGATTCGTCATTGGCGTTCTGCTTACTCTTCAATTGTTCTTCTAGCTCATTTATCTTTCCCTCGTATTGCTGAAATTCATGATTGTACGAGTCAGATAAGGAGTTGATCATACCAGTGATCATTGAAGACAAGTCGAGCATCAGCAACTTCATATCAACATTTTCTTCGAGTTTATTCTTCACCTTTTCTTCGACGATCTTTCCGTTTTCATCCAACCTGGGAGGCTGTGGCTTGTATGTCTGATGAATAGTCGAAAGTTGAAACTTTTTGTCATGAATAGGAGTACTTTCTACTGTTCTTTCTGATATCACAGCTAACGGTTGGTGAGTAGATGCTGAAGCGTTTTGGTGAGGCTTCAGAATAGGCGTAGACACAGCATTATAGCCTTTGCCATCTACGAAGATATTCTCCTTATTGTCCTCTCCTTTGATTAAATGTTCAATGTGATTCTTGTCCACTCGTTCAGTGGTGGTATCGTCCTCGTCCATGTCATCATCTTGAATCATTGTACGCTGAGTGTCTGGAGTTTCTATACCGTTCGCTACAGTTTGCATAGGTGTCGCCAATACCTGGTATTGACCCTCAGACTCGTGTTTAACGGCTGGAGCCAGGTAGTTTAGTCCAGCAGCTGGATACTGCGTTGGTAGAGCCAGCTGTGAACGTTGTCCATGATACGTAGTAGGAATAGCAGATGCTAACAATCCTCTTTGTGAAATATTATCAGAATTGGAAGCAATGTTCGTCGAGAATAGATTGGTATGCTCGATAAGATTTCGAGCTGTTTCCTTATCGATATTTTCCAAATCGTCTCTGGCTCCATACTGCAATAACAACTTTGCAAGTTTGGCACTGGAGAATCGTACAGCCAAATGCAAACAGGTGTCACCATTAACGTCCTGATGGTCTAGAACATTTTTCAATAAGTCTATCTGTTTACTGGGGTTGTAGTTAGACATCGCTGTCAACTTGTTTAAGATAATGTTCATGTAGTAGCGCAAACTTTCGTACTTGGACTTCACCTTAGAATACTGGCACAAGTAGTGCAAAGGTGTACGACCATTAATGTCCGTATTGATCAAACACAATTCCAAATCGTCTAGCACTTTAGGGAAGTTTTTGAGTTCCGAACAGTTGTTGAACGAAATCAACTTCGATAAGGGGTTCAATCCAAAGCTGTTTACTACCAATGGACTGGCTCCTTTACTGAGTAGAAGATGGATCATCTGATAATTGCCTATAGATGCAGCCCAGTGCAAAGGCGTATGCCCCTCGTCGTCTATGGCTTCGTTAATGTTGAAGTTGTATGGTGGATTGTGGATGAAATATGGAATCTGCGCATTATCTTCACTGAAAAACTTCAACAACTGAGCCGAATAAGTATTCTCTTCCTGGCTCAGTTTTGGACTTTGAGTGATATCAGCTGTCATTGAGTCGTTCATCCCGTTCTGGATGTGTTTGGGATCCTCATTTGTCGATACAGATGTGTCGCTGTCTTTTTGGGTGTTTCCTAGTTCGTCCTGAGACCAATTTTCATTAGACAGAGGCTTACTACTGTGTTGGAAATTGCCCATCATTTGTGCAGCCAACGGGGTTTGGGAGTACCCATTAGCTCCATTTGGATTTGGTTGATTTGGATAAAACTTTACTTGGTGCTGTTGGTGTTGTTGTTGTTGCTGCTGTTGCTGTTGCTGTTGCTGTTGCATTCTCTGGAATTGCATCTGGTAGTTCTGGAATTCGTTCTGGACTGCCTGGTTATGTGGAGTGAAATTCGGAATATTGGACATACCGTTTCCGCTCACGTTCCCATTAATGTGGATATAGTCTTGTTGAGGTGGTTGTGGTGGTTGTTGAGTGAATGTCAGCATTTGTGGGGCTTGCATTTTCATCATGGCATTATTGGAAGGAATCTGGTACTGAAGATGTGGAGGTTGTTGCTGCTGAAGAAGCTGTGGGTGTGGAGGAACGGCATGGCTATGGCTGGAAGCACCCTGGCCCAAATAAGAGCTTTGTCTGGAAAGAGTATTGAAATCCTGACCGTTTTCGTCGGTTTTCAACTTCTTGTTGTCTTCCGGCTTTTTTGCCTTTTTGGTATATTTCCGCTTCAGCAGCGATGGTTCTTTTGGCTGTGGCTTGACCTTCTGGGGGATTACCAAATTGGGGTCTTCCAAGTTGAGAAAGAGGACCGGTGCTGCGTCAGCTGTTACTCCATACATGGTAGCTAATCTTTGGGCATCAGGCAAAGGAATCCACGTTCCTTGGAAACGACCAAACCCACCTTGGACCTTTTCGTGAAGACCCTGTTGGACGCCTTTCTCCAAGATTTTGGTTCTTTTCGCTTTGGGGAAGTTGCAGCACTTAAGAATCTGGGTAGCATTGACCCAGTCGTCCTTGCAACGACGCATGATGGGCGAGTCGTTCATAGTACACTCGTACACATCGGTCTGTAAATATTGTTAGTATGAAAAGTCATGACGATGATAGTGAGAATGTTGAAGCATATATGATCATATTGTATAGCATAGGCTAATGGTTTCAATTTGGTGTACTTAATGTGTCAATCCTCAGTGAGAAGTTGCGCGTAATCCACTGAAAAATGGAAATTGTTAACTGATAAATAAATCAATAACGAGTGAACAATTGATAATTGACTTCCATGATTGACGAGATCACTTGGTATAAGTTGATTCCCATACGCCAGTAGTTGTGAATGTCTACTGTAGCTATGTTATTTGTTGGAATTATGAAGCAGTCCTTTGTAGTATGTTGTAGTCCGTGATTGTCCTCCTAGGGATCCCTAGACTCTCACTTGATTTGCCTTTCTCACCATTCACATTTGAAATCTACTTACACTCAGGTAGGTGGCTCGAAACACTCGCGGCTCAGTGGCAGACATGTCGAAGAGGGCCACACCGAAGCTTTGAAGACTGTAGTAGTAATACACTGGAAAAAGAAAAAAAGATCAACTGAATTTTGGAGCCCTTTCTTCACTATAGGTGGCTCCTTTTTTGGGCGGGAGAAAAAACTAAGTACGCGTGTATTTGTGCAGGAATGCTGGATTGGGGCAATTAATGAATAACTGCGAGTAATGAAAGAACAATTGGTGGGTGTTAGAGAAGCTTGGAAGCTGAAATATACGAAGCATTTACCAAATGCAATTCTGAAGTTGTAATGGTGTGTAATTTCTATTTCAATTACGTGTCAGTTTTCTTAACGTTCAATTTTCAATTATTCTTCATTTTGATTCTAATCTGTAGGACGTATGTTACACAAAACCACAGCCGACATTCGCCCGCTAAAAGATGCTATTACTGTCGCTTCAACATGAGCAGTTTGCTCCGTATATATGATTGGAGAGATGTTTGTACTCTCATGGACAACTTGTGTAATTTTCCTGTTCCAGAATTCATTTATACGTTTGCTTCCATCTAGCAGCGCTACAGTTTGTTGTTGCATTATTTCGAATTGCTGCGAAATTTCGCGAATAAATAATTTTTGTAAAATGATTGCAAAATCGAACAGTGAAGATATCAAATATCCATTATTGTTGCATTACCAGATACACAGATAGTAAGCGTTATATAACTTCTACAATTCGCCTGTTTCCTTCAACTCATCAACAATTTCCCCTACAGACTTGGTGACAACCGAAACTATGGTTTCAATCTCGTCCTCAGATACTATGAAGTGAGGTGCGATGCAGATGTGATCTCCAACCCCTCCATTGCATCCCTGGTTACCCATGACAGTCAATCCGTTATCAAAGCACTTATCCTGAACAAGACGGGTGACATTGAGTGGCATGGGGAAACTCTCTTTGGTGTCCTTATTCTTGACAAACTCAATGGACCAGAATCCTCCAAGTCCACGAACGTCACCTACAATTGGCAGTTCTGCCAAACTCTCCTGGAGCTTTGCACCCATGTGGTTACCCATTTCAAAGATGTTCTTTGTCAATCCAAGAGCTTTGATTTTCTCTTGAATCTTTAAGGCAACCAAACAGTTGAAACCGTGGCCAGAATATGTGTGGGCACCTGCAATGCGTCCTGAACCAGCAAGAAACACATTTCTGATCTTAGGAGAAATTAAAATACCGGCAATGGTAACATATCCAGATCCCAAAGTTTTTCCTACAGTTTGGATGTCTGGACCTTCTTCGGCAGTCAAGAAGTTTTCCCAACAGTTCAATCCTCCGTTTGGTGAAACTCTACCAGTTCCACACATAACTTCATCTAACATCATTACGATATCGTATTTGTTACACAACTTTCTGATGCCATTCAAGTAACCTGGAGGAGGAGGCGAGGTTCCTAAAGAACTACCTGGCAATGTTTCAACAATGACCGCAGCTACTGTTTCAGGATCTTCTCCGGTGATGATATCTTCCAAATTAGCAAGAAGTCTTTGCACGTACGCTTCAGTTGTTTCCGTCTTCTTTTGATGTCTATATGGGTAACAAACATCCATCTTCAAGAACTGTTCCTTGGGTAACAAGATATCAGAAAAAGCAGCTGCCTTGGCATTGTCGGAAATAGACATAGCGCCAGTAGTAAAACCATGGTACGAAGTCTTTCTTGAGATGAACTTGATCTTCTTCATGTTTCCCTTTTCCATGTGGTACTGTCTGATGATCTTGAGGGCATTCTCGTTCGACTCGGATCCAGAACCGCACCACTGGGCAGCAGCGAAAGCGCCCTTGGGAGAATTGTCAATGTAGAACTTGGCAAGAGCTTCACTGTACTTATTTCCAATGAAAGCAGGGTACGAATAGGAAGTGACCTTGGCAGCTTCATTGATCATTTCCAATACATCAGGGTCTCCCCAACCCAAGGCACCTACAGCTGCGCCGGTGACACCATCAAGCAATTCTCTAGTTTCACCATCTTTTTCAACTGTGATTTTTGTGCCTTCCCCTTTGAGAACGACTGGAACTTGTTCATCAATCTTGGCTTGGAAAATGTAAGATTTTTGGTCTTCAACGGTCATGATAGCGAATCTGCAAATATACTAAAATATGGGTGCAAATTAAATATAAAATAATATTCTGAAATCTTATTCAATACTTTATTCTAAATTCAATTCAGAACTAACTCAAAGTGTCTCGGAAATAGCAATTGCCCACCTATATATACATATTTAGACGGCAGATCTCGATTAGAAGTATTTGGCAGCTAACCGTTATCAGCTTCAGATAGCGCGTTTAACTCTTTCTAGAAAGGAGTGGGTCCACAAATTCCGGTCGCAGAGATAAGCGCTATCTATGACTGGATTCGGGAAGCGCCCCATACTGAGCAGATGGGATATTTTCGAGATCCCGAGTAATTGGACTAGGGAAGCCGCTCACCGGGCCCTACATACCTCTACAGTGGATCGTCTCTACATACCTATTAGGGATTATTGCTGTGTCCTTATATCTACAAGTTAACAAAATGGAAGCGTTTGTTAGTCGCCCAGAAACAAGAAGGAAAACCAGAATTGTTCACACTTCATTGACTTATGGCACTACTAACAGAAAGCTTCTGTAACACTAGACCTTATAAGAACGAGGGCCACCTAACTAGAGTTTCTAAAGTCTTAGATCAATAAGCTGATATCGTGCTGATATCGTGTATCGCGCTCCAACAGTTTGCCTAATTTGGACGAGGAATTTTAAAGGCTTACAGTATAATACAAGCTTGTTGAAACTGGTTCATTTTGCAACTCGTGGACGCAATTGCAAGATTAGATTCATCAACTTATTAACTGATTTCTCTGAATGGTTGAATGGATATGTTTTTAGGAAAGGGTATTCTCAGGCTCGGACTCTTAAATCTGACTTTCTCAAAGGAATAGCAACCAATAGCTGCGTCAATCCAGACATTCTCACCCCTTCACAAATTTCTTCGCTAACGCATGTTTAGGCTTAAGCACGTTTCTGTAATCATTCATCCCCCACCTTGGCTTTCCAAGCAAATCTGCAATGGCGATGTTTTTGTTTTCGCAAGCTCATTACGTCATAAAGAACATGCACCTCACAGAAAATAACTCTATTCGGCGCCCAGTCTCAACACTCCGAGGGCGATAAACGAAGAGATATGGTGGGTAACACTACCAGCCACTAACCAGATCGTAACTTGACACCGTCATAACCCTCCTAGAATTATACCGAAGAGACTTACGAAGAATCGTGCAGAGAGACAAATTATTGGTGCTATAAATACTTTACTGGCCATAAACTATTTGGTGAAACAGTGAACACTAAAGGTTGAACTCTCAACGCGGTTTGCTTTCAATTTCTACCATAGTCATTTCAAGTGGAGGAACAGAAACACTCTTGGCATAGAAACGAGCATATTCAATATTGTTGTCCATCATTGTCTTTCTTCGGCCGCAGCTAACTACTGAGGTGTTGCATTTGCGCCCCGCTGTCTCCGCATCGCGCTATCAGACACTCTTTTCGTCTGTATATATATATCCATAGTGAATCTCACCACCTCAAATTCCAGCTCTTTACATTTGAACCATCTATATTTATTGCACTTTTCTGTCCAAATCCAAATCCTTAGCTACCCTATTTGCATAGCTTTGTCTCTTGCCCTTCAAAATGACTTCCCGTCTAGGCATCCGACAAGCGCGGGTCGAAGAAGTCACTGGGACCATCATAATGATGGATGATCCAGATGACATGCCACTTGATTCTACTTCGGCTCAAGATGGCTCGCTTCACAGAGAGTCACTTACCATCAAGAAAACTGCCACCGGTGTGATTCTCAATCCACAACCACACGACTCGCCCAACGATCCTCTCAACTGGTCTGTATGGAAAAGAGACTTGTGTCTATTAATCATTGGATTTCAGTCATTTCTAGGAGGCGGCCAGTCTCCGTTGCTTGCTGCTGGTATGAGTTCATTAGCAACTGAGTTTCACAAATCTACAGCAACAGTTGCCTATCTTGTAGGAGGGTTCATGTTGTCTTTAGGTGTAGGTTCCGTATTTGCCAGTCCTTCTGCCGTTCTCTTCGGCAAGAGATTGGTGTATTTGGTTGGGATCCTTGTATTTCTTCTCGGCTCTGTCTGGGGAGCCTCGTCTAAATCGTTTGGCAGCTTAATGGGTGCCAGAGTGATGACCGGGTTTGGTGCGTCTCCTACCGAATGTTTGCCCAGTTCTACTATTGCCGAAATTTACTTTGCTCATGAAAGAGCCTATAGAGTCGGCATATACACCATGTTGATGTTGGGAGGCAAAAATATCATTCCTTTGCTTTCGGGTTTGGTGTTCCAGAACCTAGACA
This sequence comes from Scheffersomyces stipitis CBS 6054, assembly GCF_000209165.1. NCBI lineage: Eukaryota > Fungi > Ascomycota > Pichiomycetes > Serinales > Debaryomycetaceae > Scheffersomyces > Scheffersomyces stipitis. Next base: position 592,851 of record NC_009043.1, read on the forward strand.
GACACTGGCTATTCTGGATCCAAGCAATGTTTTTGGGTGCAAATCTCATTCTCACCTTCTTGTTTGTTCCAGACACTTTCTGGGACAGATCGCCTACACCTAATAAGAGATCTCAAGAGGAAACAGAAGCTGCCATGAAGGTGAAATCGTATCACCCACCAGAGCAAAGACCAAATGCATATGCTTTGCAGCGTCCTTCACAAATGAATGTGTTGGATTTGGAAAGCATTTCATCCACAGTAAACCCCACTAATTCTCAAACAGGACAGCCCATCGGCATAACCGAAGCCGAGACTACTCATTACAATATACCCAAACAAACCTTTCGTCAGGATTTGGCCATTTATTCTGGTAGACACACAAAAGACAGTTGGTGGATGGTGGCTCTAAGACCCTTCTTCTTGTACACATATCCCTCTGTTCTCTTTGGTTCGTTTATATACTCCTTCGCTGTAGTGTGGTTGATTGTGATTTCTGAAACTATCTCAGAAATTTTTAGAGGCGAAGGGTATGGATATTCCCAAGGAACAGTTGGATTATTCTATGTTTCTCCATTTGTTGGAGGTATCTTAGGCTCACTCACTGCTGGTTTAGTTAGTGATAGATTGAGTCGATTCCTAGTGAGCAAGAATAAGGGAGTATATGAACCTGAGTTCAGATTGTTCATGATCATACCTTCTACATTTTTCATAGCTTTTGGTCTTATGGGATTTGGATGGTCTGCGCAAGACAAGGATTTGTGGATTGGACCCGTTATCTTCTTTGGATGTTTGAGTTTTGGAAGTTCCATGGCAAGTACCACTGCGATAACATTCACAGTGGATTCTTATAAGGTTTTCTCTGCTGAAGCATTAGTATCCTTCAACTTCTTAAAAAACTTGATTGGTTTCATATTTTCGTTGTTCAATAACAACTTCGCTAATGCCCGTGGAAATCGTACTGCTTTTGTAACTTATGGAGCAGTGCAAATCTTTGTGAGTTTATGGGCAATCCCATTGTACATTTACGGGAAACGTTTGAGAAGTTGGACTGATAAGAAGGAATTCTTGAAAAAGTTGTACCATGTTGATAATATTCCTAGAAATGTCTACAAGGAAAGCATGGCCACCAGTGCTGCGAATATCTCCTCGCCCAAGGAAGCAAGCACTCCATCAGGGCCAATCTCTTCTTCACTCTCTGTTGACGACAACACGGTTCATAATAGTGAGGTGGAAAAAGTCAGTAGCAATAAGGACGATAGTGTTACGTCTGAAGATACCGCACCACCACAAAAGAGCATTTGAATAACAGTCAAATCAGCCTGGAATCTTACGAAATGACGATTGCATTAATTCTGTACACTAGTCTATTAAAATACGCTTTATAGAAAAATAACTATACTTGTTTCAATACGTTCAAACCCTGTAATAGTTGTTCATTTTGAACCTCGATAATCTGAGGATTATTTTTCAAATAAGTGTCTAATCTTTCTGAAACTGTCAGACCATTCCATTTGTTGGTTTCAGACTGTCTAAGAGGCATTCCCAACTTCTCTATAACACACCCACTGACCAAATTTCCACTTACTCCTGCTACTAGCCAGTTACCTCCTGACAAGTAAAATCCTGCTATGCATCCTCCACAGAAAGAGTTTCCACCTCCAGTGACATCTACTACCTTTGTCTGATCGCTGTGATAAGCAGGCAACAAGACATTGTAGTCGTCTATGGTATTTATGAAACAACCAAGTGGACCACATCTCAAGATAATTCCTGAGTTCTTGAGCTTTAAATAGGGCATAAAATGGGACGCTACTTCCTTAAGCTTTTCCGATGTGCTAGGAAGTGAACCTGATCTGCCCAAGAGTGCCTGGGCCTCATCGAGATTGGGTGTGAAAATGTCAATCTTAGGAAGCAAGAGTTTGAGCCTGTCAAAGTTGGTAGAGATACAGTCGTCTGGGAGAGGCTCATATATGTAAACTGGAGTATGGTCTAGTTTAGAGTTAAGATCGTCTATGATCGATTCACAACGTTCAATAGAGCAAATCAAATGAAAACATCGCGAAGTCGACAATTTATCCAGTTGCAATATATCAACGACTTCGATACGTTTCTTGGGATTCTTGTAGGAAAAATGACGGATATGGTTCTCGTCATAGGTGTTTACTCCTCTGGTTGTGAGTCTTTCTGGGTTCTCTCGAAAGATGACTCCAGACTGCCATGAATTCAACTGCTCCTCAACCTTTTTAGGAAAGTCCAGACCCTTATCGATTATGCCACTGACCCTGTGTCCATTTTCCCGTCCTGCTATCATGGTAGCTCCTACAATGGCATACGGACCACCTCCGCCAATAATGTCTGTGTCGTTCTTTCTGTTCCAAGACGGAGGATATATATTGTCGTCAATGATGAACATGCCCATCGAAGTGACTATAACACTTTCGCTGTTGTTAGTCATGCTGTTGGATGCTAATAATCTCGATTATGGTAATTCTAGAAATTCACGTGAACAAATGATTGCAAAAAGATAGCAATCAGTGTCTGGTGCAATCAACAGTGAGGACAAATTGTCTGTCTGCCCCACCAGGCACAAATGCAAGATATTTCACGTGACAAAATCAGATCTTCTGCAGAAGAAAAGGTAAACAACAAGAGGGGAATGCAGGCGCGTGGCCAGTTGATAGGTAGTGCTGTCGTGCGTGCTATTCTTATCTAAGAGATGACCAGAATGATAATTGATCTGAAACAACAGAGCACACAATAACAGAAACTAAAAAAAGACAAGAATATTTGCACTGGTAGTCTGCTCTATTTTTGTGGCACAGCCGACATTTTTTAACTGGATCTGTTCTGCCTACGTGTGGATCTTGAAGCAGACAATTCTAATATTTTGTGAGTGGAAAGAACATGTGTCTGGAGTCGAACCAAAATATAAGTTGGCGCTAGCAGACACTGGATGATAGCTGCAAGATGCACCAATTATAGACCCATGATAATCCCATGGGTATACCAGAATTGTTTAGATGTATCAGACTGTAACTACAGTGATGCCATACCCCGGAATGTTCGATTGACAACAGCAGGCATTTCGAGTGTGGTTGATAAGAAATGTTCACACAGAAATGTGAAACGAAAAGTGGGTTATCTCTCTTGGCTGCTCTGTCAATGGAAACTTCTTTATTACTGACGCACGCACAGATTCTCCTGCAGCCTGTGCACATTCACTCGCGCGTGGGGAGCAACCGAAGAGTCACGTATACTGAACCTCTCCTAACGAAGATCTGAACAGATAGATCCCTTCTCCATTCTCGGTCTCGGTTCAGATTATCAGTGTAATTGGAATTTTTGATATCTACTCTATTATAAATCCTTCTCGGCCACGTTATTGTCTTTACTGCGGTATTTTTAGCAAAAAAGTGGCGCATATACGTTCCAGCAAGTCGATTATAACCATAACCTCTCCAAAAAGATAGAAGATCCATTTTGTGCAGGTGTATACTTGGACTTTTCAGGGTGATTATTTAGATAATTTCCGCAGCATTTAAAACTCTTGCTGAAGCCTTTGCTTCATTTTTTTCAGTTTTCTTCTTGTAACTTCATTGGTATCTCTCTATAATGGCTGTAGAAACAAGCACCGTAGCCGGTGTTGTGTCAGGGAGAAATCCTTTGGCCTACTCGGCTTCTTCTCCATACACACTTTTTATGTTCCAAGCAGTGTTCATCATTCTCTTTGCTCACATCATCCACTATCCACTTAAGAAGCTCCGTCAACCACGAGTCATTGCTGAAGTCATTACGGGTATCCTTTTAGGTCCGACGGTCATGGGAAGAATCCCCAACTTCACCGCAACCTGCTTCCCAGCAGCTTCTATTCCTGGCTTGACTTTGTTCGCCAACATAGGTATCATTTTGTTCTTGTTCATTATTGGTTTGGAAGTTGACATTTCGTTTATTCGCAAGAACTTGAGAGTTGCCGCCACCGTCGGTTTGATAAACATGGCTGTTCCATTTGCTTTGGGTTGTGCCATTGCCAAAGGGTTCTACGATCAGTATCGTGTGGACGACGACACTGCGCCTCCTATCAAATTCACTACCTACATGGTATTTATAGCTGTAGCAATGTGTATCACTGCTTTCCCAGTGTTGGCCCGTATCTTGACTGAGTTGAACTTGATTGGCGACAGAGTGGGAACCATTGTTTTGGCTGCTGGTATCACCAACGACTTGACTGGTTGGATCTTATTGGCTTTGACTGTTACATTGGCTAATTCCTCTAGAGGCATCAATACCCTCTACATCTTGCTTTTGACTGTGGCCTGGTTCATTTTCTTGTTGTACCCTGTTCGTTTGGCGTTGAGATTCGTCTTGAAGAAGTTCACCAACGATTTGGTCTCTGGAGAACCTTCGCAGGTTTCCATGATGTTGATTGTGGTGATGGTTTTCATCTCTGCTTTCTACACTGACATCATTGGAGTTCATCCAATTTTTGGAGCTTTCATGGTTGGTATCATTGTCCCAAGAGATAAAGGATATGTCATTAGAATCACCGAGAAATTGGAAGATTTGGTTCATATAGTATTGATTCCCCTTTATTTCGCTATAGCTGGGTTGAACGTCAACTTGGGTTTGTTAAACAAAGGTATTGACTGGGGTTATACAATTGGTATCATTATTCTTGCCATGGTAGGTAAGATCTTTGGAGGTTTCATCTCTGCCAAGATGAACAAATTGTTGTGGAGGGAGTCTCTCGCTGTTGGTGTGCTTATGTCTTGTAAGGGTATTGTTGAAATCGTTGTATTGAATGTTGGTTTGAACGCCGGAATCCTTAGTCACAAGGTCTATTCCATGTTCATTGTTATGGCGTTAGTGACAACTTTTGCTACAACTCCATTGACTCTTTTGGTGTACCCAGTCTCATACAGAGAAAAGAGAGACAAGTTCATCAGGGGTGAAATCACTTGGGATGGACAAGCCATTGAAGGGTCTACCGACTCTGTCTCAACCAATCTTTTGGATGAAGATGGAAACAAAATCTCGTTCGTCAAGTACTCAATTGAAGACTTGTCCAACTACAGAATCTCTAAGGTTGTCTTGTTGTTGAAGAAAATCGATACTATCTCGTACCTTATGACGTTTATACAGAATTTCAGTTCTTCTGATACAAACATCAGAGCCGTTCACCTTCGTGAATTCACCTCTAGAACTTCTCATCTTTTGGAAGCCTCTTCTACTCAGTACTATGACCAGGAAAAGGAAAAAGTGGCACATGACTTTGAGTACAGTGATTCATTCTCAATCTTGTCGATAATCAAGGTATTCAGTGAAATGTTGGGAATCAACTGCTCGTCCAGATCCATATTGACAACGACCAGGAATCAAGTTTTGTCTATCAATGACCAAATTTCCGATTCTTCTAACTTATTGGTCAGCAGCATAAAGTTGAACCAGTTGTCGACTGAATCTCAGGAATATGAGTTGTACAAGAATTTGTTCCTTGAGTGTAGGTCCCATATTGGATTATTGCTTGTCAATGAACCTAACAGTAAACCTAGCACGTCAGCCATCCAACATGCCAAAGACTCCAAGGCTTTCAGCTTTGTAGAAGATGATCTGTTCACCAAGAGAGTCATCGACTTGAATTCAATCAATTTGGTTCTTACCCACGACAACTTAGTTAGTTCCAGTGATTTGTTGTCAATCCAGTTGGTTTCTCAAATCATTTCTACGAATCAGAAGTTGCACAAGGTAAACATTTTTATAAAGTCTTCAGGTCAATCAGGTCCTTCTTCAGATAATTTCGAGAATCAAATCAAGGAATTGTTTTCCTCAAAGAATCCTCACATTGACTTGAGCATTAACTACATTAAGCCATCTGCCAACTACAGAAACGAAATTCTCAAAATTAATCCAAATTTGGCCAATGAGATCTTTATTATTGCCAACAACTCTAGTGGAGAGACTAACTTGTCACAAGATGCATTGTTCGACGAAGATGTTGACCAGCTTGTCAACTTGAGTCTTATCGAATCCTTTCACATATTGGTTGTTAAGGCTAGTCGGGAATAATTCTATTATTTACATACTGAACAAAATATGATTAGCTATTAAGACATAAAGTAGCTCTATGTAGAATGTCTCGGGTTTCTACGCGGTCGATAATTCTGTCTGGTCCTCTATTTCTTCTGCGATTGGATCTTTCAAGTCCTCGTCGTAATCTTCCATGAAGAAGTAAGCTTGAATACAACAAATTAAGGACAACATGGACAACAAGAGCCAAGAAACCTCACCAATAGAGTATTTTTCACAGAGGGACATTATATAACCCCATAGCACAGGACCAATACATCTTGCCAAAGATGAGAGACTCAAAGCCAGACCGTTGATGAATGCACGGTGTTTGGCAGGAGATGCTCTGTGAATTAAAATTAGAATATTAGGAAATCCTACAGCACCGAAGAAGGTAGAGGTACAACACAAGGCATACAAACATGCTTTGGTTAACCATTCTGGTCTGGCAGGATTATAAGCATGCAAAGTGAAGATCAAGTAGGGTAAAATGAAGTAAGAAAATGGAAAGATAGATGCAGATGCTCTGTATGAGTTCACAGTCTTAAAGTTTCGATCAATTAAAGGAAAGACAAACATGATCCCAAGACCACCAATCAAACCTGTAGTAGACAAAAGTGTACCAATGTCGCTAGATTCGTAGCCAAAACCACCCTTAATGGTGAAAGGGAACTTCAACTTGTCTACCATCAAGTCACCAGCCAACATTACCGGTAAGAACTCAGAATAAACAATACTATGGAAAGAAGTAAGGAAGTTAGCAATAATCGTTTGAACCACAGGTTTGGTAAAAATTTCCCTATTAAAGCCCTGGGCATTGGTGGTTAGTACAGACATATTGGTAGTGGTATTCGAGATGACCGGTCCAAGTTGGTTGGAAGAGTATCTACGAACAAGAGCATTAGAGTATCTCCTGGTAAGAAGAGGACCAGCAGAGTCAATAGAATCTGTAGAAGAGTTCCCTTCAACAGCTGAGTACAATTGCTGTGGTCTATTGAATGGAGTCACTTCATTAGATTCGTCATCGCTTTCCAAAGGTGGAGGTGTAGATGTTTGAATTGTGGGTTCCACCGTTTTGGTAGGTTTGCTCTTTTTCAGTCTGGACTTTTGTTTTCTACTCTTTTGCCATGGTCTGACAGGTGGGTTGAAACCAAGGAGTCGGAGGATTACGTCCCCGATCTCAAGACCTCTGTCTCTCTTCCTCTTGTACCTTTCGTGAGTTTCTTCCAAGAACAAGAAGCCAACAAGCATACTGAACCACAAGAATATAGCAACTACTATGTTAGACAAGGCGTATGGGTGTTTCGTGATGAAACTTTCGTAAAAGCTATCTTTACCAGTATCGATAAAGCTGGTTTTGTCGATAGCCATAGTGGTGATTCTCAATAAAAAGTTGGAAGGTTCATCGTCGTACGCTGGGTTACCCTTTGGTCTTGTCAAGTACTTGGACCCACCGATCATGGGTCCGATCACAGACCCCACATTCCACAAAAGTGGTAAAGTCGAGAAAGCAATGGCTTGATGTCTCCTTTCAGTAGCAATCTCACCAATAGCTGTTCTCAACACTGCGATATTTCCATTTACCATCCCCATGGTTGATCTGGCCAACAAGGCGATGTAGAAGTTCTTTGAGAAACCAAAGAGTAGAAGCGAGCAAGAAGTACCAAACAAGCCTATAAGCAAGATTACCTTTCTACCTACTTTGTCGGAAGCTTTTCCCCATTGAACACAGCACATGAACTGGAAAAAGGCAAACGAGGCCGAAAGGTAACCTGAATACGTAGCAATGTCTTCCTTTTTATCGGCGATGCCAAAGTCTCTGATCATGAAATATACATAGGGAAATAAAGATGTGAAAGCAACTGGCTCTGAGAATCTGATGATAGAAATCACAATGATCTGCCAGAGGGGAAACCCCTTCATCTGCTCTTTGAAAGTGAGCTTTGGAGGCATGTTGAAACCTAAGTGAAGCTTGAATCAGTAGAACAATTGGAGTATAGAAGATATTAGATCAATCTTCAAATACGACTTCGAGCAAATAACAGATCAGCTGAGAAGATCACTAGGCTCATATACTGCAGTTGAATCAGCTTCAAGCAAAATGGAAATACTGAAATATTCTATAGTGTCCAAATCGATTTTGAAATTTTTTAGATTTTTCAAAAAACCGAAGGAATATAAAGTATTCAGGGATGAATGTAATTTTCCAGTTCTCTGCTAATAGGTCTTGATATAAGCGATGTCTTGTCTGACCAACAGGTTTGCCGTTTATAAGAAGAATTGAACCTGGTTTTATATTCGGAAACTCGTCAACAATTCCTTCACACTAAGCCGTAAACAATACGGACAATGTGTTTGTGCAATGAGTTGGTGACGTAGAAATGGCTTATATTTTCTAGCGATAAAAAAGGTAAATGCCTTATTGTGTTGCTTGCGCTTATAATGCGCTCTTACGTTATTGGGGATGAAAAAGTGGAGTGAAAAATCAGAAAATGGCTTTTCGCTTTCTGTTCACTTCTCGCTCAGACTCGATGCTTGTCGATTTATACTCTCAATTTTCAAATACAACTTTGGTCGGATTTTACAGAATCTTCACCTCTCGCTCTTATCTCAAGAGCCCAGAAAACCGACCTCCACAGTTTGCCCATCTATTGGATCTATGAGTAATCAACGGTGAACAGTCTGCAGGCTGAAGATATTGTGCTGCCGTTTGTGGTCTATAAACTCGACCGAAGTCTCATTACTCATAGCACAAATTCTAATAATAACTCGTCTATCTGGAGTTTCCACTGCCAGAGTGCTCGATTCGTCATAAGCTGACCAGATCTTGAGAGTCACAGCGTCTCAGAGTCACACCTTCATTTGTTTCGTCGCTCCACCAAATCGACACGAACCTTGCTTGTGACTAACAGTGTAAGCTCTCTAGGCTTTCTATACACTGAGAAGCTTGCTTATTCGTCTTTGAAATCAGCAGCAATGTGTGTTTTGATCAGATAAATGGCACGTCTAGGTAAAGCTAAGATACGGAGAAAGCTTTAATCAGCTTTTTGTACGTGATTAGGAAAAGGATATACCCAAGAAGCGGTATAGTTCTAACTTAGTACAAGTATAGTCGGCTTCGAGTGCTTTTAATTTAACGACTCTGTGTTTCTAAATGCGCCGTATATCCAAGAGTCTTATATTGACTCCTTTATGAAAATGTCACAACCTCTACCAACACAAGAGTGAATTGACGTTCTCTTCAAGAAAGTGATGTGTATTGCGATTAAAGTCGAACTTATTCACTACGCAGTATATATATCATCCTCTAAACGAAATCTACTGTTGGAGAAACTCCAGAGATATGGTTCTCCGGGTGATTTTGACTAGATCCTAGGTGATCCTTGGAAAACTATAGAATTTGTCGAAAAGTGCTTTTTCATGTGTTACAACTAAAGTGGAACCTAACTACTACTGACTATCTAAATCTTTCTCTAATCCATACCGAAAGGAAGGAGATCCTACGATAAAAAGCCCCAGATGCTATTACCTAAAATCAATGGCGATAAGCTTGCAAAATTGCAAAAAAATGCCTTTTTTAATGTAGTAGCATACATTGAACGTACTAACCCATATAAACAGCTATAAACTAGGGATCAAGGTCATTATCACCCAATGTAGGATGGGCCAGAAATCAAATTAAAGGTATAAGAGGTATAAGAATCCTATTTTGTCCTGCATATTACGCCTATTTTTTTTTTGACGAAATGGCATGTATTGCGACTAAAGTCTAACCTATCTACTACAAAGTATATAAATCATCCTCTAATCCATACCGAATGGTGGAGGAAATCCTAGGATAAAAACCTCCGAGTGAAATTACCTAAAAACTAGGTGATATCCTTAGAAAACTGTAGAAAACTTGACAACGGTATATGCTACCGGACTTGTAAAATGTTTAAATAAGACGTCTAGACTGCAAAATCGATACCCAAGTAGAAAGTGTTGACAGAGAGAAGGATTCCCTGTCTTCACTGTTCCGCCGTCGAACTTGAAATAAGTAGACAGTAAGGAAGTATCGATTTAGAGAAAGGAAAGCAGCCACGGGAAGTTCAAACTTACCAATGATGTTGTTTAAATCTAGGTTCATACCTTCAGGCCCTAACAAATTCCAAAACGTGCGGCTAGCCTCACAGTCTTGGTAGGTATGGTGAAAGTATTTCCGTCTTTCAATTGAGTTGAGGCACATTACACAATCTTCAAGAGCCTCCGGATTGCCCTGGCGTTCGCGGTGACCAAGGTGGACCCTGTGTAATTCCTCTGTCCCTTTGGGATGAAGAAGTTGTACTTTATAAAGAGCCTTCCAAAACTTGGGGTAATTGTCCTGTAGCAGGGGAAACTTTTGAAGTAGCGTACTGGAGCTACACACCGGTGCTTGTTGCTCATATTTGGCTGATCTACGAGTAAATGTCATGCGATCAACACGGCTGGTGATGTGTTTATCCCAGTCCAGCTGAAGTGGCGGATTACGCACCATCTCTTGTTTCTCGTTAAGCGTGAAAGGCTTTTTAAAATATGAATTAATCCAAAACCTCCTACCCCTTTCATCCGGGATATGGTAGCGGTTTTTCGGCTTAATGATGGTAAACCATGCTTCGAGCCATGCTATTTCGGCTCTGGTGAATTGAGTGTAGGTCTTGTACGCTGACATTGCATGATCTTTGTTTTGGACCGCGTAGTTCACAAGGAAAAGGTACCACGGTACGATGTCCCATTTCAGGGGATCAAGTTGATTGCGTGTCGGAGGGTAAATTGTATCAATGAAGGATTGAAGTTTGTCACGGAGAACTATGAGATTCCAATCCACCAGATTCGTCAACGTTTCGTAGATAACTTTTGCCCGTCTTCCTAAGAGCTGTTGCTTGACATTGAGTAGTCCGAAGCCCCCTTTCTTTTTCAAGCTACTAAGGTTTCTGTCGCTAATGCGAGGGAGATGTCCCTTTACCATCTTTTTGATGTGCTTGATATTGTCATTTGCCATGGGATCATGTAGGTCTCGGAAGTAAATTTTCGAGAAGATGTAAGTATTGAACCCCGTGCATCTGAGATGAATTGGCAATTCTTGTATGGTGTGGAAATGTAGCTGTGTGGAAAGAGAGGAGATATACGAATCCCATCGGAAGCCGTTAAGCGGAACTCCGAGGTATTTGTAGTCAGTGGTGCTAATGTCAAGGACTTCAAAGCCAAGGATCTTGGTAACATCTTCGGGAGGTGACTGGCCCCAGTGGCAGGTCCGGGACTTGGCGATACTGACCAACGAGTTGGATGCTTGTTCAAATAGAGTAAGTTCTTCTTTGAGAATTTCATGATCTCTGGTTCCCTTCACAAAAACTGTGAGATCATCTGCAAAGGCTGAATATTTCGCTGTTAGCGGTGGTAGATGGTCGAGTTGAATCGGAATTCCCTCGAGCCGACTCTGTAATCGTTGTAAAAGAGGCTCCAAGCAGAGATTGAAAAGGATAGGCAGCACTGGGTTGCCTTGTCTCGTTCCCTGTTTGAGTGGAAAGGTCTCTGACTTTGTGTTGTTGGTAAAAATGGCTGCAAATTGTTGTGTCGTTACCAGGAGCAAGATCCGCTTGAATCTGGGGCCAAAGCCAAGTTGGTCGAGTACTGCAGACAAATAGTCGTGCGATATCCGATCAAATGCTTTAGTCAAGTCCAATATAATGACATTTGCACTTTTCAGAGTCTCGGGGTCTTTTGATACTTTGTCGATGAGGGCCCGGAACCGTTGGATTTGAAAGTCCATCTGGCGTTCGGGCATAAAGCCGCATTGGTCATAGCCGATGAGGTCCTTGGTCACCTTTTGAAGGCGCATATTAAGGACCTGCGAAATCACCCTTAAAGAAGTATTAATAAGGGAGATGGGACGGAAATCATCGACCGTGAGGTCCTTACGTTTTCTCTTGGGTATCAAACGGATGAGAACTAGAGCCATTGACTCTGGTAATATTCCCGTTTGCATGATATTCTCCGCGTCCTTTGTTAATAGTGGGCCTGCCTTGTCCCAGATAGCCTTTAGGAAAAGATAGGTCACTCCATCTTCTCCTGGCGTGGAGCTGTTGGCAGTCCGCTGTAATCCGGACGTAAGTTCTTCATATGTGATTGGCTTTTCAAGCTCCACACTGTCGCTGGCTGATACTTTGCGACGGAACAGCTGTACATACCTCCTAATGGAGAGTTTGGCTTCTTGGGCCTGGGAATCCAGGTAAAGCGCTGCAAGGTGTTCTCGTTGTATCTCTAGTATATCTTTGGTTGTGATGGCGGTGCGAGCCCGATCTGCGGTTGTGAGTGTACTCACAATTGTTGCTGCATGGGTTGCCCCTTTGAACCGGTCGTTGAGATCCTTGAAGATCTTTGGTGGTTGCCTCTCTTCTATTTGGGAAGTGACCGACTGTTGATTTCTAAGATAGCCTATTATTCTAGGCAATCGTTTTATGAATGCAGTGTAGTCGGAAAATCTTGTTTGTTGTAAGATACTGAAGAGATGTGTGTTGTCTAGCCAGTGGTCCTTTACGATGAAGCGGGGTTTTCTGATTTTTAAGGTCGCTTTTGGAAGGATAATAAGGTCTATTTCAACTGTTATATGAGTTGATGAGATTATGCCTTCTTTGTGTTGATGGTATCGCCAAACCCTGTCTTTAAGAGACGTGGGGAGATAGATACGATCGAGGCGGCGACAATTTCGGAAATTGTCATTCGTGAATAATTTGATTTGAGGATCGAGCCCTCTGAGAGTGTCGTGGAGTTGTAAGCCATGGAAGATAGCATTGAATGCATCGCGTGATGCGACTTCCGTGTTTTGTCCGACGTGAAAGGAGTCAATTTCAGGGTCAAGGACCATGTTGAAATCGCCCCCTAGGCAGACGTGGAATGTAGCTCCTGCGTTGTTTAGTTTGAAGCTTTGGGTGATGATGTCAATTTGGGAGTGTAATGAGGTAAACAACTTGGCCTGAGCCGGATAGTTCCCGCTTGGGCCGTACACGGATATTATGAGGATGTATTCCTCTTTCTCCGTTAGTTTGATGATGGCGTCAGTTGCATAGGGAGCAAGGTCGGCGTCTAGATCAAGGTTGTTACTTGATATTTGCTGGAAGTGGGAGTACTGGAGATTTAAGATTATCCCAGTGCGTGATGAAGTGTTGGTGTAGATTAACTCCTTTTGGGAGTCTTTCAATGTATTCAGGAGCCCATGAATCCATTCCGGTGTCAAATTTGGCAGCGAAGTAGAAGAGGTTTCCTGGAACAGGTTGTTGTAGTTTAGGTTTTGAGAGTGGAAAACAGTTTCCTGGATGAGGAGAATGTCGCATTTATGTGCTAGTTCTCGAATTTTCGCAGGATCCTGGTTTCGTTGAATGTTCTTGGATCTAATCGTTATTAAGTTGTTGCGATGATTCACTTCCGATGCCTTTAAGGTCGGATTGGTTATCGCCGTATCTAGTAGATTACTCATATTAATAATCTATTGTGTTGGAGGGGTTGGCTTCGTGTGAGCCAATCGTGACAGTTACCGGTTGATGAGCCAAATTAGTATGGTCAACAATGTCCTGGTGTATACTTGGAGAGTCGACTTGTGTTGGGTCGACGCTTTGACTTTGAAATCTTAGTGAAGGGTCAGATCTTTCCATGTTGTCCAAAATTGTGGATTCCGGTTCCCCTAGAGTGGATCCTAGTGGGGAATCCGTGATATCCATGACTCTGGCAGGAGGATCTGTTATTGGCGGAGGATCTCGTAGTGTTGGGATGCGGCTGGCTGAGGTGTTTTGTGCCTGCAGTTCGTCGCGGCTTAAACTAAGAGTCTTATTAAGTGCTTCATGCACCCTTTGGGACTGTCTTAGAGTCTGACTTTTGTTGGAGTGGGAGAGTCCTATAATAGGAGAGTAAGGGGTCGGTTGCTTCCTTGTGAGAGGGGCTAGGCGACCCGAGTAGGATGGTGAAGAGATTGGGGTTGCTAGGGGTTTGGTTTTTGATGTGACAAGGGATTTACCTTGCTTTCTTGGGCGAGGCGTGATTGGTTGAAGGAGCGGTTGTGTTCTGGTCGGTTTGTTGCCAGCGGCATTGATTGTAGTTTCTGGGAGGAGCTCCATTTCTTGGTCCTGAACCTGGTGGCTAAGGATGACGGATGCTTCATCGTCACGGATATCTTCATCTTCGTCTGAATCGGTGTATCTTACTGTTTCGTCATCATCATCTTGGATGTATTCCCTTTGGATTTGATCTTGTGGTCTCTCGTTGTTTGAGGTATTGCGAGGTACCCCTGTAGATTTAGGGTGCATGATAGCTCTCATGGTTTGGTGGGAGTCAGGTTGTGCTGACTGGTTATGGCTCACGTGTTCTGTTACTCCCGATTCTGGGAGGTCGGCGAGTGGCGCGAATCGATTACCTCCTTGTCTATGTTGGGAGATTAAGGGTTGTGGTTCCTTTCGGCGTGGAGCGCCTTTGGTCACCGGGTTAAACCCATCGTCGTCCTTTTGATGTTGTTTGTATGGACGTGCGTTGTTAGGGGATTCGTTCTGATAAAAATAGGGTACCTTTGCAACCGGGGCCTTGAATGTTGGGCATCGTTTGGTTGAGTGCTGATTGGTGTGACATTTGAAACAGAATTGGTATGAGGAGATAATGTCTAGTTGTACACCCTGCATGAAGGCGTTCTTTCTGTTTGGAATCCTATCCGATTCCGTCGCAATCAAATAGAAAGCAGACTGGAATCTTGACAGAGTCGATCTGCCTTTGTGGAGTGGTACTTCCCTTCGGTGTTTAGCTAGAATATCGTATACGATAGGCTCTCGTTCTTCCCTGCGTAAAGACCTGTATTGAGGTACTTGATACGTGTCAAGCGTATTTGGGTTGAACATTGCTTCTAATAGATTGTCTAAGTTTTTGTTTCCAATTGGGGCTTTTATACCCACAAGAAAGACGTTGGGATAACTAGAAAGAGGAATAAGTTTAAGTGTAAATCTGTAGTTGCCTTCTTCCCCTGTGTAGTAAGGGTCGAATATTTCTTCAAATTTAGTCTTCAGCCATTTCTTTGGACCTTGAGATTTGAAGCGTGGAACTACAGTATTACTTTCAGTAATGGAGAAGTTAAAGTTTAAGTGCAGATTGTCCCGGATATGTATGTGGAAATACTCCTTTATGTCATAAATCCTTTGAGTGATTTGAAGTGTTTTCTCCAACTCTTCAATTTCAAGTTGGGTATTGTTGATGCCCCGCTTCAACTCCTGCTCCAGAGGGTCCCCTGGGGATATCTGGTTTTGGTAAAATTGAAGTGATTTTTTGAGACTGGCAATACTCTGCTCGGTGTGTTCTTCTAACTCATCTAACCTATCAGGTATAGTCTCCTTAAAGTGGGTAAGAATTATCCTAGCTTTGTCCTCGATGCTCATTTGGGGTTTTAACAGGTTCAGTCTGTATTCAAATGAGTCAATGTGGACTCTTACATCTAACTTTTCAGCAACGTTTCTGCCGATTGTGCTGAGGGTTGACACTCTTACCTCCTCAGGCGTATCCCAGTCGTCGAACCTTTTCTGTTGGCCCTTATAGTTTGCTTCCGATAACCCTTCTAAGTGACTGATAAGTGTCGAGTATGTGTCAAACTGGTCAAAGACTTCATTGGTGGTAGGAACGTCCATCTTCATCTGTTCTTGGAGGGCCTCCATTTTCAGTCTGTATGTTTGAAGTATTTTGTCGGATTCTTTATCGGGAACATCTTGAAGAATATCTGCCCATTTTGCCTTATTAGGGTTTGGAAGAGGAGTAGATCTAATTGCCTTGGGGTTTGAGGGATGAATCCTTTTCTTAGAAGAACTCTTTGAGGTTCCTAAGAGTGGGTATTCCTCTGCTTCAAGGTCTTGTGTATTTTTTTCTGGGAGTTTTGTATTTTCGGAGTTTTTTTGGTTTTTATTTAAGTATTGTAAGGATTCAGAATTTTTTTGGGTTTTTGTATTTTCTTTAAGTTGGTGTACAAGGAGAGAATCTTCTTGTTCGGGCAAGTTCGAGAGGCTGGTTGTAGAATTTAAAGAAATGTGATCCATTTCATTATCATCGTTTGCAGCCATTTCCTGGTCGTGTACCTCGTCAAGCACGTGACTTTGAAAAATTTCCGAAACTGAGGTTTCAAAACTTTCCATAGTAGGACTTAATGGGGTCTGGTTCTGAATAACCAGCTCGTCCATGGGATTATCCCGTAGTTGGGCCGGTTCCTCAGAGGTAGATGACACTGCAGTCACGAAGGATGGCTCTAAATTGCCGTTTTCATCGGCATCTGTGGACTCGCCATCGAGGTCCATCAGATCAGGGGGTGCGACATGGTCGTGTGGATTTCGGTCAATATCCGGTGGTTTTGGCTCGTTTAAGGCTTGATTTGAAGAGCTTTCACCAGAGAAAACCCCTAGAGGTCCCTCTGGCTGATTGATTGGTCGTAGTTCTGACATTTTTTACAATCACTAAATCTGCCTCATCACGTGATTTTAAATGATCGAAATGCGATTGTTTCAATACTACTCCCAAATAATGCCCGCTTGGCCAAGTGGTAAGGCGCTCCACTCGTAATGGAGCGATCGCCGGTTCGATTCCGGCAGTGGGCATTATTTTTTGAAATTCATTTTTCCTACTGTTTACTATTTTACTACAGATAACGTATACTGTGATATTCGAGATTGATATTTACATAAACTAAGTAGCTTTTGGTGGTGGAGGGGGTAAAGAATCACTGCTGGCACCAGTACGTGCCTGGCTATCCAATACTTTAGACTTGGCCAACTCTTCGTTCATGTAGTCACTCAAGCCTCCAAGAGCAGCGGTATTAGCTACTGGATGCTTCTTCTTCTTAGCAGCAGTAGAACGAGGAGGAGCTGACAGGACAGTCAGAGGAATGAATGAACCGGCAGTTGGAGGTGGAGCAGAAGGAAGAGATGTAGCTTCCGGAGGACCGGTAGGAGACTTTTCAGAGAATTGGTAGGCGACGTTTTGCTCGTTTTCAAACAAGACGTCGTCAGTGAATTCGTTATTCTCAAACTTGCCTATCACTTCAGGAATCCTGTGGAGCAAACCGTAGCCCACATCGCAACCAAGTATACCTTTGTTCTGACCCGTTCCCCAGGACCTGGAGAGGTTCACTGTGACAGGCCTCAAGATGTCGTAGTCGTGGTTATAGACGTACAATGTAATAGGAACATTGTCTTCCTGTGAAACAGCATAATGCTGGTTATAGTAGTTAGAGACTACACGTGATAAAAGTGATTCGCCACCTCTGGCCAAAAGACCTTTTCCATCGGGATCCAGTGGATAGGCAGAATCACACCCAATGATGTAATCTGAATATGGCACCAATTGTGATACGAATGCAGGAGAGCCTTGATGTGTAGTCAAGATTCTCCATACATAGGCCGCAGATGTGATATGCTGAGATTCCAAAGTTAAGCCCAATCTGGCGAAATTGTCTTTGAATAGGGATTGAACTGAAGAGTCTAGATCTTCCTGAGGAGATTCTACAAAGTCCTCAAGGGGCAACAGGACTTGTCTTAATACGCCTCCTTTGGCACTCCAGACGTCGAAAATGATTGATTTTTCAGTCTTGAAGATGTTGGCTATTTCCTTCAAGAGAAGCTCAAAATTCACCGCTCCCACTTGTTCCAGTGTAGCATTACCTCCGTAATTGACAGAACCGTCCTCATTGATGCTATAACTATAATTCAGCAATGAGGGATACAACATAGGCAACTCATGATTGTTGATCCGGACAATGTAGTCAAACCACGACTCAAATCCCTGCTGGTGGGCACTAGAATGGGGCACGACATTCAACACTCGGAGTCCATAGCCATTGTTGTTCAATTGCAAAGCATTTTTGAAATACGAGTCGCTTGCGGGATCAGATGATCCTGTGTTGCCTTCCAATCGGTCTACGAGTTTCTTAGCAAACGAAAACATGCTGTTTCTGTAAAGACTGTGAGGAGTAGGACTAAATGTGATATTGAATGTTTAGAAAATGTAGGTCTGTCTTTAAAGGATTGGTGAAAAGAAAATGTCGCGCGTGGATGAACCTGCGAAACCAGGATTGCATTCTAGTTCGCACAAAAACAGTAATCCGGATTTTGCAGCCGTGACAGATCACTATCTACAATATTCTGGTTTATCTTCGTATCTAAATCATGCATTTTATCATCAATAGCTAATATACATAGGATTTCCTAGCAATGCCTAGAACATTAACAGTAGCAATCCTTTTTGGTGTCTAGGTAGAACCGGCAATACCTCCGGAAAACGCCAAACTCCAAGTTCTACTCAAGCCGTTGTCCAAATATGTGGACGACCAGCTGTCCGACGAGAAGAAGGAGTAGGCTGAATTGGAATCAAACAAAGCCTGGTTCAATCTCAAGATACCAGTCCAACCGCTGTTGACATTTCCAATGAAAGTGGAAACTTGGTCGGTCCATTCCTCTTGAACGTAGGAAGCACCTCTGATCAACGAAGAGGCTGGAGTGACGGGCAACATGTGAACACCATGGACGTATTCCGGATGTTGGTCTGGAGAACCAAAGTAAGTGGTGTAGTCAACCTTGTTATCGAAGAAAATACCACTAACTTTGTTTGGAAGAATTTCTGCTGGTTGAATAGTGTTGTCGCTCTTGTAGAGGAAGTACAAGTTCATAGACCTTGCCATGATAGCCAACATCAAGTCACCCCTTGATTCCATTGATTGGTCACCGATAATCTGGCCCCACAATTTCATACCGTAGGCAAAGTTGTAGTCCTCGGATGTCGATTCTTCGTTTTTACCATCACCACTGGCAAACAAACCTGCAGCCCAAGAGTGACCAGCAAACCAATCAAACATTCTTGACACTGGGAAGTAATTGTCTTCTTCTGATGGGTTGGCTACATCTCTTATCAATGCATTGACCCAGTCCTTGTTGTCTTCTACCCAAGTACCACCTTGCTTGTTGTCGATGTAACCAACTATAGCAGCAGCATGGACGAAATAACCGTAATGAAAGTGGTGATCATTGTAGTAAGCAGATCCAAAGTCTGCACCAGTATCTCCACCTTGTGAGGCTGTAGATGTAATACCTCCGAATTTTGTATCATACATAAGTGGATAATATTGCTGGTTGTTCAAGAAAGGCTCGAACGCTTGTTTCAAAGAAGACAAGGTACTGGCTGTTACTTCGTCATCCTTGAGAATTTCACTAACGACCAAAAGGATGTATGCGTACTTGTCAATGACCTTACCTGAAAAGTAATTTGAATCCATAGAAGCAACAGTTTCAGCCATGTCAACCTGGAGTTCCGAGTTTGCTACTTCGGCTATAAGCTTAAGTAAATCAGCGGAGTAAGTCAAAGTTCCTGACAAACCTTGAACCCATGGCAAGAACTGGATATTTGTTTCCAAAGTCTCTGTCATGGTCAATTTGTTCGTCAAGTAACCTGTCATTTGACCCTTGGTTGTCGATGACAATTGAATACCTGTAGAGGCACCTGCGACGGAACCGTCTAACGACTCAACGTGATGTGGGAAGGCAAAAACAAGTGGATATCCAGAGTTCGACCTACCTTCAGTTGTATAAGCAAATTCGTAGGTAGCAGAAGTACTACATGCAACAGATCCTTGTACAACAGCACTAACAACATACTGACCTGCAGCCTCGTCATAAAATCCATCGAGTGAAGACTCTTCTGGAGCAGAAGCGATCTGAATAATAAGACCATCAATAGCTTGAGAACCTTCAAGGTTATATGGATCCTTGGCAGTCAATTCAAAGTCAACCGAAGAACTTGGCAAAGTAACATAAACCAACCATTCACCACCAGTAAACAAAGTGGCACGGTATTTCAAGATGGTAGATGGCAAAGCAGAAGAAGACTCTTTGGTAAGAGTTTCGATACCAACCAAAGAATTCAAAAGAGGAACCATGTCACCGTGGTAGATTCCAGTGACAAACCCCATACCTTGGACAATTGGAATTTCAATGAAATTGGTAGGATCGCCTTGGGAAGCAGATATAGCAACAGAAACAGACATACTCTTCATTTCCGAAACTCCCAAATAGTTGTTGCTTTCTGACAATGAAGTAGATGAAAGAATCATTTCCCCAACTTGGATAGGATTGAAGTAATAAGAATCGACGCCAACGTTATTGGTGTTTTGAGAGCCAAATACACGGTTGGATGTATTAGTGTGTTGGATAGCGAAACCATAGTAGTCAGCCTTTGTCCAGAACAACCCGTATGGGTAAGACCAGATCTGATCAGTTTGGTCCCCTAAGAACAAGTTGGCATAGAACTTGTTGGTTTCGATAGGAACTCCGTCATTATTGATCCCAGCTGGAATTGAGAGAGGAAGTTCTTGCCTGGCAAAAACTGATGGAGGAGAAGAAGTTGAAATGACTTCAAATAAATCTCCAGAGTAACAAGTCTGAGGTTCTGGAACAACTGACGTTTCAACAGGAGCTGGGCTACTAGAAGAAGAAGACGACGAAACTGAGGAAGAAGAAGTAGTACCAGCCGATGAAGAAGTAAGCAGCGAACTCGACAAGACATAAGAGCTGGAGTATCCAGATGATACGCAATCACTCGTTGAGTTATGGTAGATTCCAAATGTAGACTTGCTTGTGGTGGCGTAGACAGGTTCTTCTGAAAGTCTCAAATCGATAGTCAGAACTGTTTGAGCTTTGGAAGAAAGTAAGTTGTCATCTCCAGCAGAATCGGTAGTTGTTGTAATACAAATAGTCACAGGACTAGAATACTGATCAGTATTAATAGTCTTGGAGTTAGCCAGAGAAATTGGAGATTGGGTAATTAAAGGATTCTTTTTTGTAGTTGCAATAGTTTCCTTCGAAGTGCAAGACTCGAATAAGGTGGTAGGTACTGTAGTGGCACTGAACACAGTGGTTGTCGTTGTTGGTGCAGTCATCGTGATGGTAGCTTCCTTGATGACAGATTCGGTGTCTGTCTCATAGAGATATTTGGTATTTTTGATTGACAGAGAAGTACTATAACTTGAACTTCTCTCGTTAGCACCGATAGCAACGACTCCTGCCGACTCTAAATACGAGTA
Organism: Scheffersomyces stipitis CBS 6054; assembly: GCF_000209165.1. Lineage (NCBI taxonomy): Eukaryota > Fungi > Ascomycota > Pichiomycetes > Serinales > Debaryomycetaceae > Scheffersomyces > Scheffersomyces stipitis. The sequence goes on from NC_009043.1 coordinate 613,992, forward strand.
GGAAGTTACTGTAGCAGTAGCAGACGTGGTAGTTGTATAAGTGACACAAGCTGTTGTCTTGTACACTGTGTTGACAATATGTTCAATTGACGTAGTTTGACATGATAGAAAACCACAATTAGTGACAGTTTCGGTGACAGTAGATTTCTCACTAACAGTGTACTCAAATGTCGAGGTGTTTATAATGGTATTAGGCTTGTCATTGTTGGCGTAGACAAAGACTATAGGAATCCCAGTAGTCTGCGATGGAGGATTGTTGGACATGATAGAAGAAACTTGTCCATCCAAACACGCGTTTGTCACATACTTGGTTTCGGTGGACGTAACTTCTTCTTCGGCCTTACTTTGAGTGAGAGCTAGGAGAATTGACCCGAAAATGGCTAATCTCTTGAATATCATTGTTAGATAGTATTTTCCAAATTGATAGGATTATAAAGGTTGGAGGTGAAAAAAGAAGGGGAAAAGGTTGGTAATTTAGGTTTCTAATATATGCAAATGAAGGACGCGTCTGTAGAGTGCACGGGGAAAGGAATGTAAAGGTTTCTAGTCTTATTATTTGTCTTGGTTAAGGAGTGTAGATGATTGATCATTTCCAACTTTTTGGCTCTTACTCGGTACTTATAGCGATTTATACAAATACAAATTGTTAGACGATCGTTCTCGAATAACCAGCTATCGAACCATTGTTAAGCCTATTTTTCTTGACTCCTCCGGTTAATGTAACCAATTTCTGCTCATAGTTTGGCCTTTCTTTGTCAACGAGGCTTCATTCCCTTCATGGCTGGAGTCGCTTCACCGATTTGGTTCAGGAAGCTAGCACATATTTTTTCTGCACAGTCTTTTTTGCAGCCGCGAATTTTCACGCCAGCCATTTTCATTTTAGTTACACGCATAATCTTAAATTTTAGACCATGAGACGGCATCAGATCTTCGAAAAGCAGAAGCCAGCCTTTGGAAACTATATACTACATTCTAAAGTACCCTTGCTAGACGAGCTACAACATCCATACAGTACTTAAAGTACAACAAGACGTTGCACAATGGATGATGAATTTGCGACAGAAGCCTTTTCTCTTGGAACGAATTGCATTATGCCAAATTATTGAAACGACTCAATGGGTTGTCAATGTTTCCGTATATCGTTCTCGAAGTTCATCAGCACTTGTTCGTTGGGTCTCTTGTTAGAGAAGCTTTAAAAACGTTTCTCCGTTTTTGAAACATCCATATAGTTCTTTCAGTTTGCTTTTGAGCCAGTTATTTAGATACTCTGAATCGCAAGTCTTCCAGCTTCCAGACGATGTGATTGAACCTTGTTGAACTGTTTGCAATACCTACTTCCGTCTTATTGCTGGTCGAGCCTATTCGATTCCTCTGCAAAACGACTAAGCTTTCAATGTCCCTGCATCGCGCATAATAGTTCTGATCTGGACTTAGATTTCCAACTGCACCGTGCTACCTTGATTCTGACGATTCCAGTTGACGATCTGAAATCGCTTTCCGTGTCATGTCGGCTATGTCAAAATGAATGGTTGCAATCTGAGATAATCGTTAACTGATCACGAAAAGTCGAACCGTCGTCTACTTCCAATTAGGATTCAATTCCGAGCCCGTGGCGAGAAATAAAAGTACGACACAACACAAGGAGTACTTTCCTCAGAATTTATGAGCGATTTTTTCGTCATCCATAACCATATGATCATCAAATACACCGTTGCACTGATCAATGATGTTACTTGGTTGTATTCACAATTGAACATTCTGTTCCAGAAGGAAACGCACAACCAGCATAAAGATGCATATGCAGGCTGTCCGACTTACAGGAAGTCAAATGAGATCATGTCGTCTAGATACCTTCCATATCAGGAACCTCCCTAACTGACGGTCTTTGTTCAATTTCCAATTCAATTTTCGATTCCCGTTATTCCAAATTTAGGAATTTCAATCTTATTGTTTGCATTATGACGTCAAAGGTTGTAGTTGTAGGCGCTGGTGTCATTGGCTTGACAACAGCCTTACAGCTCAAACGAGCCAATCCCGATTACTCGATCTCCATTGTTGCTCACCATTTGCCAGGAGACTTAGATATTGAATACACTTCTCCATTTGCGGGAGCGAATTGGCACTCATTTGCCAGCAAAAATGACAGAGAACTTCAGGAACTAGATAAACCTGGCTACTGGAAGTTTTTGGAGCTCTCCAATGAGCCGAGATCCGGTGTCTGGATAACTACCAACAAGTCCTATGTTACCGAAGTTGAATTCAACTCTAAAGGAAGGGACCCTGCCAAATTTGTTCCCTGGTTCAAGAACTTCGTTAAGAATTTCAAAACTATTGAAAATTCTTCAGAACTACCTGATGGTATAGCCTTTGGGTATTCGTTCGATGGTGTAGTCATCTCTGTGCCTATCTACTTGAACTATTTGCTTCAGGAGAATCTTGGGGCTGGAAACTCTGTGAGAAGAATCCTGAAAATTTCTAATATCCATGAAGCTAGGGACCTTCACTCTTCAGGAGCCAAAGCAGATATTGTAGTCAATGCCACAGGTGGTTTGGCCAATCGTATCGTTGGTTTCAAAGACGATAAACGTAATTTCCCAGTCCGGGGACAAGTTCTTCTTGTCAGAAATAATGCAAAATGTGAAGTTAGTGTAGAGGGATTTCCTGAATTGGACAATGAAATGTTGTATCTCATGCCTCGAAAGGAAGGTGGCTGTATTATTGGAGGTTGTTTCCTTGAGAATTTCGCCAGTACTGATGTGGATGAACAATTGACTAAGAGAATTATCGATAGGGCCCTCAAGTATGTGCCAGAGATTGTAGATCCTTCTTACAAGAACAATCCCCCCAAAGTTGATATTGTGAGGACTCAGGTAGGTTTACGTCCCTTTAGAGAGGGAGGTGCCAGAATTGAGCAAGATAGCGATAATGGTTGGCTATTCCATAACTACGGAGCTGGAGGAGGAGGATACCAAGGAAGCTATGGAATGAGTTCAAAACTTGTTGAATTAATACAGAAACATGTGGGCAATAGCAAGTTCTAGACAAGATGGTTACCATACCTACAAGTAGAAATAAAGTTAATAAATTAAGTTACAAATAGACATACACTTAAACAGTTAAAGAACGATTCATAAAAATATCAATTGGTAAATTATACAATATAAAAACATGAAATAATATACAACTGAGTGAATACTTATTAAGCTGACTATCTTTAACTCATAAGAATATCAGCATTGAGAAGCTGGTTCTCTCCTTGACCATAGGTATCCTTCTTTCCTATTTGACCAAATAGGACCCCTCTGCTAACAAAATCATCTACAGAGAACGTTCAAAAGAAGTTGCAACCCCTTTTTGGCGTACTTCTTCTGGTGTTCTCTATCGGTATGGTTGGCCAAGAACTCATTGGCCTTGCTCTGTGAAGCTTCATATGGAGTTGGTTGGTCGCTATACTGTTCAGTATGGACCTGTATATCGGCATACCCATGTTGGACCGGGAAGGGCCCAACAGATGAAGGATGTTCAGGAATAGACATAAGTATTAGGACTTCCTGAAGTCAAGAAGCAAGCAATTGAGCAAAACTGAACGTCTTTGAGTAAAAGGTGCTGGTTGAATTTTGAAATTCACAAATCTGAAAAGCCCATATATCCATTGTCTCCTGAAATTGGCACGTGCCCTATATCATGTGTCTGAGTTTTGCCCATTGAAAGTTAAATGAAACCGGACAGCGGCTGATTGAAGTTTGACGTCATGGAACTGTTTAGTCCGGTCAGTTCTCACTGGTACACTTGCAGTTGTGAGAATTCAGCGAGTTCTAGCATGTTCTTTCTTGTATTATCGGTGGTTCCGAGTTCAACCTGCACTTTTGAGATAAGAAGAAACTGCAGATGAACACATGCAACAGCGCAGCAGCGATTTAACTGAGGTCACATGATGCGGCATGTGACTGCTCAAACTTTTCACTTTTAAATATTTCAGTATAACCAACCAAATGATTTTCACAATATTGAATCTCCAGCTTTTCTGCACAAACCAAGAGCCAAGAAAACATGAGAGCGTCGCAAGTGCTTAACTTTCAGCAGACGGCTGTGGCCAATTTGAGAAGACCATGGCAAACGTTTCGTGACGGACAGATTTGGTACGGGATTACCAAGTTGGGAACAAAGAGACTTCCATTAACAACGAAACAGGGTAACAAGCACTATTATAAGGGAACAGGTTCTTCGGGTTACGGGAAGTTGAATTCCAGCGGAACTTACATTATCAACTGGAACAAAGTCAGAACGTATGTAGTACCAGCTGATTTGCAAAACACAGAATTAAAAGCTCTTGTTTCTCCAAACACCCCTCAAATCTGGCAAAAGGTGGTTGGCTACCAGGATGGTTTCAAGAGTCCAGAATTGGCTTTTGACAATGTCGTTAATTTCGTGGAGTATGGTGAAAACTACAGCAACGAGGACTTGGAACTGAATCAGTACTTGGAGAAGATCGTCAGTCCCAGAGTAATCGAAGCTGAACAAGCTGAAAATATAGAGGTAGAAAAGAGTTAGGCACAGACAGTGATTTTCTTGTTTCGAGCAATTTCTAGTAGACTGCTAGCTATTTGTTACCAATTTTCCAGCTATCTGACGTTGTCTAAGTATTGATCTGCAAGATAGTAGAGAATGCCTGATTTTCGAAGTCTGAAGATATAAAGAGAGCAATATGCTCATATTCATAATTGGGACGAAAGTCTCTAGAACTCTCTCCATGTACATAGTCATAATACAAGTAATGCATTAGAACTTTGTAGAAATGAAATAGAATTATGAAGCTATATTAGTTCAATATTGGATTTGATATAGTCACGTGACGTCACTTTTATACTTTTTCAAAATGATGAAAAGAAGTATATTCTTCCGTAACTGCTAGTAAAATTTCCACTATTCTATGTCTGGTATTATATCTAGGCTATTGATACTTAGAACAGTACCTACCGCTTCGGATCCTACTGAAATATTGCCAACTCTGCGGTCGGAAGTTTTTAGGTTCTCACGTGCATGAAAATCCGAGGGGATGCGTATATCGAAGTTCCACCAACTGAATCTCCATATAATTCTACGAAACATCTCATTACTACAAAAGAGTACCATGTCGTCCCCTGGGCCTAATATGAACAGTTCTCAAGCGGAGATTTCGGCCTATGAACAAACTCCGACCACGACCTCTCCACCAATGCCGTCAAATACGGCTACGCCTGATGTAGAAATGGAAGATCCAGGAGAACAAGTCGAACAGAATGAAGACCATAATGAACCAGAAGCTGAAAACGCAGATATTGATGAAGATAAAAACGAAAATGCTGAAAATGACATCGACGATAATGAAGAGAACGATCTTGAGATTGAAACTGAGGACGAGCAGTTGCTTACCTTACCAATAGCCAAAATCAAGAGAATCTTCAAATTGGATCCAGACTATGTTTCTGCTTCTCAGAGTGCAGTATATGCTACTGGTTTAGCAACTGAGCTTTTTATCCAGTATTTCACAGAACAGGCCAGTTTGTTGGCGAAAATGGACAAGAGAAAGAAAATTCAGTATAGGGACTTCTCGACTTCTGTTGCCAGTCATGATGCCTTGGCTTTCTTGCTGGATACTGTTCCTCGAACTCAACCCATCGGAGAGTTGATTCAGAAGAAACAAGTCAATTTGCTCGAAACCGAGGAAATCCTTTCTGTGGTTAATCCAGAAGCATCTTCTGCAGCTATAGGAAACTCGTCTGCTGCAGTTCCCACGTCTACTTCTACGGATGCTGTGGTAGCAGATGCCTCTAATAATGTAAATAGAGAGGCACCAGTAGTAAAAGTCAAGTCGTTGCCCAAAGGTCAGCAAACACTCGATTTTGCCGTTGCTCGTCCTTTCAAGAAGGCCGTAATACACGACTTGATGTCCAATGACGATTCGAGTACATCACAGTCAAACTCGGATGACGTTGTCATTCTTTGAAGCTGTCATCTATGTATATTAGTCTATAAGTAAATTAAATAAGTTGTATAAATACACGAATAACATCATACATCGCAAGCATTCACTTTGAACTCGATCAGATATGTACATTAGTCTATAAATATTGGATAAATACATGAATATCATTACATCTTTGACAACTAGTTGTCGTCCTCGTTCTTCACTATCCACAACGTATTCCTGACGTCTCTGCTCAACTTCATGTCGGATGGTATGCCCATTCTATAACACACTCTAACAATATCCAAACGCACCAAGTCAGATACTGTCCTCTCATAGCAGTTGAGGCCTGTGATTAAGTAAGTCACAAGAAGATCATTGACTTTTGGATTCAACCGCGTCGTAGTTAATTGTTGTTCGATCCTACTTATCTGTTTCAGCTTACTGTTCAAGCTGAAACTATCTCTCTTGCGAAGACGGCCGAAAATGGGCGAATGGTTGATGAGAAACTCCCAGGACTCTATGAATTTATTTCCTAGGAAATTCTCTCTATCACCATCTTCCTTCACGATCTCTATAACAAACTCCAAAGCTGGAACAATTAGAGCTTCCAGTTCTGGTAGGACACCTTCATGAACATCTTGGAAGACAGACAAGCTGCTGGACCCACTGATCAACGTCAAGAGAATGGGCCAGTTCTTAGTTAAGATCACCAACACCAACTTGTAGTTGGTAGTCAAAATCGGATAAGTCTGTTTCAAAGTCTTCAACACCTGCAACTTCATGCTGGTTGATTTCTGAGACAACACTACAAATCCGTAATTGAATATCCTTTGCACAAGAAAGTAGGTATTTTCAGGAACAGGTGATGGCCATTTTTCTTCTTCTGCAACGTCAGGTTCTTGTTCATCGTCATCATCATCGTCAGAATCTGCAGCTTGCTCTGAAAAAGGAGTATCTGGTTTTCTTTTGAAGTATTCCTTTGTCGAATCATATGACTCAAATGGTTCAGTCAATTTGGCTGAATCGCTCAATAATTTCAACACCTGCTTAACACTAGTCAATCCCCATGGTTTATAGCTTGAAGTATTGAGGTCGGGATCTAATTCTATTTGAAGACTGTTTTGTGAGAGGTATCTTTCTTTCACTTGCTTGGTGACTTCTTCAAAAACCATAAACAAACCTTCTACAATAATCGAGTATCCGTGGTACGAATCGATAATTACAAACATCTCTGACAAGACGTCATTGAGTTGGTTCATCTCAAGGAGGCTCTGACCAGCTACTTTTATAATGATCAATAAGATACCGGGAAGAGTTGGTACAAAATTGCTTGGAACAGTTAGTCTTAAGCTGATGTTATCTATCAAGTAGTCCAGGTTATCAAGTATCAACGACTCTAACGAGTCGTTATAGTAATTCTTGAGAATAAACCCGACAGCTGTCTGAGCATGCGATTGAATGAGTGTGTTTGATCGAAATGTCAATGCCTCTAGTAGAGAATACAAGAAGTCTCTGAGGAAGTTCGATCTAAACTCTTCCAAAGGTAATTTGCTTGAAAGAATTCCAATGGTATCTAAGGCTATCGAGTACGACATTTCGTTAACTTTCAAACTGTTCCCAGAAATTCCAGCATTGGCAAGTTCAAAAGAGGTATCATTAATCAAGTCTTGAGACTTGCTGACCAATAGATACGACATTTCTTCCAACTCATCTTCTTCATCGGAGTCATTTTCAAGAATAATATAATCGTTCATATTGATCTTATTCCTCGACGACTTCTGGTTAATGAAAAAGTTGTTGGCTACCCATAATGCGATTCCTCTGTCCAAAGTGTTCTTTTCGCTCTCCTCATCAAAAAGAGACTCCACCAATTCTAACTGTCCTGTCTGTTCATTTTCATCATCATCTGCTAGAGCAGCTATAAATTGAATAAGCCCAGCAAACTTTTCTTCGATTGTGTTGGAATATAGAGTAGAGAAGTAGTATTGAGGTTCGCTTCTTGTCACAGAATCTTCACTCCATTTGTTTGACAAAAGCATCAAATTGGATGAGTACAGCTCGGAAACATTTTCTCTATTTTGATCCGGTCGTATTTTTGTAATCTTTTTGGAATCGATGTTTGGAGGTAATTCTACGTTATCTAGTTTGTTAGAAAATCCTTCCTCTGTTTGACTTCCACTGAGCATCTTCAAGAGATCGTTAGTGTTGTCTTTTTGTTGACTATTCTGAATATAACTTTCTTTCAAACTCTTGCTGAGAAGAACCATAATATTCTTCTTGTTACTCAGTACAGCTTCATGAACATTATAAGCAGATTTTGAAAGATTATTCAAAAGCAGCAAATGAAGCTTGATACAAACTAAATATGAGTTGATCTTCTCATCATCAACAGAGAGAATCACGGAAGTAAGTTTGTTCGTAATCAAGTCATCTAACTTAGACTTGATCTGATTGAAAAAAAGTGAACAGTTTTCTCTATTAGCTGAAATCAAAATACCCACTTGTTTCACAACATTGGCTATGCTGGTATTCTCTTCTTCAACATTCGTCGCGACAAGAGATATTGTTGTAGCAAGCATATCGAGAGAAAGTGGCACGACTTCATTGAAAAGAGACAAAAATGAGTTTTCCATTATAGCATCAGAGAATTTGTAGATCGCCTCTGCTAACAAGTTCTTGGTTTGCACTTTCAGCTTATTGTTGCTAGAGGTCACCAAGAGAGTCTTGAAAAAAACAATTAGTGAAAGTTTGAGTTGTTTTGAAGTTGCTTGGAGCCATGCTGTGTTTCTAATTCCTGTTTTGGAGGGTATCTCGATCTTTATCCTGTTAGTAGGAACATCTTCATCGGTTTCTTGGCTCCATAGTTCATTTACTGCTTCCAAATTGTCTATTTGTCGAACATCCTTGTACAGAACATTAAGGGTCTTGTCGTTGAACACTTTGATTATGATCACTTTCAAGGCTTCTACCACTTTTACTATCACGGTATAGTGCAAATTCTTAGACTGGGTAAAGAAGTTAGTCAAGTTCGACACCATCCCAGGAAGAACATGGGCCAATTGGTCTGAAGACATCTTAAAGGTAGCCGTATTAACAAGAATATCAAGATTATTTATAAGCAAGTTGTTTTCTTCCTGAGACCTTGGATTTGTGGCCCAAGTGATGTTATCCAAGAAGAAGCTAATTGAATTGCCTAACAATGACATTCTCTTGACATTAGCTGTTTCAACAAAGTAGTCGTTTGGTACGGATTTCAATATCATAGCAAGGCAATCTACAGCTGCTGCTCTAAACTCAATTGGTTTCGATCCACTAGAAGGGCTAGAATTGGCACCAGAAAGGAACAACACAATAGATAGCAATTCATCCACAAACTTCTCGTCGAACTTGTAGCTCCATATATGTTCGACTAGAAAGCCTATTATTTTTAAAATTGATGTAGTAATACGATCATCAATTGCTGGCTGCTTGAGGATATTCGATAATGGGAAAAATATGTAATCAGCCAAGTTTGGCGAAAGATGATAAGGTATTAAATTTTGGGAACTCTTAGTATTTTCTTTATAATGACTGTCTAGAACTTCATGTTCTGATTCCAACACCTCGGCCAATCGACGGAATTGGCTATTAAAAGCTGGTGTATCTAGCAATCCTATATTTGAGAGCTCTATAGAAATCGGTTTGATCTTTTGGAAGAGCAGTATGGATAAAGTCTTTGTGGTTTCGTCATAAGATGCTGGGGGTAACGAGACTCGTCGAGTCGAATCTTCTGGATCTTTTGATCCAATTTGCAACTCACGGTCGCTTTGAACGGACATTTTTGCACAAATGGCTCTAAGGAAGTAAATCGTAGTGATTCTTGCTAAATCTCCCATACTTAAGGGTTTGGCTACCTTTGGTCATGTGATCATATAATCGTGACTTCGAAATAAATTGGTGCTATAATTTACTCTAATTCTAATGAGTACGCGTATATTTTATCACTGTCTAATCAGAAAAATTTTCACCCTACTGAAAAAATGCTTAACTGAATTTTACATATTTTGATATTCACTTGTTCTTCAACATATCGAGACTTTCGAAACAAGAGTATGTTGCCTAGTCTGTAACCACAAGTCAACATGGATGCTCTGCTTCCGCTTTCGATTTCATATCTCCTCCAAATGGGTAAGAATCTTGTCGTCTTGTAGAAAGTTGAACAACTTTTCCACTCCTGGTAAGGAATGGAGGCTGTTTGGATTTTTATTTGGCTCACTAGTTTTCAACAACTGGTAGTCTGAGACGTTAGATACCTTGCCCGTTTTCTGGCTCATGAATCCTTCTAAAGGACACTCATGTGGCTTTGGTTAACAATAACTACCATTTATCTACTAGTACTAGTATAATGGTGGTTTTTGTATGAAATCGTTTCCTTATACTAACTTTTAATCTTGTAGCCATAATAGCAATTTCATACAATGACCAGAACTTCTGTATTAGCCGATGCCTTGAACGCCATCAACAACGCCGAAAAGACCGGTAAGCGTCAAGTTTTGATCAGACCATCCTCCAAGGTCATCATCAAGTTTTTGACTGTCATGCAAAGACACGGTATGTTTTCTTGATAGAAAATCTAAGAATCTTATTTCACTAGTTCCAAATTTTTGTCTAGTTCTTTTAATTTATATAGATCCCCGAATTGATAACTGGATGGATTGATCGGTGTTCAGTCCCTTTCTGTCTTTTAAGTATTCGGGAGAATAAGTGGGAAATGCTTCTTACACGGTGCTGATATGCCAATTATCTTTTGCCGTTTACTTTTCCTTAACATCGGGACTACAAAAATGGATTCTTGGTTTTGTTACAGAACTTATTACTAACATTTTTAGGTTACATCGGTGAATTCGAATACATCGACGACCACAGATCGGGAAAGATTGTTGTGCAATTGACCGGTAGATTGAACAAGTGTGGTGTCATTTCTCCAAGATTCAACGTCAAGATCAACGACATCGAGAGATGGACTGACAACTTGTTGCCAGCCAGACAGTTCGGTTTCGTCATCTTGACTACCTCTGCCGGTATCATGGACCATGAAGAAGCCAGAAGAAAGCATGTTTCTGGTAAGATCTTGGGTTTCGTATACTAAAAGGGTATATTTGTGTATAATAATAAAGGAGAAAATAGATTCATTGTAGAATGGCTGCGAAAAGAAAATGGGAGAGAATGTAGATAACGAAAATTCTGAAAAGTGTCAATGTCATGAGATTTGTAAACACTTATAGAGCTCAGTTGGTCTGATGTTGGAAATAGAAGACAGGGAATGTTCCTGTAAATCATGAAGCAGTAATTGATAAAGCTTTCCAGTACGGTTTTTCAGAGAGAATGAGAAAGCAGAAGAAGTAGTATCCGAGTTCAAAGCCCACGCAGGTCAAGAGGTGACCCGAATGAACACATTAAACAAGATATATTGTCTAGAATGTGTTGTTTTGAGTCTCTTGCCACCTCTATCAATTTTTCTGTTCCCCTTCATTTGTATTCTTCACTGTGGTTCCACAGTAAGTAATCCTGCATTTCCTCCAGATATTTCAGATATTTCAAGTTCTATTGGATCTTAGTCACTTCTTGATTCCATCTTCTCCAGTTAAACAGTTCAAAAGAGATGAAGTTGCCTGAGTCACTCAAGTTCTTCTACTCCACCGTAACTTGGACTGTACGAGCTGGTTGTGTAGCCCATTTGATTCACGAATACGTTTATGAGTTCACAGAAACCAGAGGAGAATCTATGCTTCCCACTCTTCAGAGCCAGAACGATTACGTTCACGCTTTGAAGAAGTATCGTTTGGGTAGGGATATCGATATGGGAGATTGCGTTGTAGCCATCAAGCCCAGCGACCCAGACCATAGAGTTTGTAAGAGAATAACAGGAATGCCTGGAGATGTTATACTTATTGATCCTTCATCCTCTTCAGAGTTGTCCAATACTCCAGCTGAAGTCATACAACACGATGGTTACAACAAGTATATAGTCGTACCTGAAGGTCATGTATGGTGTACTGGAGATAACTTGTGCCATTCCTTGGACTCCCGTTCATATTCAGTATTGCCTATGGGTCTTATAACTGGAAAGATAGTAGCTGCGAATTCCATGAACAAGGGCTTTTTCTCAGGATGGAATTTCCATTGGATTGAGAATGCATTTGTTGAAGAATAATCATACAATAGTATTGTATCATATCATTACCATTGTTACCCCCAACATCAGGGCCATAACATATTTCATAATCTAAGCATGTGGTTCCAACATTCATTATGTAAAACCATATGGCTACAGAGTTGTACAGTAGTCTCAAATTATACATTGCTCTATACTTACCTAGTAATAATATATAATAATAATGATAGCTGTACGTGTAAGTGCAACGAAGAATTTTGATTACCGTTAGAACTTACCAGCATGTCTGCTTCTGGAAAGATTCTTCAACACTCTGGCACCAGCATAGATACATGGCAACGAGAGAAGAGCCCCGTTGAACAAAGTGGTGAAAATAGACTGACCTAAGTAGTACTGAACAAAGTTGTATTCGTACCCAATCAATGACAAGAGGAAACCGATATTGAACAAAAGTTGACCACCAGAGGTGTATTTCAAGGCTCCGTACAAATCAGCACCAATAAACCCAAACCAGGAGCCAATCAATGCTAAAAATAAAACAACTGCTCCGCCAATAAACACCAAGGGAACAATGGCGTTGATCTGTTTGTCTTCTGTTCTGAAGATGTGGTGGATTTCAGGTTTGTAACCGATTCTGGGCTTTTCATGATACTTGGCCGTAGCCCTGAACTCTTCGGTAGGCACAATCTCAACAAGCTGTTTCACCAAATTTTTGCCGGAGCTAGCTGGATCAGCAATAATCAACTTCAAATTCAACTTCTCCTTGATCTTCAAGACTTCTGGGAATTTACTGGCTGGCAAAGAGAATTTTATTTCGCTAGAGCTGGTGAAACCAGGAACGAAATGAGCAGCCAAGGCCGAGTCTTCAACACTGCTCAAAACCAAAACCAACTGCTGGGGTCTTTTATCCAAGACTTCCTTCAATTGCAAACTGATCTCGATCTTATCCTTTGGTGAGTCTACACTCAAGTGTTTGATTTCCTGGGTCATGAACTCGCCGAAAAAGACCGATTGGTCATTGAGCTTGATGGAACCCTCAGAAATCGTGTATGCCATAGCAGCTGCCCCTAATTGGCAAATAACTGCAACTATAATAGACAACTTCATTTTGTTTTACCTGTTTCAATGATTGCTGGCCTGAAAAGAAGCTCGTTCATGGTATTTTTCAGGCACGCTATTTTGACGTGGTCGGTTGTATTTACAGAGGGCCTGTATATAGAAATGATTAGGATTGAATTTGTAAAATTAAGTCCCAATTAAAATGGAATCATTCTGTCTCTGAGGTGATTTTCACCTTCTGTACTTTAAGATAATGGCCAATTGTATGCTCTTTCATACTTGTATCCAGTTCATCTAAGTTGACTTCTTCCAGTTTTTACAATTTAAGTTGCAACTTTAGTCGCGCACTAACCGATTTCTGGAGCAGTTCTACAATTTCTAGATCGAGAAATGGCTACGTTTTATGGCTTCAATCACTTTACTGATTGTGGTCTACAAGTCTTCTTCAACTCAACAAAATGTCCCCAATCGTATCCAAACTCTCGTCAATCTTTATTCCCTTCTTAATTATTTTGATCATACTCAGCAACAACGATCTACAAGCCCATCATCATGTTGTCTTGTTTCTTTACTTAGTTGACACCATCAATAGACGCATTTAAATAAAATAGAATAGAAACAGCCTACGAGGTTAAGGACTCATTCAACACCTTCTTCGCGACATTTTCAAGACGAATTGTTGTCTTTTCTTCCATACTTTCCTGTTCTTCCTCGGTTCACTTTTACCTAATATAATAATGGTAAGTTGCAACTTCAGTCGTGTCCTAACCTCCTTCTAGAACCATACAAGACTGCAGGAAGCCTTGCTTACACATTTAAATATGAACAATCTGAATTATTATGGAAATTAGCAATACGATATATAGTTACCGAAGGTAGCTTTCGTCAAGAGATGTAGTGATAGCAGAATTGGTATTCAGTAGTAGTACGAATTTGTAAAATTTTTCTAGCATTCCTCAAAACTATGATCTCTCAGTAGATTCTGTAACAGTAGCCAGAGCCACAACCACCAGAAATGTACCAGGATCATCATTATCCGACACAACCGCTAGTTTTTCCTGTGGGATTTGATCCAAACTTTGACCTATGTTTTGTACCGTTTCTTGTGAGGCACTGACCACATGATATCCATCATTTGTGGTTTCCTCATTTTCATCAATAATTTCCAACTTTTTTCGCAACCAGTTCTGGCGATATTCGAAAGTCTCTTGTATTTGACGATTTCCACCAGTTAATGAGAAAACTAGGTAACCACTGGTCACCAAGATACTCATCACCAAGATAATTGGAAAGACTACAAAAACTGCATAATTGTTAGTATTAGACGATTTGCACCATGAAAATTGTGTTACTCACCTATTGCAAAGAACATAACTAAAGATGCCAACACCAAGAATGTGAGCACCAACGGAGAAAGGGCAAACATGAAAAGAGAGAAGAAGGCAGATGCAAAGAAAACCAAAGGTAAGAGTATCAAGATTAGTGGCAAGTATACAAAGATTGCAATCTAGAATATGTTAGTGAAATCAGGAATTTAACTGAGAAACGGTGATACTTACTAGTGCTCTCAACCACAAGTTCTCTTCAACCAGTTCGCAGGTGTTCAAGACTGCTCTCTTTGCCAAAGAAAAGAAAGGAACGATGTACTCTATGATAAACCTATAAAGTTAACATTCTGGCCTTGTTGATAGTAGAAATTCTGGTAAAACTTACTTGAAAAGGGAATTCGCAGTCACAGAGTTGACTGATAACTGATAGAGTATGTCTGAGAAGAAATAGACAACACGGGCAATAAGTTCAGATGTAGTTTCCTCTGCAGTTCTGCAGAAAAATTGAAGAGTATTGAGGTTCTCTTGAGTTTGAGCTTTTGAATCTATGGTTTGTTGTGTAGTCTTGACACTCTGAGTGGGTTTCTGGATCCTGCTAACGTGAGTGAATCTCTGAAATGAGCTGTAGAAATCGTGTTTTGCTTCGTTCTTCTTCTGCTCAACAACCGACGTTGAAAACATCTTATTGTATACGTTGTAGATATCAGTGTTATGGACGTAGACGTACTTGTTGTAGTGTTTGCAACAAATAGAATACTTTGCTACTGTCATCTATGAACAGTTGTATCTATCAACAGCACTATCTACTTTTGAATAGTTCAATTTGCTACCGAATAGTTCAAACTGTTCTGAATTCAAATAATAATAGCCACTAATAAACAATTGCTCAAAGGAAGCGATTTTAGGAAAGAAAAAGTTCACACTTTCAATCAGTAATAAAGTAATTGCCAAACTGATCTGTACCATTTTTTTGCAACACGATCACGTGAACGATAGGCGAAATAAAGCTAAACTGAGATGCGTTTTTGATCTGCCATTCATTTTGTGCCCGGAGGCACTGGAAAATTCAAGTATTGAAATTGTTCCATTCACTTTCTTCAGCCTTCAACATACGAACTTGAATCTAGAATGCAATTCCTAACCGCTACAACGTTGCTTTATGTGCGGGTGATATTTCTCACCACCGTCGCCTATCTTCTTGTCAAAAACCCCGAGACTATTGGTACTTCTGGCTTCGTCATTTTGTTAGGACAAGCCATGGAAGTGCCTATTGTAGTAGCCAAGCCCGAGAATCCTTTATTGGGTGCTTTGTCGGTTATTTTTGGTTCATTGGCCTTGTCTGACTTGATTCCTTTAATGGCCAACAATCTTGAATATTTTGAAACGATAGTTCCATCCAGGTTGGCTGTATATTTCATTCTCGCAGCCTATGGGTATCTTGTCAAGGAATCGATTCTCAGTAACAACTGGATCTTCACCTATTCGTTCATTGAAATCTGGTTCAACTTCTTGATCTATAACAACTTGAAGGATGAGAAATACTACAGAATGAAGAAGTTCATCGAGGAGAATGGCGAAGCCATCCAGAAGGCTCACGATGAACAGGTGAGAGTGGTTGAACTTGATGATTAGTACACTGACAAAATGGTTAGTGTTGAGTTAAGTTGCTAGTCCCATGATATATGACAAGTTATTCGCATTAACTGCTGCATTTGTATATTAGATAGAACGTATAGCTACTTTGTATATACAGTTACTTTTGTTTATTAGATATACTAGTTTCTATATGTTTAGTTATCCATTGACAAAGTTCAACAAAGTCCAATCCAAGCATTCCTCAATCTCATGGAAATCGTTGAAGTTGATCTGTAGCACATTAACTCCATTAAAGTTGTTCTTAAAATCATCTTCGCACTTGAACTTGATGACGTTCATGTTGATGATGAGATTCACAAAGATTTCGTTGGTGGTCAACTCCAAGTCAATCTTCAAGTAGGCGCTACGTTTACTCTTCAACACGATATTAAACTTCGATACTGGTCTTTCGATCGATTTCTGGAACGGGTTTTCTGATCTGTGTTCCAAATTGGCAAACTTGTCTACCTGCAATTTACACTCTAGACTTTCCTTGAACTTGGCTATCAATCGGTCGATAATGCTCTGCATGTTTTTCAAGTTCAACTCGTGTCTGATATTGCCGAGAAGTGGACGTAGTACCAATGGATGTGAATTCAGCTGTTTCCACTTCGTCAACGACGTGGGAATCTTTTGCTTCAACTTCAAGTTGTATTTATAGTAACAGCACAACATGATCTTGAAAAACTTTAGTATCAATTGACACTTGCCATTATTGATAGAAGAGTAAGCGTTGATGTTCTGGTAGTAGTTATTCAACTCGTCATCGTTGTTCTCATCATAAACTACAGACTCAATCTCGATTATTTCATTGTTGATCTCTATAATGATCTTGTTAGAGATAATTGAAACATTGTAGTTGATCAACGTCTTTGCTTCTCGTGTCAACTGGTAGAACAAATCTTCCTCAAAGAGAAAAAATCGGGCTTTTTCGATGTCGTTGATAATTTGATCTTTGCTGCTACTGAAATCGTTTTCAAACAAAGACTGTCCAGTAAGCATGAAGTCTCCATCGATCTCACTAAGAATCTTGATACGAATGTATCGAAACACCTTCAGTGTAAGCTTATGTGCATAATTAATGGGATTGAACGAAATTTCACCCGTCACCGTATCCTTACGTAAAATTGCTAATCCCTTATCGTGGAAATTAGACCCAGAATCACCATACCCATACTTGACTCCTATGGCTCTGGCATTGTTTAAAGGATCTCTAGTCTTAAATAGCACTTCATCATTCGTCAAGACGGAGTTAATCATGTTCCAATAGCGTCTCTCCTTCAAAACTTGTTCATTCAAGTTTTCGCTGGCTTCTCGAAACAAGCTCGTAACTTTGTGTAGAGATTCTAACTTCCAGCCATGGCCCACTTTGGGTGTCTCCTTCGGTGCTACCGACTTGTTTCTGTCATCATCGTCATTTTCATTTGATAAACGATCTGAATTCAATGAGCCCAACGGCACACTCTTATTGAGGTGTGGTGATATTGTCGACTTGGCCAAGTTGGGCTTTACTGAAGATATAAGCAAAGAGACAAAATCCAATGACAACGACGTCTCGTTTAAAGCACTATTGATGCTTTTAGACAAGTCGAGCTTCTGTTTCTGGAACAACTCTACAGGATCCAGGCTCGTTTCTGCAAGTGTAGCCATCAGAATCGAGCCGTTTTCTACAGACTCATCCCCAATGTCTAGTTCTGATGCTACATCTACCTCATTGTTAGCTTCATCTTCAGCTCGTGGATTGTCGATCTCTTCTTGAAGAGACTCCTCCGTTACATTCAAGAACGAGTTTCGCTCTATCAATATCCGGGGAATCAATTCTGCTATCGTGAGCTTGTCTCTGTTAGATGTTAGTAAGAATGTAGAAGCGACATTTGAAACATATTATGCATACTCATCCTGGATAAACGGATCCTTGTTCGCGTCTCCATACGCATCTGGATCCAAATCTATATGGAAGTGGCCATTGGAGAACATTTTTACTTAGAAAATTAGAAAGAGTATGGCAGCGAAATGAATATTGAATTGCTCTAAAATGGATATATTGATATTTGCGAGATTCAAATTTCAACAAAAGCACGTGACCCATACCCCAGAAAATCACTTCAATTCTACTTTCTACTTCTGAACTACATTCTCATTAAATTATTCTTACTCTTTATTCTTTCTATCTAGTCCAAGAAGTCGTCCAAGTCACCCTCTTCAATGGCTCTCATTATGTCCATCTCATCTTCCTTTGACTCATTCTTAACCGCATCTGCCTTATCATCACTATCATTAGGATATCTCATCGACTTGACGCTATCATTGTGTAAAGATAAGCAGAACTTGATTCTCTGGTCAAACTCGTTCTGAGGCAACTTAGTCGAGTAGACGTCCAATAACTCCTTGGATTGCATAAACCCTTTCTGGTGGTTGATAGTGGCTTCTATAACTCCGTCTCTGATCGCTTTGGATACGATGTATTCTGTCAGTTCTTCCGAGTCCAAGTGCAACTTGATACAGATATCCTTTAACAGAATCTTGGAGTAGGACAATGAGATAATTCTGATGCCTGTTTTTATGACGTTCTGACGTAATCTCGAGACCAATGTAAAATTATCATCGCGTTTGAATACAGTTTCGTACTTGTTCAAAACTTGACCAAACAATTTCAAATCACCCAATTTCACGGCCTGGGTCACATAGAAATATGGCTCAAAAGATCCTGCTTGCTTATGGAAAACTTTCAACTCAGGAATGTCTCCCATCAACAATTCGATCAAGATCCGCAACTTGCTTGCGCTCTGGATGAATCCGTTGGCCAAATGGGTCTGTGGCGCCTTTCTGATGGCAGCAATGACACATTCGTGGGCTGTGGAATAGTCCAATTGGATGGAGTTAATTCGAGCTAAATAGTAGTAGTATCTAGCTACAAGAGCATTTCCAGCATTTTCGGGAAACTCTGTCTTTTCTACTAAATTAGCAGCTTGAGAAATGTCGTGAGACAACAAATAGTTCCGTAACAAGAGGGTTATTATGGATGCGGTTGTTTCGGTGTCGTGTCTCAAAGTGGCAGTTCTCAAAGACGATAAGAGCTCGGGACGTATCGTAACCAAGTCACCAAGAAGCTCCTTGGTTCTGGCAATAAAGAACCATATCTTGGCCTGGATAAAGTCAAGCGATCTTCTATTGTAGAGCTTCATCAACTGGATGATATTAGCATTGAGCGTATCGGCTTTGGCCAATTGGTTGGTATCCAAGAGATACACTTGTACTAGCAAATGCACATAGAGTTCCGCTTCTGGAGTCTCAGCATTGGTAGAATTGACTGAGTTGGAAGAAGTCGAATCGACCTCCATTTCGTCGGCCTTTTCAGACTTGACATTTTCTTCTGCTCCAAGTGCTTCAAGCAAATACACCTTATTGGTATGAGCCGATGGGTACAATTTGGCGACAACAGAAGGCAACACGTCGTCTGCGGCACGAATCTTCCGTCTCAACGGTCCCAAGTCACGGAACACTTTGGATATGTATCTGTTGTCGTAGGATGAGCCAGCTTTGGACAACAACAGAAAGGATTGGTCGATTTCTTTGAGAATGGTTTCATTTGTCGAGGCAGAGGGCGCTGGCTCCTCAGCAGCTTCTTTCATGTGTACGTCTTTGTCAGACATGGCAATTGAGGATGATGAACCGAAAGTCTAAAAGAAAGAGAAAGTATAGGATTGAATGAAAGAGTAAAGAGAATCTGAAGAAAAAGAATATTGATAAATCAACTCTACAGAAATCATAATATTCCGTCAGTTGCTGAATGTATGGAGAGTGCGAAATTGCCACTGGTGTCGACTGCCAGATTGGGTAGTGTGCGGCAAAAGCGCTTACCAAGCAGAAAGTGTCCAACGAAAGATACCACTACACAGCCAGATCCCATATTCTATGGGAATAAAAAGATGTTGAAGGTATTGAAGAAATTGAATCTTATTCCTCGGCTTGAGATATTGCAATTGGACTTACGAAGTTTGTCAGTACTATTGGATTCTCCTACGAAGCGCATTTATCAGAGATGAACTCGAGATTCTAGGTTTATACAAACCACTCATAGTCTCTCCAATCTGTAGTAGTTCAATTGCCTCTGTGTGCCAATAATCTCAATATTATCTATCTTGTCTTTGGCTCTGAGGGATCAGTTGCCTTACTCTTACCTTCTATTCTATCAATTTCTCACCTTCCAGTGCTAGTTTCTCGTAAACTTTTCGCAGCCTAATTAACGAGCACTCGGACTTGGCCATCAGTTTCCGAAAAGAATCTTCCTACAATGACATGTTCCACAAGAGCGTATACTATCCATGATGTCTATACTCGTGTATGCCATGTATCGTACTTGAACATCCATCCTTCCATTTTAAATCTTTCCATCACGTTCTCGTAGTTTGTAAGCTGCCCTAACCAGCAATATGCACGAAGATTGCTAAACCCCATCCCCACGAAAGTGGCACTATATAAAGAGTGAAAGTTCCCCTATTTCTGACAGCCATACATTTTTTTTCTAGCATTGTCTTTCTAAACTTAGCTATCGTCAATTCCTTTTTATCTTTAAATCCGTTTAATTATAGAACCAAAATGGTCGCCTCTACCCTTGACTCCTCAATTGCCCCTCTGCTTCCTACTGCTCCCAAACCGGTACCAGTATTTACTTTCAACTTAAAACTTGCCGGTGAGCCTAGCCTGATATTTGTCTCAAAAGAGCAAGACAAGGCTTTGTCTTTAGCTACAATTGCTGATGGTGAAATCAGAACTGTTGAAAACGAGTTAGGTTTGGAATTCGACGTCAGTGGTATCACAGGATTTGACGACTTGAATGCGAGACCTTCAGTCAATGCTGCAACCTTGGATTGTAAGTTGTATGGTAAGACTGGATCGGGAGCTGGTGTCTACGTCAGATATGGAGGTGTGGTTCAGTTTTTGGAACCATCTCTTCTAGTCATGTCAAACCAAAAGCCAACTTCGGAGTTCGATGAATCGTACGTCACCTGCAACCCAACCTTCACCTTCGATCTGAATGTTGAAGAAAAATATCAATGGGTCTTGAGAGAGAATTTCTTTGGTAAGGGACGTTTTGTTAGAGACTCTGCTGGTGTTCTTCACGTTCAATACTTTATATACGTTTTCCGTTAAGAGTGAACAATGAATGAGGAAAAGAGCATCAGATAATTCAATTTATATGGATATTCACGAATACCTTACCAAGAGCCTCTCCAAAAATAACTGTAGATCTGTAATCTTGTAAAATAGCAAATAGATCTTACTACACTCTCTCACAATATAATCATATTACCTAAACAACTTGTAACAACAGTATATACTAGCAACCGATCCGCGGACCCTGTGATTACAATAATATTCTTCTTATTATCATCATTAGTATCGAAAACTCTACAACTGGGTCTATTCAACAACACGAATTTGTTTGGCCAGAAGTCAACGACTGGCCCCTCAAGTTGACATTGGACTTACCTGCGTTGGCGCCACTTGCAGCGTTGGCGTTGACGTTACTGGTCATCTGAGCCTTGATCTGTCTAGCCATGGTGTAGAAGGCCTGTTCAACGTTGGTGGACGAAAGAGCAGAAGTTTCCAAAAACGGAATGTCAAGCGCATCCGCAAACTCCTTAGCGGCCGTGTATTCGACAATCTTCTTGTCCGATAAGTCTGCCTTGTTACCCACCAACAACTTCATCACGCCGCCAGTGGCATAACGGTCAATTTCTTGGAGCCACTGCTTGACGTTGTTGAACGATTCTTGGTCCGTGACATCATACACAATGATGATCCCGTGAGCACCTCGGTAGTATGACGACGTGATGGTTCTGAAACGCTCTTGGCCAGCAGTATCCCAGATCTGTAACTTGATGGTCTTACCGTCCAACTCAATCGTTCTGATCTTGAAATCTACACCGATGGTGGAAATGTAGTCTGGCGTATAGGTGTCATCAGCGAATCTCAAAAGTAAGCATGATTTGCCAACGCCCGAGTCGCCGATCAACAACAACTTGAATAAATAGTCGTATTCGTTGTTCATGATGTTACGAGTGTAATTAGAACCGGAAAACTGAAAAATACGATGATTGAGATTATCACAAAATTCTGAAAATCAAAATCAAATCACAATCAAATCTGGAGATTGAAGATTCAAAACTATCTGGTAAATTCCTAAGAAGATGTGACTGGTAATCTAATTATCAAATGTTTCAAACTGATATCTTATAGGTGTCCTGGAAACCTTTTCTAGATGCTTCAGTCGAACTCTATGACAGATGTGTTTTGGCAAGGGGCACTCTGAAAGATAACCACAGGCAAAGAATGCAAATTAAAGAAGCACACAAAAAACGGTAAAAAAGTGAAGGATTCGTAAATAACACTCGAGGGCTATATACGGCACTAGACGGGCGAAATGTTTCTCTATGTAAGTAACCTGGTGGATCTTTTGATTTCAAAAGAACAAGATAAAGTCATGTATTTATTGTTTGGCTTGTTTGCCTCACTGAGAAAAAAAGACTATTATCGGTTTTGAGGTTCGTGTCGTTTGGAATGGTACGCACACTACCATAGTTAATGTGAAGATGAGTTGTACAAGTGGAACTGGAACGGATAGTAGTGGTTAATAGAGAAGGGTGGTTTGGCTTAGCTGGTGTAGGCCAATTGCATCCTTACCAGCGATTTCAGACAAAACTTACTTCTTTTCAAACGGAAATCTGTACTTTAGTTTCAGTGGCGCTACCATCTGGTGAAATGGTACCAGTTTCAGTGTGATAAGTTGGAAATGGTTGGTAGCTGAATTATTATATTTATAGACTACTGCTTGTCCGAACAGACTTGAAAATGATTAGATAGGATGTCGGCTACTGTCTCTACTACCTCAACAAATAATAAAGCAAAACATGTCTGCCTAATAATAGAAATGGATCTTGAAATTCATGCGGCGCTACCAGCTCAACATTCCATCAAGGCTTGTAACCTACGCTAAGAACTACTTTCGTTTGTTCATATTATGTTGTTCATTTATATACAAATATGTCATACATATTCGATATGAGACATTGAGGGAATCCGCGGACAAAATTACGCTGGAATTCACAATTGTAGTACTGTAGAAAGAATCTTAATTTATAGATTCTTTATAGATCCGTAGATCTACTCAAGTTTCTTGTGGTGGCTCTTGCCAAAGATCTTCTTCTTAGCAATCATGACCATCTTGTAGAACCAGAAAACGTTCAAGCTATCCAACATCAAGTTCAAGCCCAAGATAGTTACAGGCAAAAACCAGTGGGTTTTACCAAACACAGCAAACATATCCGTCGCCACCATAAAAGCAGCGTAGAAGCCCCAGGCAATTCTCACAGAGAAGAACGTGATCAAGAGACCCAAGCCATTTACAATTACAAATGTGTCGTTGAAAGTTCCAGCTGGAAGTCTAGAAGCGAACCAGTTGATGTTAACAAAAGGTGTAGACAACTCAAAGAGAAGGAAGGCTGGGATCCAAGGCTGGCAGTACGGAATTAAACTACAAGAAAAGACATAGAAGGCTGCAAAGCCGTGGAACAAGAAGCCGAGGCCAAATAGCGAATACCATCTGACGCAAACGTACAAGTCCCAAAGGAAGTAGCCTATAGTCAAGGCAGCTACAAAGCCTCCGTAGTTAGAGGCGCCCAAGATGGAGCTGAAAGGATCTTCAACTCGGTTCTGCCAATGGGAGTGGTTCCACATTGGAATCAAGATACCAATTGATATCACACATTGCACCATAGACACTACATGGATGTCGAAGTTGACTTTGGTCTTGTGAGGCAACTGGGTATAGGTTTTGCCGAAATAAGCTGTTGAAAACGGAGCCAGCAACAACTGGGCCGTGAAGTAGAACAAGAAAGAGGCAAGGACCTCATGCCAGTGTTCTTCTAGGAAGTTTGTAGGGTGTTCGGGGAATGGTCTTAGGCTGAGGAACGGATCTTCCGTGAACACCGGAAAATGAGAAGTGATGAATGACATGAAACGAAGATGAATGTAAAAGTTAAAGAATAAGACGAAATCTGAAAACACGAAATATATATGAAATGTCAAGTCGTATAACCGAAGTATTCTCTAGAAACAAGCTCAGCTTTTTGCCTAATCGTTGGGATTGGAGATCAAATTCGTCTACTTGACGTTTTCCTGTCCACAGACTGTACCAATTCCCTTTCGCGATCCTCGGCCAGTCTTGGGCCCAACAAAAGCGACTTCACATGGATTTTTGTCGGGCTGTATCAGTGCATTTATAGGGACCAGCGGTATTTTGATCAAGTTGGATGGTTTTGTAGTGTCAGATTTGACTTCGGTTGTCGCAAATGGTGTGAGAGTTTGAGATCAGTATTGAGTGCCCTTTTTGTCTATTTTGGCAATTTACGAATTCTGATACGGACATTTTCTTGGTATTCTCAGCAATTCTACAAAAACACTAAAGCTGAACAATTTGAATAAGTACCAGAAATGACAATTGCTAGCAGGAATAATATAAGACTCTGACGAAGTGGGAAAGGTCGGAACATCCCTCAATGTCAAGACCGTCTCTACTTTTTCTCTTTCAGTTTACACTATATAAGTGCACTAATATGATGTATCACTTTGCAGCCATATCGAGCACCTATAATAGCTCCAAACTTTTCGCAGCCATTTTGCCAGAGACTTAATCTGATCACTTCTCATATTTATTCTAGACCTATTATCTGTATACATCATTTTTACGAGAAGTTCCTACAACTGGGTCCTGGATCGCTTGGTCATTCGCTTACCCCTGAATAGGCCCATTTGTCTACATTGTTTTTCTCCACCATGCCAACAGCTGCAATAACGCAACCAAAATATTTCAGCATCTGCAGCCCACTGCTTGAGACGAAATCTTTTAATAGATTTGTCCCCTCTCCTTCTCTCATATATTCTCTCCAATCTTCTCTCGGACTTTCTATCAGGCCCTCCTCTTGATCCTCCTTCCTGCCTGTTGCGATCCACAGTTGGTTTTGCATCATCTTTCCGCGTGCACAACCACGGTGTGAAAATTCGAAAATCAGCGACTGAAAAATTCACGACATAAGCTTAGAACTATGCTCAAATCTCTTTCTTATTCACGGAGATATTTCCACACCACTATCACCAAAATGTCCTACCAATTAGTTGCCTTGGGTAATCCACTTTTAGACTTGCAAGTCAACGTCGACGCTGAGTACTTGAAAAAGTACGACTTGAAGTCCGACGACGCTATCTTGGCTGAAGAAAAGCACTTGCCAATCTACGATGAACTCATCAAGAAGGACGACTTAGTCCTTGTTGCCGGTGGTGCTGCCCAGAACACCGCCAGAGGTGCTCAGTACATTTTGCCAGCCAAGTCTGTTGTATACTTCGGCTCTGTCGGTAATGACGTCTATGCTAAGAAGTTGAATGAAGCCAATGCCAAGTACGGCTTGAGAACTGAATACCAAATCCAGCCAGATATTGAAACCGGTAAATGTGCTGCATTGATCAACGGTGTCCACAGATCGCTTGTAACTGACTTGGCTGCTGCCAACCACTTCAAAGCTGCCCATTTGGACAAGCCTGAGAACTGGAAGCTTGTCGAAAACGCTACCCACTACTACATTGGTGGTTTCCACTTGACTGTTTCGCCTGAGGCTATCGTCAAGTTAGGTAAGCATGCTGCTGAAAACAACAAGGTCTTTACCTTGAACTTCTCCGCTCCTTTCATTGCTCAATTCTTCAAGGATCCATTGGACGAAGCCTTGCCATATGTTGACTACGTCATTGCCAACGAATCCGAGGCTGCTGCCTACGCTGAGTCCCATGACTTGGGCGTTGATGCCAAGGATGTCGTTGGAATCGCTAAGGCTGTAGCCAAGTTGCCTAAGGTCAACTCCAAGAGACCAAGAACTGTTGTCTTCACCCAGGGTCTTGACCCTACTGTTGTTGTCAAGTACAACGCTGAAACCGAAGACTACGAAGTCAAGGCCTACAAGGTCAGAGAACTTGCAGCAGAACAAGTCGTCGACACCAATGGTGCTGGTGATGCCTTTGCTGCTGGTTTTGTTGCTTCTTTGGTTGAAGGTAAGACCGATGCTGAAGCCGTCGATGTTGGTCAATGGGCTGCTTCTCTCTCCATTCAACAGGTCGGTCCTACTTTCCCATTCCCAAAGCAAACCTACCCTGGTACCAACTAGATTGACCTGGTAGATTAGCTTAGTGTTCTGCAATTGGCATATAATTTTTTTATGGAATCTTTATGGTGTTTCACATCGCTTCATTTCAACATGGGTTTACTTCTCGGTTCGTTTCTGCTGGTCAATTGCAGCTGGCTTACATATATACATAGACTGCAATCTTAATTCAACATTGTTGCAAGAGTGGATGTAGTTTCTCTTTCTACTAGTAATACAATTTGCTTAATACAATTTGCTACACTGGTGCTTCTTTGGTAGTCTCACAGAGAGTGAATCAGGAAAAAAGATCGGACTCAGTGAGATTTCAATCCCCCCCATGAAAATTTTGTTCAAATCATATACCTTGTCTGTATCTTGGTCTTGTTTCAGCTCTCCTAGATTTCTGTTCTATCTAATATATCATTTGAATCTTCTCTTAGTCGCGGCTCATCTCGTTTCCCCATACTTTTTTCAACCTCTTCGCACTGTAAAAAAAGTTGTCGAGATGAGTTTTTCGCTTGTCCAAAATATCTGTAGAGATTCTTCAAGTGAAGTTTACGTCCATTGGATCGATTTCACTCGCTGAGTTTCGTCGAGTGTAGCCTACTTTCTCAAATGTCGGTTCTGAAGGATCACTACTATCGTCTTTCCTCAGAAGTTCCTCAGGAACGAATCGAGGCTGCTACTGCTCTCTTGTCTGAGTTGGCCCAGGTCAATCTCAAGCCTGACTGGGACTATGCTTTGAACAGATTGGTCAAAGGGTTGATCACCACCAAACAAAGTGCACGCTTTGGCTTTTCCATGGCCTTGGTCGAAGTTGTCCGTGAGTTGATCTACAGAAAAGAAGAGGAATACGCGGACATCTCCATTTCTTCCTATCTCAGTCTTGTCTTGCATAACAGCCAGCTCAAGTCTTCCATGAAGGGAAAGGAAGAAAGATCAGTCCTTTTTGGGAGATTGTTTGGTTTGCAAGTTTTGATCAACTCGCAAGTTCTCCTTGATCCAGAACTAATCGCTGACGAGCAAATTCTCTTCAAGTTCATCCATGCTCTTATAGAGTTGTCGGGATTGAAGTCGTGGTTGAGAGAAACAGCTATTTTCACCTTGTGTCAATTCATAAGGTTATTGAATAGCGAAGAATGCAAATTGAATGATAACTTGAAGTCAAAGGTGTTGGTCCAGATTCTCCAGGACGTCAACGACCAAGGTCTCAATCTTTCAACAGAAGGTATCGCAGTTTATCTTTCTATACCAAGGAGCCAGAGACAGCTACTTGCTGAAAAAGTCGTTTCTCCAACAGCGAACTGGAAACATGGTGACCCATTTGCAAAGGGTAACTTGCCTGTATTAGCAAAAGCTCTTAAAGATGTGGAAGTAGTAGACCCCGAAGACGACACCGGAGAAAAAAAGCAAAATGGCAAGGGCAAGCAACAGAAGGGAAGTTGGTCTCCCAGAATTCCATTTGTATGGGATTTCATATTAGAGAACTTCAACGAAAGCAATCCTTCTGTTTCTGAAACAGAGGATGAAACCTCCAATTCCAAAAAGAGAAAGAAGCACTCACACTCACATTCCAAAAAGCAAAAGATCGTGGACGACGAGTCCAGAATCTCAATGAAGGAATTTTTCAAAGTAGTCATTGATGAGTCCTTCTTCTCAGAAAAAGCATCTCATGAAAGAAAGTACTGGGGTTTTGAAATCTTTATCAAGTTCTTTCAAAATGTGCACCTGGGCCAAGTTCAATATCTCTTCTCTCCAAATCTCATGAGGTGTTTGATCAACCAAAGCTCAAAGCAAGACCGAATGTTGAATAAGATTTCAATCAAGGTTCTCGAATCTATAATCGAGGAATCCAAGGTACATCCTTTTAAGGCTCCAATTGCAGTATCAAACTTAACCAATGAATCCGTAGGAGGCTGTTGGAATTTTGATCTTGTTACCAAATCCAAAACTGTAGATAGCCTTCTATCTTTATTCGGTAAACAACCAGAAGAGTCTCATGTTACTCATCATGATATAATTTTATTAGAATTGAAAGACGTTTTGCAATCAAAATTCAAGGCAGCATTGGAATCACAAGAAACTGATTCCGAAGAATCTACTGAATCGTTCAAGAAATCAAACGATAACATATTAAAATGGTGTTTGGATAAGTTGTTGCTTTTGATTAGAGCTAACAGAAATGTTACTGAAGACAATGATGTTGAATTCGTAGAAGATATCATCAAGTTGTTGATAAAGTACTCATTCTTTGTTCCGGTCAACTCCAATAAAGTGTCTATAAACATTAGAAACATTTGCCAGGAAAGACTCAACTCCATTTTGTCAGACATTATCAACCAAAGAAGACCAGATAAGAGCTCTTGGTCTGGTTACTGTGTTAAATATATCACTAAGCTCGAATCTTCGTCCAAATATCAAAATTTGGTCGAATTGGACGAAGAGTTGACTACTTTGAAAGCTGAAACGTTGGATACCTTGGCTTCTATTGATGAGTTCGGTGGAATGACACAAAACCCAGCCAAGAAAGACCAACTTTACTGTTTCGAATTGATGTTTTCGTTGGTCCTTGTTCAGCTATATATGGGAGACGAAGAAACAGTTCAAGTTCTTAACGAAGTCAAGCTTTGTTACGAAGATGTTTTCATAGGCAGAGAAGATGAACAAGAAGAAGTTGACACTTCGGTTGTTTTGACCGATATAATCTTGTCTTTTGTTTCCAGAAAATCTACCTTGTTGAAGAAGTTTGCAAATATTGTATGGGAATTTTTCTTGTGTGCAAAAGATGAAACTACAGACAGAATAAGATTGAATGAAGATAGTTTGAAGTTGATGTATGACGTTTTATACGCCAGAGAAAACAAACAGGGCCAGGCAGGATTGTTTGAAGGAGACGGAGAATTTGTTGAAGAAGGAAAAGACGGAGAGGGTTCTCAAGATGAAAACAAAGAAGATGAAGACGACGAAAAAGAAGAGGAATCTGATGAAGACGAGGATGAAGACGAAGATGAGGATGATGACATACAAAATGAGGAAGGTGACGAGTCCGAAGATTCCGAATCTGACGAAGAAGGAGTATCCAGAGATGATGCCTTGACGGAATTGGAAAAAGAAACCAATTTAAAGTTGGCAAAAGCATTGGGAATTCCTACCGAAGAATCTGGAGAAGTGAAATTCGACGAGTTGGATTCTTCTGAAGATGACAACTATGAATCTGACTCTATGGACGATGAACAGATGATGGCTATGGATGATCAACTTTCAAAGATTTTCAAAGAGAGACAAGATGCCATTTCTACTCTTCCTAGTGGTAACAAAAGAAAGGCCGATGTTATGGAAGCCAGAGAGCACATGATTTTCTTTAAGAATAGAATCTTGGACTTGCTTGAGTTGTTCAACAAGACCCATCCCAACTCACTCTTGAACTTGACCACAATCAAGCCATTGGTTTCGTTAATCAACTTAACTATGGACAAGAATCTCGGGGTTAAGGCTCATAAATTGTTGAAGACAAAGATTAGCAAGACGAAGATCAATGACTTCGAAGTCTACTACGCCACAGAGGAAGAACAAAAGACTTACAAGGATTCGCTTCTTGATCTCATCAAAGAATTACAACACACCGCCAGTCACACGAAGTCATCAAACCAGGCCCATTCATTGGCATGTAGCCAAGCATGTATTACGTTGTCGAAGAATTTAATAAACTTGGATAGAGCATATATGGAGAAGGTTCTCGATGTCTACTCTGTTTCATTGAAGGAATGGGCCATGGATTCCAACAACAATCTTCTGTCGTCATTCTTCTTTGATTTTATCAACTGGATCAACGCCAAAAGATAGCCATAGATAGAGTCTTAAATAGATTTAGAATGCACTGTAATATTAGTTAAGTTGTGAAGAAGTGTAGGTTTCCCAAAGACGTATAAACTAAGAGAGACAATTTATAAGGGACACAAGTTTAACTTTGCACAACATTTACCATTCTGACTAGATTACAGTTAGCTAGAGGCTATGAAAGTGTTCTCTGTTAGTGCAGAATCATGAGCTAACTAATCACGTATAAAGTGTCTAGTAAGAAATCGATATGATTGAAGAAATTCACGTGACTTGAAATATTATTAGTTCTGAATTGTACGCTAGGAATCTCATGAAATCTGACTTCTGCAGTAATTCACATACCACTCTCCATCCAATGAAAAATGCGACTAAACCCGAGATTGAAATATATGAAAAAAGAAGTTAACAAAATCCATACTTCTACTACTTTGTCTACAGAAATCACCACACACAATGTCTGCCTACAAACAAGCCGGTATCTCCTTAACTAAAGCCATGGCCATTGCTGCCAGAACTGTGAGAAGTTCTTTGAAGCCAGAATTCAAGGCTGCTGCTGAAAGAAGAGGTGTCACTGAAGCCAAGGTCATCAAGATTGAAAATGGAGTTCAAGCCGAACCAAAGCCATTGAGCCAATAAACAGTCGAGTTTAGAGATCTGAATCTGTAGAGAAAAAATGAACGTATGATAAAATGAATTGAAGGAATGAAGATAAAAGGAATCGTGAATGAATCGTAGATTATGTTCATATTCATTTTGAAGATTCATTAGTTCGTGGACGTCATAAATTCAATTATATCTCAATTCAGTGTCCTTCACTCAGATAGACCGCAATTGAATTGTGGTCTGTTTCATATTTATGATTTATCCTAGTAATGATAAAAACATAGTTGTTGGTCAGTTTCGCTGCCAGTGCTTATAGAATAGATTATTTCAATAAAAGATTTTACGTTAAAAGGAGTGGGTACTGTCTATTTCTAGCCCGTAATAAATAGTGCTTTGCTATATACAAAGTATGGTGTGTTTCACCAAGATTTGATGATGATATCATCTGATTTGTGATATGCGATGAATGTAGATCATCATTTGATAAGAGTTCATTTTTCATCTTAATTCATCAGGAGTCAACTTCGGATTGGGTAAGTCCAGATCTGCCTTTTTACTTTCTTCAACTATTTGCTCAACGAGCTCGCTTTGATTCTCTTTAGATTCGTTGGACATTTGTTCCACCAATTCTTTCTTCAACTCTAATGGCAAGTCGTCTATGATCGCTTTCAAAGATTCCAACTTGCCCAATTTCTGGGTAATTTCTAACAACTCTGTCTCATGGTTTATATGGTCTTGCTGTTCAATCTCTTGGTCTGAAAGCTTTTGTTCCTGCTTCAAGTTGCTCGATTCGTCTAATAGTTTGGACAACTCGGAGTTGGCATTGCTGAACAACTCAACAAATCTACCCTGTTCAACTACGTTACCGTTCTTCCCAAGTACCACTACAAACTCCGACTTAGAAATTGTCGACAAACGATGCGCAATCGATATTATCGTCATCTTTCCTTGCGATGTGAGATCCTTCAATGTCTCATTGATCAAGCTTTCCAGCTTAGAGTCAAGAGCTGACGTGGCTTCGTCTAATATTAATACTGAAGGTTTTTTGATCAAAGCCCGAGCGATTGCGATTCTTTGCTTCTGTCCTCCAGACAAAGAAGCTCCACGAGATCCAATTAACGTGTTATAGCCATCGGGAAAAGCTTCTATGAAATCGTGACAGTTGGCTTGTCTAGAAATCTCAATTATATCATCCATGGTGAGGTCGTTGATTTCCTGAGGAGTCAAACCGTAGACGATGTTCTCCAAGATACTTCCAGACAACAATACTGGCTCTTGTTGAACAATGCCAATGACCTTTCGTCTCAATTCACGAACTTGGACGTCCTTGATGTTGACACCTCCTATAGTTATTTCTCCTTCATCGATATTGTAAGATCTTAAGAGCAACGCAGCTATCGTAGACTTCCCACAACCAGAAGGAGCAACTATACAAGTACTGGAAGATGGAGAGATCTTGAAACTACAGCCTCTGAAGACTTTATCAGTAGGCCTAGTAGGATAACTGAACACCACGTCCTTGAACTCGATGTCATTTCCTATCCATTGGGGAATTTTTTCCCCGGTTATAGCCGGAACCTCGTTGTCATGGTCTATTAGGTCGAAGAGTTTGACTCCGGCTCCAGCTCCTTTCATCAACTCCATATAGGTAGTGGTTAGACTGTATAATGACAGGTTGAACAACTCCAGATACATTGTGAAAGCAACCACATCACCAGTAGTCATGGACCCGTTCAATATCAAATACACTCCTAATGCTATACACGACAAGTAACCAGTGTGGTACAATCCGTATATGGAAACCGAGTAGTTTGACTGAGCAAGAGCTTCCTTTTTTGCTACCTTGACTACTTGACGAAGTTGATCTGAATACTTGGACAACTCTTTCTGTTCCCCTGTGAATGCCTTTACCAACTTGACAGCATTAAGCGTTTCCTCACTGATTTTTGTGAGGCCAGCCGTTGCATTCTGGAGTCTGGTAGAAAGTTCTCTGATTTTCTCACCATACCATACAGAGCCTATCGTGATAGGTGGAGAGATCAACAACATCACACAGAAGAGGAGGGGGTTGATTGAATACATCATATAAGAAGAGATGATACCAAACAAGAAGTTCTTCAATCCATCGGGCAAGTTACTGGTAATGGATTTGGAAACTACATAGGCATCACTCGATAAACGAGATATCAAGTCTCCCACTTTATGTTTCTCCTGGTCGTAGAAAGCTGCATCATGTCGCAACAAATGCTTCATAACACGAAGACGCAATCTCGCTACAAGACGTTCTCCTAAAACCTTCAACACCCAGATTCTGGCCCAGAAACACACTGCACTGACCATCATGAACGGTACCATGAAGGTGAACACTGTGGAATACTTATATCCCCAGATGAGCAAATCTCCATCAGCATCTATCACATGGGAGTTATAAGCATCTATGGAGGCTCCTACTAACTTCACAGCTGTTGTTGGATACAAGACAGCGAATAAAATGAATGCTAAAGCATACAAGAATAACCTCAAATCTGGTTTACCTAATCGGATGATTCGGCCAATAGTCTGGAGATTCTGGCGAAATGACTTTTTGCTCTTGATTTGCTCCACTTTCTCTTCTTGCTTGATCTCTTGCTTTTTCAATCGGGCCAATTCCAAATGGGCATTGAGCGAATTGGACAATTCTGCTTTGGATTTCCCATCTCCTACATCTTTATGTATATCTTTCGAAATGATAGATCCAGTCGAAAACGACCGTATGCTGACAAAATTGTGGAAATTCTTAGGATGTATCACACTATTCTTCAAAATCGATTCATTGTATATTACTGATCGCTTTGGAAAGTTTGAAGTAGCGGAAAGCCGACTTTTCACTTCTTTGTCCATATGAGACTTCGGCTTCAGAGGAACTGGGTATTTGCTGTAGCATGAGGTCAAAGAAGAAAGTCCGCGCCCGGGCGGAGCTACCCGTATACCCACAACTACTGAGGATGTCCAGGTCCGTATTCCTAACACGTACAAAGACATATCCGGGTTCTGGGTTTGTGGAAAGAAGCAAGACTTCAATTGTAAAACTCGACATTTCTTCATTATGTCATAATGGGCTCGGACGCAGTTCGGACCGGCACGTGACGTTGATAAAGAAAAAAATTAATGGGTGCAAAAAAGGAGAATATTTGCAGATGGGAGATCAACAATTCGTTACAGGATATAGGCCAAAAAGTGCTCACTATTATCAGATATGACTACAGACCCACTATTTATAACTATATAGTTAGTACAAAAATTTCCTCAGTTTATATTCGGTGTAAATGACAAATACAGAGCCGCCTACACTATACATTTGAATCATCTTCATTAGACTCACACAGCTCTTTCGGCAAAACTTTGAATCATGCCCACTTCCGACTCCTCGTATTCCTTGACTTCAACAGTCTTATCTTCACCAATAACGGTGTTGGCCTGGATCAACTGCTGTCTAGGCTTCTTCTTTCTGATTACAGTGTCTCTGAAACGAGCATAGTCGTCAGTAATATCGGTTTTGCCAATATAGTATGGAACACCTTCAGCAACGTTAGCGGTACTCTTGTAGAGAGCCAAATGGGCCAAGTAGTCACCCAATGCTTCTACAGCTACAGTATCCAACTTGGACTCGTCAACGATAATCTCAAGATCGTCAAATGTCTTTTCGTCCGTGTACTTAAGAGAAACCACACCAGCAGTGTGCAACACTTTGAAGATACTGAATCTGGCTTGCATATGAGGCTGGCCCCATTTCTTAGTCTTTGGATCCCAGTATTCGAGTGCAATTAAACCTGCTCTGGCCATTAACAAGGTACCGATCAACTTGACCGACTTCTGTGCCTCCGGCAGAGTGAGACCGAAAATTGGCAAGACTTCCAAAGGCTTCTTGAGAATTAAGTAGAGAGCAACAAGCTCAGCACGACATTCTTCAAAAGAACCTGAAGTCGTACCGAAAAGAGAACCCCAGGTATCCGTAGGCTTGTACCAGGTCTTGGTGTTGACTTTTTCTCTGTCGAAGTTAAACACGCCAGGAGCTGTTTCCTGTAACAACTTTCCAGAACCATGTCCCAACAACTCGTGCAAACCAACCTGAACTTCGAAAGCTTCTTCTCTCCACTTCTTGAACTCGGCCTGGAGATCTTCTGTGACGAAGGGAAGAAAGTCATCTTTCTTGGGTTTCTTTGGGTTGGCAGAAAGAACATTACCTAATGAAACGTTCTTGAATCCAAAGTTCAATCTGACATCGTCATAGTTAGGAATGTTGATACCAGCTGGAACTCCTGAACCAGCGAATGTGAGAACTTCCAAAGAGGTAAAATCAGGAGGGGTGAAAGTGTCCTTTTCATACACTTTATCCCAGGGCAATTCCGACAAGAATTCGCCAGCGCGATTGACTAAAGTAGAAAACTTAGCAGTTCTATCGTGGTTAACCATTGCTACTAAACCTTCCCATTCCCCTCTGACACCGGCCGGGTCCCTGTAGGTTTCAATAAATCCGACATTCGATTCGACTTCTGGCTTCAAATCCTTGACCCATTCGATCTGCGATTTCTTATGCGCATTCATAGACCCGGTTTTGAATGATTCGATATAATAATCAATCAACTTGCCCTGGGTCTCGTTGGCTACGTATTTCTTAGCTTCTACAAAGTTCTCAACGATCTTACCAAAAATGTCGGAGTGATCTCCAAATTGAAAGGTGATTTGTGCACCTTTTTCGGAAGTTATGGCATTTTTTGGGTAATAATCAGTGGTGTTCTCAGTCTCAGCACTGGCCACATGGACAACAAATACACCATCAGCTTTCTTTTCCACTCTGGTATTCTCTGGCATGATGCCATTAGAAGCCAAAGCAGAGTTTACGTCTTCTATCTCTTCTCTAGTAACTTTCAAGGCACCAGGATAGTATCCCGAGGCATGTCCACTAGCAGTCCAGCCCAACAAAGCAGCATCCGTAGAGTAAATGTCGTCGCGGACTTTCTTGTAGAGCTCCGATACCTTGGCATTGCCAACGCCATCGTAGATGAGCTTGTCCAATCTTTCCACTGGCAATCTGGGGATAAATTTCTTATCTCCAAACGACTTGTAGTTGCCTGTGTTGGACAAGAACTGCGAAGCGTACTCCAAGTAGTGGATGACGTCAGAAGAAGAATCAGCGACGTTCTTGCCCAATACTTCCACATAGGCTTCGTTGGATTGTGGGCTGCCCAAGACAGCATGGATCTCCAAGATCAAGTCGTAGATATTTTCACTTTCAGGCGAAACCGATCTCAACACAGCACGCGTACCCCAATGAGAGGCTCTGGAAAGATAGTGAGCGTACAACTTGGCATTGGCAGTGGACAAGTCATTGAAGTGCTTTTTGGCAGATAACAACACCAAAGGGGCCTCTGAGTCGGCGTAAAACGTGGCGAGAGACATCTAGGAAGTTTGGTGGGAATCGGGAAGAGAACTGGAGGAAATAGTGGAATTCTAGCGGATAGTTCTAGATTTCAGAGTGCGGTGAGAAAAAAGTGTGGAGTACTTCTGAAACTCAGCTAACAATTGCGACAATTCTGACAACGATTGGATAATTGAACGAGTCTGATATTTGCACAACTTATAGAGTGAATATCTAGAATATCTGTATGTCAATGGACTAGCACCAGCAGTATCTACAGCATGAGATTAAAGGAAGTGTGAAAATTGAGCGCCACTCGGTTCTTTTATAGTAGGGACGGAAACGGTGCAACATTTGATGCACAATGAGGTAGAATGTCGCAGATTGTATGCAAATTGGTTATATATGGTAGGACATTCCAATTGTCTCTCTTGTCTTCAACTGGAGCCAGTCAATTCCAGTCAATTTCAGTCAATTCCAGACCGAGGTGTACAAACCGTGGCATGCTATTTATATGGGCTATACATTAAGAGAATCGGTAAATTTAAGAAGTGTAGCGTAGGAACCCGTATACCTTCTCCTAGTATAGCCTGACAGAGTGAGGCAACTCCATGCCGACGCGACATTTTCGCTCATAAATGTCCCCAGATATTTAGGGCCGTATACCTACAGGGCAATGAATGGCTCTTTTCTACCGTCTGGAGAAGTGGCATTACCGTTAAATTGTGTGGAATGGCTAAACAGAAGAAGGTGCCGGAACCGGCTCTAGTCAGGTCCAAAAATAAACAGACTGATAAAAGATCACAGAAACAAGAACAAGATCTACAGGAAGAGCAAGACGAGATGAGTGAAGACATAGTAAAGGATGAACATGTACGAAATACCGATAAGGTCAAAGAAGCAGACAACGTAGATCAGGATGACGATGAAGATGATTACGATGAAGAAGAGGATGAAGATTACGATCCTGAAGCAGTAGTTGAGACTAATAAAGAAGACGAAGAGGACGATGAAAAAGCAGAGAAGGATGAAAAAGTGCCTGATTTCTCAGCAATAGAATCTGCTACTATAAGTCAAGTTAGGACGAGGAATCAACGACTACAGGAGCGACAGGTAGTGCAGTCAAGGTATATTGGCAGCTTTGAAACCGATTCTCTGGGTCTAGTACCAGCGCCCAGATTAACCGTAGATGTAGATTCCATTTTCAATGAGATGAAGGAAAACACGCTAAATGATAGTAGACCAGACTGGAAAGAATCGATAACAGGAGACGAAGGCAGCAACAAAAGTTCAAGTGACACAGGTAAAAATAAAGATGGTACTCTCGGACCGAGGAAGATCAAGATCCAGACCTCATATGCCTTTGCTGGAAAACTCATTACTGAAACAAAGGAGGTCGACGAAGACTCGGCTGAAGCCAAGGCCTTCCTCAACTCGACTTCTGTAGTTGCGGCTCAGGATTCAGATGAAAATGCTGTGAGGTCGTTTGTTCCTGTGATTCGTAAAATTCCATCAACAGGAGAAGAAGTAGAGTTGCGCATCAAATTGAAAAGACCTTCCTTGATAGACAAGTTCATGTCTGCCCACGGAAGCAAGAAGCTGAAGTTGTCTACACTTGAGAAGTCGAGATTGGACTGGGCAAGTTTTGTTGATCAGAGAAAGATCGGCGATGAATTGAAGCTACACAACAAAGCAGGTTACCTTGATAAACAAGATTTCTTGGGACGAGTCCAGGAAAAGCAGGATATCGAGTACCAGAAGGCAAAGGAGGAGGAAAGACTGCGCCAATGGCTCAAACAACAACAGGGATAGACAAGAAGTTAGAAGACTATTGTTTTAGAAAACTTTTGAATTCTAGAATCTGAGAATGCTGAAACAATAAAGAAACCAAAAATGTCGATATTAGGTAAGAATAACAGACTTCAATTATCATCACTATTGTCTGAAATATTCTGACTATATTAAGCTATTCACCATGCTCTAGCTTATTACGATTTTATTCCATCTCTTGTATATAGTGTATATTAGTATTGGAATCTGACGAAAACTCTTTCAAAATCTCCACAATGAAAATTTAATTCTTCTCTCAAATCTTCAATGAACAAAACCAAATCATAAGGAAAGTCTAGTACGTGCATTTGAAGATATATTCTCTTACCCAATTCGACTCCTACTGCTACTTCTATGAAATGATTGTGTTCCATCTCTTGTTTAAATCACGTGAGCGACTCGCCAGACGAAAATTATTATAATTGTAAATTATCTGAAAACTCAATGTTACTTTCAATCCTTTTCTTTTTTCATCTGGTCCAGCGAGTATGTCGTCAAATAGCAATATCTTGAAACGTAAGAACGACGATCTCGAGTCATCCGCTGGAGATCAACTTAACAAACGTGTAGCCCTTGATTCTGAACAGTTGGATCTCAATGTGATTCAACAAGAACAATCACAAACTGCTCCAGCCATTGGCTCCTCTGTTACTGGAGAGGTTGTTGAGCCCGTAGAAGTTTCCGCAGAAGCAATTCACGAAGCCTCGGCCGAAAAGACCGAGACTGTGGCCAACTTGGAGGACGAAGATCAGAACGTCGAAGATGATTATGACCCATCTATCGATATCAATGTATCTAACAACAACATCAATGACAATAATAACAATATCAACAATGATGTCAATACTATCACTAATACTAATATTAGTAATATCAATGCTGGAAGCGATGCCGTAAATGACATCGATGACGTTTCTTCGAACTATACCAACTACCAACACGACTCCTACGGAGGTAGTGAACATGCTAGTGGTTCAAAACCTATCTCCAATCATCGGGAACGGGATAGTGACCCGACTTATGTGCTGATCCGAATGTACTGTCCGGTTAAGGAGGCCAGCTGTATTGTGGGGAAGAAAGGTGAGAAAATCAACCATATACGTGAAAAAGCAAGTGTACGCATCAATGTCAGTGAGAACTTGAAGAATGTGCCTGAACGTATAATTTCTGTCCGTGGACCAGCGGAGAACGTAGCTAGGGCATTTGGACTCATCACAAGAACAATTTTGGATGAACCTGAAGATGAACCTGCTTCCATGATCAGTCAGCAGTACAACTTGAAGATTTTGGTGCCTCACCCTATGATTGGCTTCATCATTGGAAAACAGGGCCTGAAGTTTCGCGAGATTGAAGAAAACTCAGCAGCCAAACTAAAGGCAGCAGAGCAACCTTTGCCGTATTCTACAGATAGAATTTTGTCCATAACTGGAGTGGGAGATGCTATCCATATAGCCATCTATTACATTTCCCAGGTAATGCTTGAGCACAAAGATTGTTTGAAGAAGAACAAAATCATCTACTACAACCCTGCCAACTTCCACCACTCCAACGTCTCTAATAGCATGATGAACATCTCAATGGTTTCCAACAATAACAATATGAACAATATGATGGTTATGGGTCCAAATGCGATGTCTCTTCCAATGAAAGATAACAATATGGCCAATCCGTATGGACAGAAGCCACAACCATATGGCCAGCACCAAAATAAACCTCCACAGCAACATCAGCATCAACAGCAACAACAGCCTTACAATTTCCAGATGATGTTCCAACCAGCTATACATCCACAACATCACTACGGAGCCATGGCTCCAGCAGCAGCTCCACCACCTCCAATTCAGATGCCATCACAGACTCCATACACTGACGAGCACGGTAACACAATTATCGGCGAAGTCATCACTAATCCTCCAGTTCAATCAGGACCTACTCCTGATAAGTTGAACCAAGACGTTTTCGTAGCCAACGCCAACATAGGATCCGTCATTGGAAGAAGAGGTAATAATATCAAACACATCAGAGAAAACAGCGGATGCACATATGTCAAAATTGAACCAGACAAGGGCCAATCCATCATGTTGGGAGGCGGCAAAGGCTTAACCAACATCCGAAAATTGACGTTGACAGGAACCCTCAGCTCTATCCAGACTGCCATCTTCTTGATCAACCAGAGAATCGCAGCCGACAAGGAAAGAAATGCTCTTCATTGACTTGTACACTTTTGATAACTCTCATATTCAATGTCTGTGGACCATCTATAGTCTTCTTTCTTTCTTTGTTCTTTTTATCACTTTCATTTTCTAATATATCTTATCTGATCATCTGTATTTCTATGTATTTCTATTGTATTCTACTTCTGTATTCTACATCTACTTTCAATCACTTTTGTCTCTGGCCGTCTCTGTACGTCCTCTATTCACTTTTGTCCATTCTCCGTCTGAATTTCTACTTCTGTATTCTTTCATATGTGCTTCTGAGCATATTTGCATTCTGATCTGATTCTAAACCATCTGATTCCATGGCATCGTTTCTCATTAAATCAACTTTGCATCTGTACTTATATTTCTGCATCTCCTCTCCAAATCTGTATCTCACCGTCTACTCTTGCATTATATCCCTGATAGGGATAGTCTTCGACAGGAGATACTTATTACAACACTTGAATTGTTACATTGATTCGTCTATAATCATACAAATGTACAATTTACTGTCTATAAAAACCTAAAAATGTTTTACTCCCAAACTCGTCAATAACATCGTAACCACGCTCAACAACCCTTCTCCAAGAACAAGACCACTGCTGAAAATGATCATGGCGATTCTGTTGTTTCCAGCTGTTTTATTTCCAAAGTTTATCCACCAGTAAGCAATAACACCGCCAACAAACCGTGCAAGTGTGAAGTTCGGCGTATTGTAGATACCGATACCTACGGCTATACCACTGGGCAAGTATACAAGATACTTGTGGAAACGAGAACTTGAAGGAATGGTATTTTTGAGCAATGCAATAAACCCAAAGATTGCTCCAAAGATCATCGAAAATTCAAAT
Organism: Scheffersomyces stipitis CBS 6054; assembly: GCF_000209165.1. NCBI lineage: Eukaryota > Fungi > Ascomycota > Pichiomycetes > Serinales > Debaryomycetaceae > Scheffersomyces > Scheffersomyces stipitis. The sequence continues at coordinate 655,034 of NC_009043.1, forward strand.
GCCATAGGTGGTAAGCCTTGTCCAGTTACCAACCGAGAACAGTCGATCCAGATCACGGCTGTCGGTATTCTGAACAAATCTCCAGGAATGGTGTATACTGCATTGTAGACCTTGTACATTATACTGCTGAGGAAAACCGAATATAATGTACCGATGATTTGTGCTATGAATTGTGCCTTGGGCGAGGCTCCTATAAGATGACCTGTCTTCAAGTCTTGCATCAAGTCTCCGGCCTGTTGCGCCCCAGCTTCCGCAACACCTCCTGCTACCAAGTTGATCAAGATTTTGGATGGGTGGTTGGCTGGAATGACCACTGCAAAGATCAACTGCGACAACTTTCCAATTCCAGAAACTGGGTTCAAGTCTGTTTCTCCAAGAGCTCTAACTCCAAGAACAGAGAAGAACAAGGCAAGAACAATTGCTACAACGGCAGCATAGTACGGAACAATGGAACCAAACACGATTCTGATAGAAATAAGACAGAGAATGGATGAAAGGATGATTCCAGAAAACGTTATCGTGTTGCTCACCAAGTAGTCCTTCTGAATCTCGGCTCTGGAAAGAGGACTAATAGAAGACGTCTCGGCTGTTTTAGCTCGTTGACCAGAGTATGTGCTGTTAGAGGGGTCCTCATTCGAGTTTCTGTCGCTGTCTTCGTTGAGTAACGACTGTTGCAATTCTAAAGTTTGCAGAGTTGCTTCTGTATAATGTCTTTGGGTGTTCAAATCTTTCATGATCTTGATTCCGCTTCTGATCGATTTGAACGTCACTATTAGAAAAGAAACAAGTGAGTCGCTGATCATCACACTCAAACTTATCCATAGAATCCATCCTTGGCCTCCATGAATCCAATCGTCAATAGCTCCTGGGGCCCAGTTCTTACTCTTGGCTAAGGGTGCAAGGATGCCCCATCCCAAAATCGCACCAAACAACATGTACGATACAGTTGGTAAACCCATGATTATACCCTGCCCAATATACGCTGGAGAAGGCTGGAAATTCCACTTGTACTTGTTGGAAAGATTTGTGCCAAATATGGGCAAGTTTTTCAAGACAGGAACAAAATACGATACCAATGTATAAGTGGCAGACACCAGAAATGTAATCAATAACGAATGGATATTTTTAGAGTAGACTGAAGGTTCTTGACTATTTTGCTTTACTGGTGAGTCTTCTTCTTGTTCTGTTTCGTCGTTGGCAAGATAGTTTTCCATATCCTGAGACATGGACGTTTTGTTTAACAAGGCATTTTCATGTTTTTTGATGGCTTTTGCTTCCTGTTCGTCGTCGTAGATTTCGGTTCCATGCATTACTGAGATCAAAGTGGCTGTAGCACTTCCTGAGGGAAAGGGAAGCTTCTCCTTGATAATCACTTGCTTTCGGAGTGGAACAGCAAAAAAGACTCCAAAGAGACCCAAGCCAAGCGACCACACCATCAAGTCAAACAACGAAAACGAAAATTTGTCGCCCAAGCCAGACTCTTCTGCTGTGAGGAACTTTTCGATAGCCGGTACAATCCCTATAAGTCCGTAGCATAGAGGACCTGTCCCTACAGCTACAGCTACACTTTGGACATAGACATTCTCTACGTCAGTAAAATCTTCAGAATATGGTGACAATTTGAAGATCGTGAAACCCAACAAGGCAGCTGGAAGTGACATCATCAGCACCCAGCCTGTCTGGAGTCCAAACTGGAAGTTCAGCACGAGCACTATGGACCCTATAACCAAGCCTACAAGAGTAGCACGTAGAGTGACCTGGGGGAGGGCTAGTTTCTCGCCATAGGTGTGGCTCACTGGCTCAAGCGTTGTTTGTGAAGCATTTCCCGGCGAATGTGACATTGTGCTATGGTATTGTATGCTAAAAAATGGGAATGTGTGAAGATGAAGTTAAAAATTTGAGCTTCGGGTATGAAGTAATGGATGCGATGAACTGTGAGATGTTATATGAGATGGAGTGTGAAATATGGGAAATATCAGCTAGTCTCTGGTATCATGAACTCATGGATGTGTCTGTGGTGAGTTGAAGGCAAAAAAAGTAGCAAAGAAGTCGGAAAATGACAGAATATAAAGAGTGTGAAAGGTCAAAAAGTTGTTGAGAAATGATCCACAGCTCGGTGAAAAATACATCAATTTCGCTATTAGTAATCGCAAGAAATTTTCCGCTATCTACCAGAGATAAAAGTACGATTACGCGCACCAGATTCAGCTAAAAGAAACCGTCTATCAGTTGAATGTGCAGGCAGTAAACGGAATTGTGGAGTCATAGTAGCAGAAGTTAACAGAATTCGACTGGCGAAGAAGAATAAATACAGCTATAATTTGTTTATAATAGCCATAATTTGGTCATTCTACAGTATCGTGATAGTGTCGAAAAGAGAGAATGTCACATGATGTCAATGGTTCAAAATAGCAGTGTCTGTAGTGCTTAGAATCTTGTGAGTCCAACTAGTCTTCAGACTTTCTGGGGCCAGTTCATGTAAAAACTGAGATCTAGTGACTCATTTAGCCACGACTTTGTGCATTTCTACAGTTCTTTGTTGCCAGTCAGCAGCTCCACTCCAATGTAGTGGAAGGAAGTACTGTCTCAATTATTCTTTGTCTCTCAGTAATTCGTTGTCTCTCGGTAGTTTCTCTCAGTAGTTCGTTGTCAACTTCTTGTAGTTGACCATCTTCTCGGATACTCTTTTATCAGTCTCTTTCTCCATAGACTCTCTTCTCGTAACTTCTTGAGTCTCTCTATGCACTCACTCTATCGACTCATTCGGCCCTGTCTACGTCCTCTTCTTTCTACTGTATACTGGCTAAATACCTACCTAGTCCTCGCCAAACAAGATGTAGTTCAAGATGTCACTCAACGTTATCACCGAGACCAACTTGCCCTCTTCGTCCACAACAAACAATCTGTGCAATCTGGACTTTCTGATGGTATCCATGATGGTGCTCAATCTGTCGTTCATGGTACACGTGTGAACACCCTCAAACTCTTCTGGTCTTCTTAACAATGCATCACCAACACTCAAGTCCAAGTCGGTGTACATTCCTCCCTTCACCAATGCCAAAATATCAACGGCCTCGTAGACGTTAATCAACTTACCTTGAGCATCGACAATAGGAACTGAAGAAACAGATTTGTGGGCCAACAAGTGGATGACTTCAATTACAGGAGTGTTCATGGTACATGTGGAAATGTCCTTAATTGTGCCCAAGCCTTGCAAGTCTTTGACGGGTTTCAACAACATCTTTGTTTCCTTACAGTTTAAGGCCACGAACTTTAAGATTCTATACTGTGTTAAAACTGATACCACAATCTCACGGTGTGTCTTTTCGTCTTCGTCAATCAAAGGAATTCTTCTGGCTTTTGACTCCAACATCTTAACACAGGCCTCGTACAACGACTTGAAGGGATGGATCGATACCGTTTCTATGGGCGTCACACCAATAGCCTTCTCTACTTCTCTTAAACCATCGAGGGTCAACTGGTCCACTAATTCAAACTTCTCTGGAAACTGGAAGTAGTACTGGATCACGTTAATAAAGTCAGACGACGTCAACAAACCTGCAAAACGAGAGCTTTGGTTATTCCACAATGGTGCTGACACGATATTATTCTGAAGCAATATGTTTAAAGACTTTTTGACCAAAAGCGATGTGTCCAATACGATCAAACGATATGAAACTGGCAACACATCATACGAAGTCTTACTCTGGAGGAACAACCTGATTGCTCGAACACCGATTTTCTGGTCGTGCTCGATTTGTTCTGGTGATAAGCTCAAGATGTACTCGTTAGGTGTTGCAGAGCCAACAAAGTCTGACGACACTTCAGTCATATTTGATTAGTTGGATAGATTCGTTGGAAAAAAGATTATGAAAAGTGTAAGTAAAAGTTGAAGAGAATATGAAGAAAGTACGGTCTTTTTTGCGTGTCAGGCTGCTTTAACTATGCTGGAAATGGAATTGTGTAATCTACTGTCCAATAAATTAAGCGGGTCTGTATGAGATGTAGTGGATAGAGATTGACCGGTGAAGTGTCTGGTGGTAATTCCATTTGGATGTTGATAGTATGAGGATGTCGTGCGACATTCGCGACATCGGAGCTTGACCTGAAGTTTTGTGTAGGCTTAAGTATGGAAATACTGCGAAAAGCTCCTACAGTGAATAGCAATGGAGTATTGAATCCCACTATTTAATCTTAGAATCTTCATCTTTAATTATCTGTTACATTCATATTCATAATCTAAGTATATATCTCTTTGCATTCCTTGTCTGACATTCTTCTGTCGCCCATCATCTTCTTTCACACCAAGAATTTTTCATCTTCAATTCCTTCACATCTTTCTTCATGATTGACTTCCCCAAACAACCACCGTCGCCTTCCGCCGACCTCAAGGATCCAGACATAACTGCCCAGATAGACCCTCGTATATATCTTGACCAGGAAACGAAGCTGTGGATCTTTGAAGACAAAAATGCAGAATATGAATACAACTTTGAGCTGAAAGAATGGTCCAAGCGAACTCAAGCAACTATAACTTCCAAACGTGATAGCGTTGCTGCACAATTGGATAAAGAAGAAGAAGAAAACAAACTCAACATCAAAAGAATACGAAAAGAGAAAATGCAGAAGTTGAAAGACGAAATCACTCGACTCAAGAACGAAAAGAGCGCCGCTACTACTTCGAAGCCCTTGGATTCAAACTCTAATGAAAAACCTGTGAGTGCTGTCTATGTATCAAAATTGCCTTTAGACATCACCAAAGACGAGTTGGCACAATCCTTCTCCAAGTATGGAATCATCTCGGAAGATTACAACACCAGCCAGCCTCGTATAAAGATGTACTATGATAATGACAAATTTAAGGGAGAAGCAGTAGTATTTTATCATGCCGTAGAAAGTGTCCGTTTAGCCATTGAAATGATGGACAATACTTATATTCGACCTTCCTCAAACGGTGAATCTAGAATATCTGTTCAACCAGCTCAATTTGATAATACCAGATCCAAGTCAACGGAAGAAAGGCCTGTTTTATCAGCTGAAAAGAGGAAATTGCTTCTACAAAAGAAAGAGTCCTTGAAGAAAAGGTTGACTCAATGGGACGATGATGTCACTCTGAATGAAAAAGAAAAAGAAGCTAAAATTGTTCTTGTCAAACAGATGTTTCGTGAAGAGGAACTTAAACTGGATCCAATGCTAGAGTTGGACTTGAAGGAGGACATTCAGGAGGAATGCGACAAAATTGGGATAGGAAATGATATTACAAAAATAACTGTATACGATATAACAGGTGTTGTCACCATCAAGTTCAAGAACCCAATTCTGAGTCTGACTTGTATATCCAACTTCAACGGTCGTTTCTTCGACGGACTCAAATTGCAGGCTTCTTTTTATCGAGGTGAAAAGTTGGAGAAGTCAAATCCTGACAAAGAAAATCCAGGAGATGATAGTGAAAGATTAGCCAGCTTCACCAAAGAAACTGCGAAAGTAAATTTATAGAATACCTACAAAGCTCTATTGATAAAGCAAAACTATCATTACTACTGATATCGCTAGTACATGTAAATCTTTGTAACATTATGAATCAATACATATCTCTTAGATGGCCAATTTCTTCAAGCTCTCTACCAATTGGTACCTGGAGGAGGCAATAATGGGTTCTTCCTGTTCGAGCCAATATTTGACCTTGGACAACTGTTGCCGCAATTCCATATTTTTTACCTTCGTAGATGCACTTTCATCTGTGAGTTTCTGATTCCTGATGTCTTCAACTAACGACCTCACCTGACTTTGAAGACCGACTACTGTTGAAATCAAGCTCTTCCTTTCTTCTGAGTCCTTATTAATCTCGATATTGACAGAGTTGATTTCCTTGAACCAATTCTTTTCGGATACTGAAATAGGTAATGATTTGTTTGCTCTCCACTTTTGAATGGACTCCATTAGTTTGGATTTCAAGTTTTCAATTCTGTTGTCGAGTGCTTTTTGCTTTCTCAAAGTTTCGGCGATCCTTTCACTATTCTTAACGAGTCCAGAATTGTCAATGTTCTTTTCTAGGATCTTGTTTAAGGACTGGATTTGTGCTTTCATGACTTCAACCTCTGATCCCATACGAATATTCAACTGAATGGCGAAAGATGTACACCTTGCAACTTGCTCAATGGTAGCACTAGAAAGCTTGTTCAAAGCCTCAAGAATGTCCATTTCTGTCTTGGGCGTGCCACTAGGCAATAATTTGAGTGCTGATTCTACTGGGAGCAATGTAGCTGATCTGATAAGTTCCTCTATGGGCTCTTTACAAGACAAAGGGCCTTGAACAAATCCAACCTCAACTGCCTTGTCTTCTTGCTTTTCTTTAGTTAATTTTCCTTCTTCTGCTAAAGCAGGTTTCAACTCAATCACCTCCAAATTGTCTTGGCTCCCATTTCTGAACACAACTAAAACATCTCCAGTCTGTGTGAGTTCATCAGCAACTACAATCGTCCCCAATACCTTTTCCGTTCTACTGGACGCTGAGATGTAAGTTTTGGAAGCTTCAGCAAATGTCTCTTCATCCAATTGAAGACCTGTTAAAATACTGTCCACCCATGCCCTGGGGTCTACGAAGATGATATTCTGAGGAGAAATAACAGCAAATTTGGACAGCTCAGCATTAAACACTCTGGCAAATACTTTTTCGGATATAGTGGGAAGTTCGTCTCTACTCAACGTGGACAAGACTGTGGTTTCGTTTTTCCAGAATTCGTTCTCTTTTATTCTTCTATCTTGTGCCAATTTTTCATTACGAGCCTCCTCGGATTCCTCGGGGGATTCAGATAAATCTACAAAGCCAAATCCTCGTCTGGGTTTGGCATATCCTCGTGGCTTCACAACAGGTTTACTAGGAAGATTAGGGGTGTCGTCTCCGTCGTTCCAGTGCATTAATAAAGGTCTGAGCTGTGCGTGGTATCTTATTAGCACATTTTTATCCGGAGAAGACGATAAAGATGCTATAATAGAAAGATCGTTGTTAGATGATATATGGAAAATGTCAGAAACGGGTGCAGTTCCAGAATCCAACGGACCTTGCAAAACTGGCTCGTAGTCGACGGGCAAACTGTTGTCGAAAACTACCAACTCATAGAGAGAGGTCGTGCCTACGCCTCTAACTTCTTTAAATGTGAACGTGGAAGCTTGCTTCTGTAAATGGGAGTAGAACCCAAATTGCTTAACGGCGGCTGTCATCAACTTGCTATCAAGTGTATCGGCCATATTGAGCGACGGAAACCGGGCCTCGATCTCCGAAATTAACGCTGAAGTATCAGCAAGCGCATCGCTGACAGCAGTGGCAGTTGTGGCTATACGAGCACTTCTGTGAAGAAATGGATATACAGCATAGATATGCGATTTCTCGGTGGAAACATACAATGTCAATGCCCCCGACAAGTTATTCAGCGACCCAAACGAAATTGAAAGCGCGTTATCGTTTCCAAATTGTTTGAACAGCGTTAAATCCACCGAAATAACGGGAACATCAAGCGAAACAGAAATGTCGTACGCTTTGATTTGGCTGCGATCGTTCAAAACTACAACTACTGAGTCGTTTGCAGCTACCGTCTGCCAAACGACCTTTCTGATCTTGCCACCGATGTTTCTGAGCTTGTGAGCTTTGGTGGAAACCGTTGAACCGAGACCTGATTGCAAATTCGAAGGAATCGACAAAATCACCAAATCCTCTTCTCCTATTGAGGCTAGCAATGTTCCCAGATTGTTCATTTCAAGGGCGACAATATTGAATTTATCGTATGGATTAGACAAAATGTGGAAATTGGGATTTTTGGGATCAACATTGGAATATCTGATACAGTTTCTATTGGCAAAATAGATTTCCCTGTTGTCTTTGCAAACTAGCTTGTTATATGCTATGGAAGTGCCATCATCTCCAACAGAGTTGTCCACAAACGTTTGAAAAATGTATTGCTCAGATACCTGAGTCACAAACTCCGACTGCAGCGACGTGATCATAGCAATGTACTGTGAAAGTTGTTGAAAAGAGAATGGAGCCAAATAAAGAATAAAAATACTTTCAATTGAGTAGGGCGACTTTCGGAATATTTGATTTCAAGAGGTGTGGAACTTCCTGTACTGCAGACAGTGACAGAGGGAAGAAAGAAGGCAAACAGTTTGTGAAAGAACTGGACAATTTATATGAGTTTAGTTTATTCGTATAAACTAGTAAGATTAAGTTCAAGTTGTTAAATTTATAGAAATCACTCCTTTTATAGAATTGTAATATTGAGACAAATGAAAAGATTTATTGAGGGAGATTTGATTGTTATGTACCTTTTGCTAGAATTTGTTCAAAGAATTACAAATACTTCAGTAATATTTTATTAAAGAGATGAAAAGATTCACCAAAGACAATCCATGTCAATACAAGCATCTACAACATCGTAATATACTTTCCAAACTTCAATGGACTCACTTCTACCGTCCAAGCTTGTTCTTATAAGGTGCCTGTTAAATTCAAGAAAATCACGTGACCACACTACATCACCAACTTTTTCAAATTTCTAGAACTAACTATACATCTATTTGTTGGTTATTATTTGGAAGCTAGACCAAATAATGCCTAAAGTGTACATAGCATCGGTCAATGCGCCGCAGGCACATGCTCTGGATATCCTCGATGTGGCGATCACGAACAAATACACCATAACAGTATCCAGCGACGGATGCGCCAATTATTGGGATAACTACCAGAAGGAGAATCACAATCCCTTTGACTTCGTTCTTAAAAAATTTGTGCACAAAACGGGAATTCACCATGTGGCCGTATATGAGAATGTGATGCCGGATTCAACTATAAAGTTGGTGGTAGTAGCATTTGTGTGTTTTGATGGTTCTATCGTATTTCATTACTATACCAATGATGATGCCAGCACTTTGCAAGTTTTGGAAAACCACCTGTTCAAGAAAGATTATTGGGCCCCAGCATTCTATAAGGATCCCGTATCGAAGCAAGACTACTTTGTAGTTACTCAGGCTACGGGTCCGACGTCCGTGAACTTTTTGAATATCACGATTGGTAAAGATAATGCAGTAGATATCAAGTTTGAGAAAGCTGGCGAGTTGACCACTCATAAATCCGTATTTCCCAACTCTTTGGCAGTGACTCGTTCCGACGACTTATTAGCGGCTGTAGGATATGCCAATGGCGATGTATACGTGTACGACTTGAAGCTTATGAGGACTCTCTATACTTTTCGGTCTACTGACCTTGTCGTCGAAACCAAAGGAGGAAACTCTGTTGCAATGCCTCGAGTCTTGAAGTTTTCTAACGATTCCAAGTTTTTGGCTGTAGCTAGAGACAACCAGGCGTCTGGATCGATAACATTGTACGATGTCAAGTTCGGTGAGTATATTGGAAACTTGACGTCGCAAAACATAACCATCAATAATGTTATTGGAGGGTTTGCTCATAGTGGCTGGATTATGGGGTTGAGTTTTGACGAGCACTCGACACTTTTGGCTAGTTGTGGCTTTGACAAGTGTGTGCGGATTTGGAACCTCGAGTCAAGAGAAAGAGAAGCCACCATCAACTTGACCTTGAGTGATCTGGTAGATACGCCCTTTGACGAGCAGTTCGACAAGTGTGTTGCTAGTGGTGTTGCTTTTATCAAAAGTGGAATTAGAGGTGGTCCCGGAAAAGACAACAACGAGAGTTTGTGTGTTATTAGTTTTGACCGTGGAGTTAGATGGTACAGAGAAGCGGGAGGAGTGTAACCACAAAGTCTATAAAATTGCTATCTTATAGAACCTGTAGATTATATAATGAAACTGAGATTCATGATGACTTGTTGAGTAGAAGAAGCGTAAGGGAAGTAATTGTGTCTGGTTGATTAGAAGAACAAGATACGTAGAAATGGATGTTTTCGATTGTAGATAATCCTAACAAAAATAGAATTGATAAATAAAAATCTTACCAGCAAATTCTATTTGAACGACTCATAGCACTGAACTGGATACCTGAGAAGCACTATTCTCATGAGAAGCAAAGCTCTTTCATTGTATAAATCTACGGATACTTCGTGCTTTTGAGCTCACCAAAAATTAAAGACTGCGAAAAATCGCGAAATAGATAATAAATAATAAATAAATAAAATCTACAGAGTGGAATCTAGGATACAACAAATATCAACATTCGTACTTTTCAGTATTGGAGTACAAAACACATTAACGTTATGGACGAAGAGAACAGTACATCCGATACAGTTAATCTCGATGAGCTCGCGGCCAATATCAAGACATCCATAGCTCAATTGGTAGATGTCTCTTTTTCCAATGATCCTCTACCAGTATTGTTAGATCTCCAGGACCCTGTAGCAAAATGTGGACTAGACGAGTCTGATCTCAACAATCTCTTCGATTTGATCTTTGACTTGAAGAAGGCTGCCGTCCTCAACAATACTGATAAGAAGTTTGTTATTAAAAGTCTACTACTTCCTCGTCCTGGAAGTTACCCAGCTATGGATATAGTCTACAGAATCCTAAGCAATATTGGAACTCCGCAGAGTATCTACAAAGATGGGTCTACCGCTAAACTACGATTACTCCCTACAGCAATTCAACTTCAACTACTTGATTGGTTGGTTTGTTCACTTCATTTGTTTGGCCCTCAGGTATACACTTCGTTGCGTAGAATGCTTCCTATCTTATTCAAATTGATAACATATGAGTACCTGCGTCCCTACATAGCAAACATCATATTTCTTACTATACTGAGCAGTTCAACTTCAGTTGAGACATACCTAAACAGACGAAATATCGGGCGTATCAATTCGTGGAAACCGTGGCATGTCCAATTGGTAGTTGACCTTTTCGGAAGATTTCCGTTGGATGAGTACCTCAAAAGTTTACTAATTCTATTCAAGACATTGGATCCAACTATTGATTTCAACAAGTTTGGAAAAGACATTGCTTATGATATGAATAAGTTAGTACTAACGTCGTCACGACCATTTGTTTATCCCAACTTTGATTACCTCAGTCGATTGAAAGAATTGAAATACATCAATGATATTTCCAGCCATAACAGCCTGGCAACAATCCTTCAAGATAATCTAGACAAATACCGAAATTTCAGCCGTGCTATGAACAGAAACAAGAGACAAAAATTTAACAACAATACTGTTGCAATAGACATCGATACCCTTGATTTTCATAACTCTAGTAATGATACTGCCATAACTGAAGTGCACTCATTTGAAGCATTGGTGCAATCTTTAGATAAAATCAAACACATAAACATTCGACTGATATTCACTAGCGACTGGGACCAAGGTTATCTTGCAATGGCAAAGAGGTACTACTGTATCCTATCCAATTTGACAGTAAATGACTCCAGTGAAGCTTTAAAGAAATTAGACTTTTTCATCCGTCTCAGTATACTTGATGACAATATAAACATCAAAGAACTTTCGTCATTTTGCGATAGATTATGTCAGTTCTTGCTACTTGGGGCGGATACCATCATTTTACCACTGGTAAAAGATTACGTTATGTTCAACTATAGTGCCCAGCCCATAGGTTCAGATGAAACTAATGTCGAGTACTATAATCTCAAGGAAAGGCTTAAACTTTTGAAATTTTTGCCAATGGTTGCTGAACAGGAATTTCAAAACTCAGTACTTAATCCTATTCTTGCATTATTGTCAAGAGCTACTAGACACAGATTACTCAAATTGAGAAAGGAATGTACTCTGCAATTCATTACAGAGTTGATGTTCATATTTTCCAAGTGGTACGACCAAGTCAAGGATTTGAACACTTACAAAGAACAGAAGTTCAATTATTTTGCCATTATTAACCAGTCGCTTCCTAAGTTATATGCATTTCTTCTGGACATCTACAAAACAGAAAGTGATTTTTCAAATTTCTTGTTGATACAAGTGCTAAGATTTGTGAGGAGCATTGAAGAAGATGATGTGAACGAGCTCTTTAATGACAGTAGTATCATGCTTCCTCAAATACTAGTACATACTTTATTGTTCAAGAGTAACCCCTTCTTGTTTTCCGAGTTGTGTGGTTTCATAGCTTGGACCAAGAGGTATAGTCACAGGGATTTGAACAATAGATCCATCCAGAATTCTTACATTATGGACACGCTCAATTTCATATGGAGAGACAAGGCATTTCATCTTGAAAAATCAGCTTCTTCTCCTAGCAAAGCTTTTCAATTGAATTCAGATTTCGTCACCGCAATCTCCAGTTCGCATATGTTCAATTCTGTAAGTACTGGCTCATTAAGCAAAGTAGGCAACCTCTTTGTGAACCCAGCCTGGTCATATATTGTGGCTCAGCTCGTCTGGGGCTTTGAAGATGGAAATGACAGCATTACAACGAGACACCAGGGTCCCATTAGTAAAGAAAGCATCGATCAACTCAATGGAGACTCCGATGTGAGATGGTTATCGGTGAACTACGACGAGTTAAAGCTAAAGATTCTTCAAGAATTAGACGCTCTTGGATTTACAGGGTTCTGTGATTTGCTTTTCGGTTCGTTGAAACCACTTCTGGGAAAGAGAAAGCACAGTATCGAAACAATATACTGATAAGTATTACATCACAGAAGTTTGAATTCTACTAAGAAACAGAAAAAAGTCTGCGTGTGACAGTATAATAATAAATCCACAAGTATTAGAAACATTAGCCTACTGCATTTACTGACTTAACAAAGACTTTGTGTCTTTCTACGTACTCAATAAAGTATTCCCATTAAGCCATATTTAGGAGAAATGTACAAGAGCCTGGCGGCGGTGCTGGAGAGCATAATTAAGATAATATTCAACTTCAATGTATGATATATGGGATACCCAACAGCAAGGATTCTGTTTCTTTGTAATCTCAATTGCATATCTGTAGGTGTTGGAAATAGCAGGTGCCTCAACTAGCCAGAAAGCTACCGAAACCTTTTTGAAAGTTCACTCTATCTCTTCCATTCTAGTAGTTCAATATGAAATTCATACAGATATCTAGCTCTACATATTTTTTAACAGGTTGCGAATTTCCCGTTCGGGCAATGGTGCGGAATATCCCTTGGGCAATAGTTAAGAGTAAGAGAGAAACCACAATCCCTTTGAAAGATAAAAACGAGGAACATGTTATCGTATCTTGGATATCATTATGATTACCCTAACTGGGTGCAATTCGATAAATTTGAGACAGCCACATAGTTTCGAACGTTTTCACTGAATGTTTGTGACTCCGAGATCTTTGATAAGAGATTGTCGCAAAATGTGCAAGCGGACACGAGCCACCGTTGTACAGCGGATGGAGCTGTTCGTGCGGAAGTTGCCGCATAGATAACGAAATGAATATCGAGCCACGACGTTTTTGTTGATAGTAAAGGGGATTATAAAAAGCCAACAATGAACTTTAGACATTCTGATTACTCTGCCAATTTCCAAATAATTCTATTCAAACCATTTCACAACTACCATGCAATCAACCAAAGCTCTTCCATATCCAGATGAAGTCAATATTGACAAACTACAAGGTACCAAGTACGATTTCGCCAGAGATTTGATTGGCTATGGTGAAAAGTCACTAGATGCTAAATGGCCCAGTGGCAAGAAGGTTGCTATTTCCTTTGTGTTGAATTACGAAGAAGGTGGTGAAAGGTCGCTATCCTTGGGAGATGACACTCAAGAATTCACCTTGACTACTCCATCAAAAGGTGTTCCTATTCCATTTAGACTGTTTGATCTTGAATCCGAATATGACTATGGTTCCAGAGCCGGTGTGTGGAGAATCTTCAGATTGTTCAAGAAGTACAATTACCCGCTCACTGGATACATTGTTGGTAAGGCTGCTGAAAGAAATCCAGAGGTTATGAAAGCATTTCTCAGGGATGGCCACGAAATCGCTTCTCATGCCTACCGCTGGATCCCTTACGCTGGATTGGAACCGGAAGTGGAGAAAGGATATATTATCAAGCAATTGCAAGAACTCAAGAACATCACTGGTGAATACCCCAAGGGCTGGTACTACGGGAGACTTTCCACTCATGCCTTGGGTTTGGTTACTGAAGTATACAGAGAGCTCGGTATTCCTCTTGAATACATCAGTGACTACTACGGTGACGATGTTCCAAGATGGATCGAAGTTCCTGCGGAAAAAGATTTACCAAAAGAAGAAAAGAAGGGTTTGTTATTGGTTCCTTACTCTTATGACTGTAATGATTTCAGATTCTTGAACCCTAATGGTTTCAGATCCGATTCAGCTTTCTTGGAACACTTGATCAATGCGTTCACGACCTTGTATGAAGAAGCTGACGAATGTGGAGCAAAAATGATGACAGTTGGTCTTCATTGCCGTATTATTGGTAAGCCAGGCTACTTCCAATCGTTAAAAAAGTTTATTGAACACATTAGTCAATTTGAAGACGTGTGGGTTTGTCGTAGAATTGACATTGCCAATCATTTCAAGGAAACCTTCCCATATTCTCCTTCAGAATAAGTGTATAAATACAGAAAAAATTGATAATTAATGTTATTAGAAATTGTATGTATTCTATGAAGTCTGATCATCGATGTGTGGTCATTTGTGTAATCATATCTTCCTTAATCTGGTCCCAGAAATCATCATCGAAAGTGAAATTAAGAGAAGTATTGTCGAGAGAATGCTGCAGAATATTCGAAGTGTTCGATTTATATCCTTGCTCAATAGAACTGGCTCCATTTCCTGATTTACTTCCTCCATTATTGTTACCATTCTCGACTGTATCCGCAAGGTTATCAAACAACTCAGAATTGGATTTGGCTTCTGGTAGTCTCTCGGCAAAAACAAGAAGCAAACTCGAACAAGCTCGTATATCCTGCTGAATGTTAGACATGGCCGAGTCTCCTTGATTCCAGAGATAGTACAATAATGTCACTCCTGCTAGGAAAATGGTGTTAAGAGCATACAGACTGAAGCCTAAGATCGAGCCTTTGAAAAGAACTTTGTACGCTCGACAAATACCGCCAGCTGCTAAACGACATTCTGTTAATGCTTGGTTTCTTGGAAGCCCTGGGAAAGAATCAGATGTAAGCTTGGGCAACAATAACATCAATCGAGCTCTATGATACAAGAGTAAGAAGTACTCGTAGCATTCTTCTCCTTTCAATACTTCTTCTACTTTGGCTCTTGGAGGGAGATTCAGCACCCATGTTTCTAGAGAATTAAGTAAACCTTCAAATATTATGGAATGAGCACCGTCTCTTCGTCCTGAGTAAAAGTAATTAAAAATTTCCCCTTCGATTCTCCTCATCTTGCTGGTTTCAACAAGTGTACCTATTAACAGAATTGGTTGCTTCATATCTGGGTTTCTTTCCTGTTCTTTTTGCAACTTGCACAAATTGTCTTTGAAATGGAGTGTCAGAGGGTCAGAGTCTTCGATACTCAAGGGCAACGGAATATCTATGGCATAGTCTGGAATTGAGAACGGTTTTCCCATGGATAAAGAAAGAAGTCTATCAAAGTTATATGCTGACCAAAACAACCTTTTACAGAACTCATACGGGACTGCATTATCAATGGATATTGGTTGCCTTCTATGTAAGCCCATTTGCACAATTTTCCTTATGGCCATTCCAGAGAGGTCCCATGCTTTGATATTGAATGTCACATCATGAGTTCTTCCAACATAGAGAGCCATTAAGAGACATGCTTGAATCTGCTGAATAGGACGTAGTTTTGCACGAGAAAGATATGAGATACATTGAGAAAAGTAGACTGAAGGAGGAGGAAAGACTTTGATCTCCCGGAGTTCCTGGCATTTACATCCATTGGCTACAACTGCATAGTAGACAAATGATTCCCAGTCACTTCTATCGTATGGATCCTTTCCTAGGATAGACGTATCAAACTCATACCGATCTACAAAATAATATCGACTTCGGGAAAGTGAAAAATAGCTTTCAATGAAACCTTTTTCTAGAATAACCAGATTTTCTGGCAATTTTTCAGGAATTTGTAGAAACGAGAAATCAACTTTCTTGTGGAATGTTTCATTCTCTAGCTGTTTCCCAAGAATCTTTTTCTTTAACGCTTTTACCATAGAGATAAAGGCACCTGGGCCGATGTATTCTACGGGATCTACCGGCTGTGTTATCAAACTTAGGAGTGCCGAATTCAATATCGTGGGGGCCTGACTATTGACCTGTTTCTCTAATTGGAGATATTTCTGCTCAGCGACCTCTAATTTGTGTACTGTCTGTTCAAGCTTGAGCTGGAGAGTCTCTATGTAACGCTCATACTCCAACAACGACTTCTGGGAAACGGTGCCTTCATACACACATTCCTTATTAGCATTGGAACAGTTTCTACACACGGTATGACCGTCGCACTTTCTCTTTCGTACCTTACAACGGTTGCAAGCTATGAAAGTTCTTCTCCTTTTCAACACAGGATTGTCACGTTCACTGTAGGAAGTTGGATATTCCATCGTGGGCTTCGATCCAGCTCCAGAAGAAGAGACGTTCAACGAAATGAGATTGCATGGTTCAAAGTTGTTTCACCAAAATACTGTACATTCAAAATACATGAATCACACAGGAATTGTTCTTATCAGTAATTCTCTGGATAGACAAGTTGAGACGACCACGACGCATGCTAGAAGACACAAAGATGCACGTAATTACGACGGCTGATTTTAAAATATCAACGTATTCTCTTTTCAATCAAGAATATAGATAACACAAATAGTCAGAAGGAGGACAGCTACGATCCAGAATTAGAAGAGTGTGTTCTATTGTACTTCAAAGAGTTACTCAGCGGCTAATTACATAAAATATGTACTCGGAATAACAAATTGCAATTTCGAAAGTGACATTCCGTATTTCTAGGGTGCAGGTGCAGAAAATCTGGCGTCAAAAATAGTAAACCTTATCTAGCAACGGCTAAAGGGTAGTCTATATAGCCAACTGGACTCAAATGCTTGTAGAACGTTGCCCTGTCATACTTACTAAGAGATGCCAGGTATTGAAGACGGTGTACTAGATCAGGATTACTAATAAAGTAGCGACCAAAAGCTAATCCATCGATGCCTGTTTCCAGTAGGATTCCTGCGAAATTATTGCAGTTCCAACCCCCAGCCGAAAAAACGGGTGTTGTGGGCAAATGTTTCTTTAATGGTGGAATGCTACTTTTGAGAACCTCTTTGGACAACAGAACTTTCTTGATGTCATCTTTTTCTAGCCCTCCATTACTTTCAGAACGAGCCTCAATGATATGAACATATGCAAGCGATCTCTTTTCTAACTGTTCGCACAAATAGCCAAAGTGGAACAATGGATCACTGTCGTTGGCACCCTGGAAGTTGTCCCAAGGAGAAATACGAACACCTACTTTGGAACTCCCCAATTGAGAACAAATTGCATCTATAACTTGAAGTACAAACCTGCATCTGTTCTCGATTGTTCCGCCGTACATATCAGTTCTTGAATTGATATTGTCCTCGAGGAATTGATCAAGTAAATAACCATTGGCGCTATGGAGTTCAATGCCATCAAATCCGGCTTCCATGGCGTTGCTAGAAGCCTTGCAGAAATCTGATATCACATTCTTCATGTCGGCTTCCGTCATTTCGCGTGGCAATTCGAATTCCAACCCATCTTCTTCGTAGTTGAGTGGAGCACCCAACTGCTTGATTGCAGAAGAAGAAATTGGCTGTTGATTATCATTAAATTTAGATAATGCTGATCTTCCACAATGGTTCAACTGCACGAAGATATATCCACCCTTGTCGTGGACTGCATTAGTAACTTTCCGCCAGCTTTCGATTGACTCAGCAGTGTCAATTCTGGGACTGTCAGGATGTAAACCAGCTGTAGATGAGATGGTAGTGCCCTCAGTTATGAGTAAACCTCCTGGAGTGGCCCTTTGTGAATAATATGTTTCCATCAAGGAGCCTGGCAAATAATTTTCAGCGCGGTATCTAGTTAAGGGAGCCATTATCACACGATGAGCCAATTGGAGATCGCCTATCTTAAGAGGAGTAAAAAGTTTATCAGTTGACATGTCAGATATTTCAAATTATGGAAGTGGAAGATAACCGCAAACATCCAGTATGCTTTTCCTTGATACAAATCTATGGTTATATATACTTGACTTGGGGATATGCAGATGAATCGAGAGATATTTTTTAGGGCAACGAAAATATTCCTATTCCGATCTTATCTTGCAGATGCGGAGGGTTTCCGCAGGCGGAATCGTTCCGCCGTTTGAAACTAAGATCGGACGTTGAATTTATTCAAAGCCAAATTGTTTATCTATCTTCTAATACCAAAATGATAAAGAACAGAATTTACGATTGATTGCTATCCTGTGATGAGGGCTATGTTGTATATATAGGTTGCAATAGTTGGATACAAAACCAAATAGTTGCAAATTAATTCTTCACATATTCACCGCCGCCAACATAATCATAACCACAATGGACGCTTTAAAGAAACTAGACAAGTGGATAGCTGTCGAGGATACCTCCACAGAAAGAGGTGAAGACCAAATTAGAAGTAATGAGGATTTGGATCCTACTCCCTCTGACCGAAGAACCTGGAAAATGTACAACTACATTTTGATCTGGGCACAATCTGCATTCAACGTTAATGAATGGAATACTGGTGCTAGTTTGATGAAAGCTTCGGGTCTTCCATATGGTCAGACCATTGGAAGTGCCATTTTCTCCATTTTTGTTGCCGTTATCTTTACTATTGCCAATGCCAGAGCTGGCTCTACATATCACATTGGCTACCCTACCCTCGCTAGAGCAACATTCGGAGTTTATGGTGCTTACTTTTTCGTAGCTGCTAGAGGTTTTGTGGCCATTATTTGGTTCAGTGTTCAATCATACTATGGCTCCATGTGTTTGGATGTTGCTTTGAGATGTATGTTTGGACACAAATGGCTTGATTTGAAAAACCACTTGCCTGCTAGTGCTGATGTGCAATCCAGGATTTTACTTGCTTTCTTCTTGTTTTGGTTGATTCAATTCCCTTTGATGTTTGTACATCCAAGACAGATCAGACATTTTTTCACTGTAAAATCTTTTGTTTTGCCTTGTGCAACCATTGGTTTGCTAATATTCTGTGTCAAGAAGGGTCATGGTCCCGGTAATTACGACTTGGGCTTACCTATTAGCACTTCCTCTTCTGCTATTGGTTGGGGATGGATGTCCGTCATGAACTCTATTTTCGGTACAATTTCCCCCATGATAATCAACCAGCCTGATATTGCCAGATATGCAAAAAAACCAAGTGACACCATTTTGCCTCAAGCTATTGGATTTGTACTTGCTAAAATCATGATCATGGTTGTTGGCATGGTTGCTACAGCTTCTATCTACAGGTCTTATGGAGAGGTTTACTGGAACATGTGGGACTTGATGAACGCTATCCTTGATCATTCTTGGAACGCCGGGGCCAGAACAGGTGTCTTCTTTGTGGCAGTTTCTTTTGGAATTGGTACTGCTGGAACTAATATCTTTGGTAACTCTATCCCATTTGCTTGCGATATCACCGGTTTATTACCAAAGTACTTCACTATTTTAAGAGGACAGATAGTAGTTGCCATTCTAGCATGGGCCATCGTTCCATGGAAGTTCTTAACTGATGCTGCAAAGTTCTTAACTTTCTTGGGAAGTTACTCTATCTTTGTTGGACCCATCCTTGGTTGTATGTTGGCTGATTACTACTTTGTTAAGAGAGGTAACATCCATGTACCTTCTTTGTTTACAAAGAAAAGTTCAGGGGTATACCATTATGTCTACGGATGGAACCTTTGGGCTTGTTTTGCTTGGGCTGGAGCTGCCAGTATTTGTATTCCTGGTTTGTACAGAGCTTATTATCCAGAATCTCTTAGCATTAGTGCTACTAGAATGTACCAAATGGGATACATTCTAACGACTATTAGTAGTATGGTCTTCTACTACTGCTTGAGTTTGATCTTCAAACCACAAATTTATCCAGAAGCTCACAGGGATACTCCAAAGACATGGGAATACATGAGAACCACCGATGGATTCTTTGAAGATGACTCTCCAATAGGCAAGGTTGGCTACTTTGGTTCTGTCGATGTTTTCACAGGTGAGAAAGTTGACACATCTGAAGGTTCTAGTGTCAAAACTAAGAGCGAGAAGATATTGGAAACTGTCTCTATTGTTTAATTCTTTAGTGTTTAATTTTTATTTATTCTAATATGTTTTAGTATTGCTTAATAAGTAAAATACTGCTGTAATTAAATTTATGAGTTGATAGCAACGAAGAGTAAATATTTGAACACTTGGTTTGAATAAATAATCAGGTTGAAGTACAATCAAGCGGAATAGAGGACTTGATGAGTCCAAACATGAAGGTATTATTATAGTAAACTACAAATACATTCTAATATGTAAAAGTTTTAAGATAACAATGATGTCTATATTCGTTAATTAAGCTATATTAAATGCAATTTTTCATTTCCTTTCTTCCACAACAACTATGGTACTGTCGGACTTGCTGTCTTTCACGATGGTTTCTTCGTCTTCATCATCCCTTACTTCTGTCTTGCTGGTATCCGGTATCACCACATCCCTTGTTAAAATAGACACAAGGAATGTTAGACCAGAGAATGCTATCAAAATGAATAATACTGTTTTGTAACTTTTTAAGTAGGCTTCAAAGACATGAATTCTAACATCACCATTCAAGTCTTGCATCACAGCAGGATTAGAAACAACAGCTTCTGTAACCAGCAAGGGAACTTTGCTTCTTAGTTGGCTTCTAAGAGTAGCATTGAAGGCAATTCCACTGATAACGAGACCAACGGAGCCTCCAAAGCACCTGAAGAAGTTCCGTAACCCTGTAACAACAGCACGGTCTGCTGAATCTGAATTAGCCAAAAGGGCAAGTAATGTTGGTTGAAAAGTAAAGCCAATGCCACAACCTTGGATAATGTTGGTTCCCACAATGTAGCCAATTGAGGTGTTTGAATCGTACATCAATTTCAACCCACTTCCAAGAGCCCATAATGCACCACCAGCCCATAAACATTGAACGTACCTGCCAGTTCTACTATTGATTTGTCCTACCACAACTCCAAAAATACTACTTGTGCAAGTCGCAGGTAACTGGATGACACCAGCTATCATAGGTTGCCAGCCTCTGTAGTTTTGCAAGTACAAGGGCAAATAATATATATCCACAAAATATGCCAATCCCATCGAGAAACACAGCAAAAATAATAAGAATCTTTGTAAGTCTGTGAAGAGACGCAAAGGGATCAAGGGGATTTCAGCATAGTATTGTTCAACGCCAATGAAACAGAAAAAGGCGATGGAGCTGATTATTATGAGCGAGATAAATGTTGCTGACTTCCAGGGCCACGACTCATTTCCACCAGAAATTGCCACAAGAAACAACACAGAGAAGATCATGCTCGTAATGAAACCAAACCAATCGATCAACTTGATTTTCTTTTTGAAAGAGCCTTCGACTGGTTTCAAGGGCACAAATAATATCAACAAGAGACCACAAACCAAGCAAATGGGACAACTTAACCAAAAAGCCCACCTCCAGGAAGCGTGTTCTGACAACAATCCTCCAATGAATGGTCCAATGCCATTACCAGCAGAGGTGGCTGCAGCTACTATTCCAAAATATTTTCCTCTTTGTCGAGGGGAAAGCAAATCAGAAAATGTGATCATCACCAAGCAATTTACACCTCCTCCACCTATACCCGACAAGCCTCTGAAGATGAAAAGCATGGTTGGGTTTTTGGCGAATCCACAGCCTAAGTCACCTACCATGAGACAAACCAAACTGAAGACAAATATTTGTTTTCTTCCAAAGATGTCCGAAAATCGACCATAAAGCAATTGGAAATTTGTGTTAGCTATCAAGTACGAAGTCGATGTCCAACTATTAATGAGAAACGCATGGTGAAGATCCTTCGAAATGGAAGGGATAGCCGTGGAGACAGCAGTCTGGTCAAAGAAAGACACGAACAAAGAAGCTGTCAAACAAGATAATGTCAATAAGAGCTTCTTTCTATCCAAAGTCTGCGACTGGTCTGTTAGTCCAGCTATGGTCATTTTGCAATCAATTACAGATGGAGGACATACGAACAAAATTTGCAGAATGTTAAAGAGATAGTAAAATGTATATGTACTTCGCTAACCATTTCAGAGTATTGTTGAACTTCTGATCACCAATTCCACCCTCTGGAGCCGAGCCAATATCAATTTATCTACATAGCCAGTTTTGGGTCTATCGGAAATGATCATTACATCTGGCAGTGGGTAAATGCGGCAGGTCGAAACTTGAATCCAGTTTTGTATGCGGAATCATTCCGCTTCCACTGCAGAGCGGAATTCCCGCTGCAGACAGAGATAAGCCAGAGATATTTCTGTAAGGTGTGCATGGTCCTGCTAACGATCTTGCATTTTCCTTTATTTAATCATGACATTTCCTGCCAAACGCTTCTTCTACCTGTACTGAAAATAAGATCAAGAAATCATCTTAGACTTTTCAAATATTTTTGCATACAATGTCAGTCGTTTCACTTAAAATTTCGAAGTAAGTAGAAGAAAATTTGAGTATATTAAAGTCGTTTATCGATTGAAATATACGGGCTCTGACCCTATCCCATTTTTAATGAATGCAAAAACTTACTAACAATCCAGTGACAACTCTATTACGCGTGAGGACTTGCGAAACCAAGTTGAAAAATTGAAGGTGAAATTGAATGATGAAGAAGAGGATGACTACTATACCTTGCTTGCAGCCATGGATTCTTCCATCAAAAAGGTGTTGGATATGGATGATTTTTATCTACCCACAGACTATGAGCGTTTTCCCAGAAAAAATATTCATAGACCAGTAGGTGTAGATAACGAAGCTAATGCTTGGGCCTATAGGGTCGAAATAGAAGATACTAAGCCCGAAATGTCGAAAAGCAGACCACTTGCTGGTCGTACAATCACCTTTAAAGATTGCGTAGAAGTTGGTAAGGTTCCGCAAATTGGAGGTACCGATTCATGGAAGCCATGGACACCTGAAGCTGATGCTACAGTTGTCACCCGAGCCTTAGAGGCTGGTGCAAAGCTTGTTGGATTGGCTACCTGTGAAAACCAGTGTTCTTCTACCTCTTCTAGTACTTCTTCTACTGGTGATGTTCCCAACCCATACGGTAAGTCCCATTCAGCTGGTGGTAGCAGTTCTGGGTGTGGTTATTTGGTGGGTACTGGCGAAGTTGACCTTGCAGTGGGTGCTGATCAAGGTGGTTCTATCAGAGTGCCAAGTTGTCAATGTGGTATAGTTGGCTTGAAACCAACTTTCGGTCTTATTCCTTACTCTGGCATTGGAAGTAACGAGTTTAACAATGATCACGCTGGTCCAATGACAAAAGATGTACTCGACAATGCTCTTCTTCTTGGTGTTCTTGCCGGCGTTGATGGCTTTGATGACCGACAAATGGGTGCTCCTCTCTACAAAGATGTTCCAGATTACACGAAGTTAGTCAAGGAAAGCTCCGTCAAAGGTATGAAAATCGGCATCTTGAAGGAGTCATTGGAAGTTCCAGCCATGACTGAAGCAATGAAGGAAAAATTTCTACATCAGGCAAAGTTGTGGGAAGCTTTGGGAGCTGAAGTGGTTGAAGTATCTATCCCTTACCATCACATCGCTCCTGAAATATGGATGACTGGTCAAAGAGTTGCTGGTGCAGTCAGAAAGTTAGGTATGCAATGTGGTAGACGTGTCGTGCAATCTAGTAAAGCTATTGACCACTGCTATCCTTGGACTCAAGAATCTTTCGAAAAGGCACCAGTCAATGTCAAGAACGGGCTCATCAACGGTTTGTATCTCATGGAAAAGCACCCAGGAATCTACGTGAAAACTATTAACCTCAGTTTCAAAGCTAGAGCTGAATATGATAAAGCTCTTGAAACGGTTGATGTGTTGATCACACCAACTGTTCCCTTTGCTGCTCCACGCCATGGTGACAGAAAAGCTAGTCCAATAAAAAGGATTAAAAATACTATTGGTCTAAACGCTAACACGGGTATCTTTAACATTACTGGACATCCAGCTTTGACTTTCCCTATGGGATTCTTGGCTTCTCAAGAGGATCCAGACATGAAATTCCCTGTTGGTATACAAATAATCGGTAAGCATTTTGACGAGCAATCAGTATATGCTGCTGCATATGCATGGGAACAAGCATACAACTGGAAGGACTATTAAGTATCTCTTAGCTTTGCGTTGATAAACCAAATATCTGCATTTAAACATTTAGATATGTAGGCGAGCCTTCTTATATACTTTGCTTAGAAATAGTTTTGCAAATATATACAAAATGATGCCAATACCCACATTGATTAATGTGATTGTTGTCATTTACTAGATGCAAGTTATTCAAAGACCCAACAGACTACTGGAAGAAGTGAGAAACTTGCATAAGATCGTCAGAGACATTACCGAAACTAGAAGAGCATGTCGACCACTCAAGGTTCAGTATAGTAGAAGAGTAATTCAAAAAGTTTAAAGAGTATTGTAACAGTATTAATACTTACTTAGTGTACTTGAAAAGGATTGAATAACAGACTTATAAAAGTCTTGTATTGTCTGTTTCAATCAATTCAATTATTAAATAATCTTTTGAGCTCTTTCTAATGGCCTAACAACGTTACTTCCTTTACTGCAAATGAAACCGAACTTTTCTTAGATAATTGAGTAATACTAAATAATTATTTCAACTTTCAATTTATTTGAGACAATGATCTTGTTAAGTGGATCTTTAAATATCGTGTTACTCTGAATCGAAGTTCATATGGTTGCAAAATGAACATTTATTTTATGGTGCAATTCATAGAAGAAAATGCGACACAAATAGAATCATCTAACTGCATCTAAAAATACGATCCAAAAAATTCTCGATTTTTCACCCAGTCTGTTTCTTGATAGAAACAACGAGTTCAACACAATGCTACGCCTGGTCGGCTATGGCTGTTCATGCAAAGCTCATAGGATATCACATGTTAGTAGCATAAACTTCGATTTTGTTGTATCGCAATTACGTCTAAACTCATCAAGCAGCACAAATCTGAACTCACCATCAAGTTCAAATTCAACCTCACTGAAAGTTGATTTTCCTTCTTTAGATGAAAAATGGTCTGCCAAATGGAGAAAACAGTCTCCTACGGGTGCCCTTCATCCTACTAAGCATTTGACAGACACTCTGGCAGAGAAATTCTACGCTTTGTCTATGTTTCCATATCCATCTGGTATTCTTCATTTGGGCCATACAAGAGTGTACACTATTAGTGATGTAATAGCTAGATTCAAGAGGTTGAAAGGTTATAATGTGATACATCCAATGGGATGGGATGCGTTTGGATTACCCGCAGAAAATGCTGCTGTGGAAAGAGGCGTGAATCCTGCTGACTGGACAGAGAGAAATATCGACAAAATGAAGGAACAGATAGACTTCATGCTAGCCGATTTCGACTGGGACAGAGAGGTCACTACATGTTCGCCAGATTACTACAAGTGGACACAGAAGATATTCTTGTTACTTTTCGAAAACGGTCTAGCCTATAGAAAAGAAGCCCAGATCAACTGGGACCCCGTAGACCAGACAGTGTTAGCCAATGAACAAGTAGATTCAGAAGGTAAATCTTGGAGAAGTGGAGCACTAGTCGAGAAAAGAAACTTGGAACAGTGGTTTATAGGTATAACCAAGTATGCTTCTGAACTTAATCGAGACTTGGATTATTTGAAGGGATGGCCACAAAAGGTGAAGGCTATGCAACGGCACTGGATTGGAGAGTCACATGGTGCTGAAATCATCTTTCCCACCAATAACTCATCTCATCAAGAATTATCTGTTTTTACCTCTAGGCCAGATACGTTGTTCAGTGTACAGTTTTTGGCAATTTCCATAAATCATCCTTTAGCCAAGAAAGCTGCAGAATCAGATACTGCTCTCGCTGCCTTTATAAAAGAGTCATCTTCAGCTTCACCTGATTCTAAGGATGGATACTTGCTTCGAACAAAGGCGTCTATTCCTATTAATCCATTCAACGACAAGCAAGAAGTTTTTGATGTCCCTATCTATATTGCGCCCTATGTTTTGGATACATATGGTCATGGTGCTGTTATGGGTTGTCCAGCGCATGACGAAAGAGACTTCGACTTTTGGAAACTTCATAGTCCTGACAGTCAGATTGTGCAAGTTGTAGGACTTCAAGATGTAGAAGCTGCTAAGACAAGAGGCTTGGATCTGCCATTTACTGATAAAGCAGGTATTCTCTACGATTCATCTGTTTTAGAAGGTGGTTTAAAAGATTTGGGAGACTACCATGGAAAAACAACAAAACAGGCAGCTCATGATATTGTCAAGTCTTTGGAAAATCATGGTTGTGGATCTAAATCAACTCAGTTTAGAATCAGAGATTGGTTGATTAGTAGACAAAGATACTGGGGAGCACCTATTCCGATAGTCCACTGTGATAGTTGCGGGCCTGTAGCGGTTCCGGATGAACAGCTTCCTGTATTATTACCAAAAGTTAGTGGCTCTAGTTTTGGGAAAGGTAATCCTTTAGACAAGCTTGAAAGCTTTGTTGAAACATCTTGTCCCTCGTGTGGTGCTCAAGCTCGTAGAGAAACTGATACCATGGATACATTCATGGACTCATCTTGGTATTTCTTCCGTTATTTGGATTCTCAAAACGAGAAGATGCCTTTTGGTCATGATGTTACTACCAAAAACATGCCTGTAGATATGTACATTGGAGGCGTAGAACATGCTATTTTGCATTTACTATATTCCAGATTCATCTCCAAATTTCTTGGAGATGTTGGTTTGTGGAACGGCAAGGAAGTGCATAACGAGCCTATTAAGAGATTGGTTACGCAGGGCATGGTCCAGGGGAGAACATTCACAGATCCCGACACAGGAAGATTCTTGAAG